>NC_133318.1:6736136-6744132 GCF_012295235.1 Primulina huaijiensis | reverse complement strand
CAGATGATTCACTTGATCTTGAGATTTATTGATAGCCCAAAGCTTCTGATCATGCATTGTATTATATTTTATCTTTATGAAATTATATGAACTATTTNAAAATTTTCGGGGCGTTACACAAATAGTTCATATAATTTCATAAAGATAAAATATAATACAATGCATGATCAGAAGCTTTGGGCTATCAATAAATCTCAAGATCAAGTGAATCATCTGATAATAGGGTACCCAAAGGAAGAGAATCCCCCAGCAACATCCACCGACTCATCCGCTCGGGGTGGGTTGCTGTGTTCTACAATCCCAGGACTATGGTGCGCCTATAGAGAGTGTTCAAGCCATAGCAGCGACCTCTGCATACACTATGCCAACTCAACTATAGCCTCGTACGTCCGACAAATCAATAAATCAAGGCGACCTCTGCCATATCAAATCTGAATTGACAAGTGGCTCAATATGCAATGTAATGATACAAATCAATATCATCATCTGGATATCATAATAAACTCATCTCAAGACAACAATCATCATCAAATCACAAGTATTTCATCGAGCCATAGAATTTTCAATTTAAAATAAAAATGATACTTTTACCTCCTCTGTTACCGACCCTAACATACCTTTCAAATATTACCAAAAAGGAGATCGAAAGGTGTAGTTGAGAAGTCTTGAATCTCTGAAGTATACTATAGCTCAAGAACTCGGTTCATTTATCAAAACAGAGCACTTTCTGTACAAAATTCATAATTAATTCAATATTGCTTCAAATCAAGATCTGCAAATTGGATATACAAGAAAACCCAAAGCCCAACAATTTTTCTTCACAAAGTTTTGTCAAACAAAGTATTTTACCCATTCGTTCATGATCTGAAACATACAACATCATTCTCACGAATCCTGCGTCAACACATTTCTGGCACACTTTATTATTTTGACAATAACTTCCTCAATATCCAATGGAATCAAGCCAATTTGTTATCATTTTGAAGATAAAAAAATACTCTATAACTTTTATTTGAACATCAAATTCAGAATCCCAACCAATTTATACCAGAATTCGAATAAACATAAGGCATGTACACAAATCTGCAGTAACTCAGAATTCCAGACCAATTTTAGTAAAAATTACATATCTCTCTCATTTCTTCATGGCATTGAGTGATTCAAGAACCAAATCGAAGATAACTCGATTCGCTACAAGTTTAATGAAGACCATAACCTCAACATCCAGCTAGAACCATCCCATATACCCGAAATACAGTAGGCATAAAAACGGTTCTTTGCACATAAACAAGAAACCATGCTCATATCCATTTTAAATTCAAACCAACTCAAATACAACATTTCAACATCTTAATATCTCAAATATCAACTCAAATATCAATTCTTAACTTCAACCCATTTCCAAACTTGAATAAAAATGGGAAATACTTACATTCTCGTGAAGCCCGTTACGAGAGGATCACAAATCTAACTTTATTTCATAATTTTCTTGAAAAAATCTCCCATATATTGAAGAAAGAAATGTAGAAAATGGAAGGAAATGGGTGAGGAATTGCGTGGAGGAGAAAGAAAATGATTGAGAATGAGTGGTGGAAGGCAAAATGAGCTTAAAAAATCAATTTTTGCATCTGTTAGAAGCATACTTCATTTGAATAACTCTTGATATTTTTGTCTCATTTTGTCTTCTAATTCCCAAGTTGCCTCCTCGACACCATGTCTGTTCCACTGCACTTTAATCAACGGTAACAATTTATTTCTGAGTTGTTTATCTTTTCTGTCTAGGATCTTAATCGGTCTCTCAATATAGCTCAAATTCTGATCTAACTCAACCTCGTCGATTGGAAGTACATAAGAAGGATCTAGATGATATTTCCTCAACATAGACACATTAAAAACATCATGAACACCTGATAATGCAGGAGGAAGAGCTAATCTATAAGCCAAATCACCAACACGTTCCGAAATCTCATACGGACCTACAAATCTTGGTGATAATTTTCCTTTCTTTCCAAATCTAATTGTACCACGCAAAGGAGATATTTTCAGAAAAACTCAGTCACCTTTCTCAAAAATCAATGGTCGTCTCTTTGATGTTCGCATACTTAGCCTGCCTATCCTGAGCAGCTCATATACGACTCTGAATCAATTTCACCTTCTTTGTCATATCTCTTATCATATCAGATCCTACAATTGGTGCTTCAGAAAAATCGTCCCAATACAAAGGAGATCGACACTTCCTGCCATATAGTGCTTCAAATGGTGACATTCAAATGCTAACTTGATAACTGTTGTTATAAGAAAACTCGACAAGTGGTAACGAATCCTGCCAACCAATACCGAAATCCATCACTACAGCTCTTAACATATCCTCTAATGTCTGAATAGTACGTTCTGACTGTTCGTCTGTCTGAGGATGATATGTTGTACTCAAATGCAAACGAGTACCAAGGGCCTCTTGTAAACTCTGCCAAAAATGAGAAGAATATCTGGGATCACGATCTGATACAATGACTTAGGCACACCATGCAATCTGTCAACGATAACCCAAATTGCATTGCAATCCCTCGACGACCTCGGCAATTTCGTGACAAAGTCCATGGTGATATGGTCTCACTTCCATTCTAGAACCTTAAGGCTATGCAAAAGACCTCCTGGTCGCTTCTTTTTTGCTTTCACTTGTTGACAATTCAAACATCGAGATACAAATTCTGCTATGTCAGATTTCATTCTTTTCCACCAAAATTGTTTCTTCAAGTCATTGTACATCTTTTTGCTTCTAGGGTGTACACTGAATTTACTGCAATGAGCTTCACGCAAAATCTGTATCCTCAACTCTACAATATCAGGAACTACAATACGATCATTCACAAACAAAATACCCTCATTATTGACCCGAAATTTTGATTGATGTCCGCATCTGACAAGTTCAACTGATTTCTGAACGCTTTGATCTACCCTTTGGGCCTCTCTAATTTTTACAAACAACTTTGGCTCTGTCTGAATCATAAATACTCTTACAGGTTGAGTATCTACTAGAAAATCCAAACCAGAAAGACAACATTCTTCTACTAGATCAGATACACTGCTAGTAATCAAGGACATATTGCATACTTTTCTGCTCAAAGCATCGGCTGCTGCATTAGACTTGCCTGGATAATATTTTATTTCGCAATCATAGTCCTTCAACAAGTCTAACCAACGTCTTTGTCTCATGTTCAGCTCCGCTTGTGAAAAGAGATATTTCAAACTCTTATGATAAGTTAATATTTCAAATTTCTCCCCATACAAGTAGTGACGCCAAATCTTTAAGGCAAAAACCACTGCTGCTAGTGCCAAGTCAAGCACTGGGTATCTAGATTCATGTGGCTTCAACTGTCGTGAAGCATAGGTGTTGGAAACTTAATTTCGGCTGTTTGACAAACCACTTTTCTATTGGACTAACTGATCAAGTATTCGTATTATACATCTTGCCTAACTGAAGTATCACGTGAGTTATAAAAGGCAACCGAATCCAGCTGAACTGAACCTTCGGAGTTAACTGACTGATCAGTTGGAAACTGATCAGTTGAACCTAACTGGATTTTTGAAGACAGCTTGTTAGCACACTGTAATCTTTGTTATATTGTTAAGTTGTGCTAAGATCAGTCACGAACTGAAATAGCCTGTTGTAACTAAGAGTTTCGATTTTGACAATGATAAGACCAAACTGAAGTGGGTCAGTACAAACATTGTATTCGATCAACGTCTTTTAGTTGAAATCCTATCTTCGTGATAGAAGGGGTGACGTAGGAGTTATTCCATTCTCCGAACATCTAGAAACAAATCGCGTGCTTTTCATTTCAGTTACCTTTTATTTTAGTTATTCTATCTTTCATTCAGTTCTCTTCCGCAACTATTTTCTCAGTTAAACTGATTGTCATCGACTGACGAGATACTGAGTATCGGTTTGTCATTAAACTGAACTCAACTTACGAAAAACGAACATAATCTGTGAGTGTTTATTCAACCCCCCTTTCTAAACACTTTTCACTTCTTAACTGATCCTTTCAAGTGGTATCAGTGCGGTTATATCTCGTCTCAGAATATCTACACTTTCAAACTGATCATTATGTCTTCCTTCAACAAGATCCCTATGTTTTCCAGAGAGGATTTCGATGACTGGAAAATAAGAATGCAGGCTCACTTAGCTGCACAAGATGATGACATGTGGTAGGTTATCACTGACGGACCGATGAAGATTCTGAAAGCCAATACAGCAGTGGCTATTACTGAAGGGGCACCTCACCGTATTGAAAAGCCCAGAGATGAATGGACAACAGAAGACAAAAGAAAAGCAAATCTGGATAATGTGGCAAAGGATATACTGTACAAGACACTGGACAAAGTAACCTTCAGCAAGATCAAGATGTGTAAGGCAGCTAAGGAGATTTGGGAAAAGTTGATCCAGCTATGTGAAGGAAACGAACGAACCAAAGAGAATAAACTTTCTGTTGCTGTGCAGAAGTTTGACAACATCAAGATGAGAACTGGAGAATCGATGCATGAGTATGACGAGAGAGTCAGCTGCATCATCAATGAACTCAATGCACTTGGAAAAGTATATACCAACAAAGAAGTTGCATTAAAAGTAATCAGAGGTCTTCCCAAGGAGTGGGACGTAAAGACCATGGCAATGAGGGAATCCAAAAATCTAAACAGAGTTGAGCTTCATGATCTATTCGCTGATCTGAAAGCCTATGAGTTTGAGCTACGAACTCGAGAAGGAGAGCCTTCTACTCCAGCAGTCACAACTGCATTAGCTGCTGTCAGAACAGAACCAACTGGTTCAGTCGAGAAGTCTGCTGATCAATTGAGCAATGATGCTATGTCATTGTTCATTAAAAAATTCGGAAGATTTATGAGAAGAAATCAAGGGAACTTCCAGAAGAATTATCAGAGAAATAATTCTAAAGAAGAATCAAATGGCTCCTACAACTGTGGCAAACCCGGTCACTTCATTGCTGACTGTCCCAAACCCAAGAAGGACAGTCAGGGCTCGACTGAAAGAAGAAAGAAGTCATATGAGCATTGAAAGAGATCCAAGGATGGTAAGAAGTTTTCCAGGAAGAAGCATGAGGTACTCTTAGCTGAAGAAAGTAAATCTAAATGGGCAGAAACTGACAGCGAGGAGTCGGAACCAGAAACCTCATGCAGTTCCAGTGATGGTGAAGAGGAAGTGAAGTGTCTAATGGCTGGTGATACAGAAGATGAGTCAAGCAGTCAACAGGTATTTGACTTCAGCTCAACTGATTTCACTAGAGAAGAACTTATTTCAACTCTTCATGACATGGTTAATGTGTATCATAAGCTTGCCTTATCGTTTGAAAAGGCCAGAGCAAAGCAAACTGATCCCATAGACAATAAAACTAAAACTGATGAATTAGTTGATGTGTTGAGTCTGAAAAGGGAGATTGCTGAGCTCAATGCTGAAAAGAGCAGGAATCAATCAATGATTCAAAAGTGGACGCTTGAGAATTCAAAGCAAACTGAGCTCATTCAGGCTTGGAACAAATCATCCGTTGCATTAACTAAAATGCAGAACTCACAGAAATCAGTTACTGATAAAACTGGTTTAGGGTTCAGCACCAAAGATGAAATGATTCCCAATGATACTCGACCAAAACTGAATATGGATAAAGGAAAATACATTCACTTTGTCAAATCAGTTATGGTACAAGAACAAGCTGAGCCAAGTATACTGGTTGAACAGCCTACTGAAAGTACGAACAAAGCTAGAAGATATGGTATTGGTTATAGCCCAAAAGTTTTAACTGACTCACGTAGTCAGTCATCAAAAAGATTCAGCAGAAAATATTCAAATGGCTACTCCAATTACTATAAGAGCAAGCCGGTTAAGAAAAGATATCGGCTGAACAATCAGTCGAACAAAGCTAAATCACATGTTGTATCATCTGCACACTACACACCAAACACACACAAATTGAGAAAGACCATCTGGAATACAACAACTGGACAGTCAGTCAGACTAATCCAAGTCTGGGTTCCCAAAGGACTAATCAGTTTAGGACCAAAATAGAAAAGGGTACCAAAAATTATATCTTGTATGTGATTGCAGGTAACAGGTACAATTAAGGAATCAATCTGGTACTTGGATTGTAGTACCGAAACAACCAATATGCGTATATATGTGCAAAATTTCTATTATTTAATTTTAAATGGTTATTATTTTAAGAAATTGTAGATTTAATTGCATTTAAATCATTTACGTTATTTTTAAGGATTTTAAATCGCGTATTTCAAATTTTAGCTTTTTAGATATATACGCGAGACCGGACCGGAGATAGGAAATCGGAGATAAATTTTATGATCCAAAAATATTCCTAAATTTATTTCAAGCTAAGAAATAATTTATTTTGTTGAAATCAAGTGGATTTAAGTCTACTTTAATTAATTAATCACCAATTTAATTATAGACTTCTTAATTCATCTAGATTGTGCTTAATTAACTTTTAATCAAGCTTATCTAACCTAGGATTCTATTTAGCAAAACTTAAACAAATCCTACACAATTGGGTAGCCAACTCTCGGTCATATTCTACTCCACACAATCCCAACTTGACACCATTTAACTCCCCCAACAACAAGAAAGCAAATGACAACCATTCAACATGCATGTCCCCCAACTTGACATCATTTACTCCCAATGCACCACCTTATTTGACCACAAGCATTCACCACCTTCTCCACTCTCCCTAGCACAAAAATTAGGAGATTTAGCAGCCCCCATTCTTGGCCAAGACAACAACATTAGCAAAGTTTCTTCATTTCCGTTGCCGTGTCTCCCGATCTGACGTATTGTGTTGTTTATTGTAAAAACAACTTAAGGCATGTGTATTTTCTTCCTTTTTCTCATCAATCAAGTGTATTACATATTTTTAGTATGATATATGTGCATGGCTTCGATTTTATAGCAAGAAACCACAAGAAATTTTTTTTGAGAACCATAGTCCATTCTCGGCCATCTTGTGCAGGTCACGGCCCTTGCTTGTTTTGTTGATTTTCAGGTTGGCTCGGTTCCTAGGCTTCCAAGGCTGCTTATGGTCATGTCCTAGGGTGTGTTAGGGTCAAGTGTGATCAAGGGTTCAAGCCCCAAAATCGTAAGTTAAGTGCTCAAATCAGTAGGTAAGAAACAAGTGTCACATTTGGGGTTCATTTGCTGTCAATTGGGTTCGTAGGATAGTGTTCGAGCCATGGCTGGCCTAGGGCCAGTAGCCATGGCTAGGACCCTTCCCAAACAAGCATAGGATGTGGTCAAGTCATCCCCAAGTGTCTTGAGCCATGTCCCAAATCGTTTGGACAGAAACAACTCAGGTTGGTCGCGTTTGACAGTAACATTTGCGTGGGTGGTTCGTTATTGGTTTATGGGTTTGTATGGTTCATGGTTGGCTAAGGGCCCTTAGCCATGACTCATACAACACCTTAACATGTCTAGCATGGACCATGGTTAGACTCATAGCCATTGGATCCATTATTTGACAGCAATCAAACTAGTAAAGTCATGGTTCCATGACAGCAAGCTCTTGATATCTGATCTTTTGGATTTTTAAATTCTGGTATCAATCCGTCCAGTTTCTGAAAATACTTTCAACAGAAAAGTTGTAGTTTATTGTGTTGTCTTCGATTTTATATAAAATTCATAATTTTTGAATAAGCAATGAGGGAGATATGATTTTTCTTGCAAAACCGCACAATCTGTCCGAAGAATATTTTGACAGCAAGCTCTTGATATCTGATCTTTTGGATATTTAAATTCTGGTATCAATCCGCCCATTTTCTAAAAATACTTTCAACACATTATAGTTTATTGTGTTTTCTTCTATTTGATATAAAATTCATAATTTTTGAATAAGCAATGAGGGAGATATGATTTTTCTTGCAAAACCGCACAATCTGTCCGAAGAATATTTTGACAGCAAGCTCTTGATATCTGATCTTT
>NC_133318.1:6679007-6735080 GCF_012295235.1 Primulina huaijiensis | reverse complement strand
AAAAAAAATAGAAAATATTTATTTTTGAGATATATGCGATATGTCTTGTGGCCACCTTACGCTTATGGGATTGCTTCACCCGGTGACTTACGACCGGTTTACGATTATGTATGGGTACGGATATCCAGTCCAAGGGCTGTGATGATCTTTACCGCCCAGTATACTGTGGTTTAGTCTGATCAGACGTGCATGTTATGTTATGGGCCACTTGCGTAGAACATTATCTCTAAAGAAAAATTACGATATGATATGTTATGACAGGGCTCTATCGAGCAACTCTTTTATGTACGATTTTTCAGTTATGCACGTATTTATAATTACTCATGACACGATTTTCACGTTACGCTTTACGATACGATATTTTTACGTTGCATGCGATTTTATGATATATTTACTTGTTATTCACGATATATGCATGCTGGGTCTTTAGACTCACTAGACTTGATTGATGTAGGTACTGACGATGCAGAGGCTGAGGGCGGAGACCAGTGAGTTAGCTCGGATCGGCGGTAGTACGAACCCGAGGACCTCACGTTTATTTATTCAGTTTTATGTTCAAACTCTTGTTATAACTTTATATATATTTTAAGTTATTGTTTAAAACATTATTCAGTTTCCGCTGCTATGTTTATGTTAAACCGTTGGGTTATTTTACGAAAATTTTTATACGTTGCAATTTTATTTATTTAAAGAGAAAATTTTTAATAATTCCGAAAAATTATGAATACGAATTACGGGCCCTCACATGGATAGTGGATGCTCACGACACATGACGAGAAATGCAGATCTGTTATCCCAACTGATCAAGTACAGTGGACCAAACATCAGTTTTGGATATAATTCCAAAGGTAAAACTGTGGGTAAGGGTAAGCTTATCCATGGTAACTTTACCATTAATGATGTTTTATTAGTTGAGAATCTCAAGTATAATCTGATTAGCATCAGTCAGTTATGCGATAACGGATTCTCAGTTCAGTTTGACAAACACTCTTGTTCAGTCAAAGACTCAACTGATGAGGCTATTCTAACTGGTAAACGGTGTGGAAACACTTACAAAGTCAGTTGGAATGATCAACCTTATGCACCAGTATGTTTCATTGCTTCAAAGATTTCTAAAAACTTGTTGTGGCATAAAAGATTGAACCACCTGAACTTTAAATCCATTGCATATCTGAGTAACCACGATCTTGTAACTAGTTTGCCCAAAATGGATTTTGTCAAAGATAAAATTTGTTCAGCATGTCAGTTTGGTAAACAAGTAAAATCTTCTTTTAAAAACAAGGGCCGTAAATCTTCTTCCCGATGCTTAGAACTATTACATATGGATCTCTTTGGTCCAATACCAATCATGAGCTTAGGGAGAATGAAATACACCTTGGTGATTGTGGATGATTTTTCAGGATTTACTTGTGTTATTTTTCTCAAATCCAAAGACCAAACTGTTGGACAACTGATCAAGTTTTTCAAAAGATTATTAAATGAAAAATCAGTTGGAATTGATAGAATCAGATCTGATCGAGGAACTGAATTCATCAATCAAATTCTTTCAAATTTTTTAGAAAATGCTGGAATTAAGCATGAGCTCTCAGCAGCAAGAACTCCTCAGCAAAATGGAGTAGCTAAAAGGAGAAACCGGACCCTTAAAGAAACTGCTAGAACAATGCTTGCTGATTCGAGCATTTCTCAAAGGTTTTGGGCAGAGGCAGTAAACACTGCGTGTTATACTCAGAACAGATCGATAATTAATAAGAATCATATGAAAACACCATATGAGATCTGGCATGGAAGAAAAAGTGTGGCCTCCTACTTTAAAATATTCGGCTGCAGATGTTTTATTCTCGATAATATTGGTAAAAATCATTTAAAAACCTTTGATGCAAAATCTGCAGAGGGGATATTTCTTGGATATTCTTCAGTTAGCAAAGCATATAGAGTTTTTAATAAAAATTCTTTGAATGTTGAAGAATCTATCCATGTTGTTTTTGAAGAAAACGCTCTAACTGATAAGCCAACTGATCCAGTTGAGCTAATTGATAGAATTACAGAGATCAGTTTGGAGGATGAAGATGAAGAAGATAATCATATCAATCACAACAACCTCCAAACACAAGAACCAGAAGTACTAGAACAACCAGTTGAACAGGAAGCTATTCCTGATGTTCTGTTGGAGGAGCCTATTGAGAATATTCAACTACCAACTGATGAAGCTCCAAATGATACAAAAGTAGTTACCAACTTGAATACAACAAACACTGAACTCAGATGGAAGAAATCACATCCTCCGGAATTGGTGATAGGTAATCCATCTGATCCGGTAATAACAAGAAATCAGATGCTTAATTTATTTATTCATTCAGCTTTCGTATCACAATTGGAACAAAAGAAAACTGATGAAGCTCTGGCTGATCCAAACTGGATAAATTCAATGCAAGATGAGCTGAATCAGTTTACCCATAACAATGTCTGAAACTTAGTTCCAAGACCACTTTCAAAAACTGTTATAGGTACAAAATGGGTGTACAGTAACAAACTGAACGAAGATGGTTCAGTTGTGCGCAACAAGGCGAGACTTGTAACACAATGATATAGGCAGGAAGAAGGAATTGACTATTATAAAACATATGCCCCAGTTGCAAGACTGGAAGCCATCCGAATATTCCTTGCCTATGCATCATTCAAAAACTTCAAAGTCTACTAGATGGATGTGAAGAGCGCATTTTTAAACGGTCAGCTACAGGAAGAAGTCTATGTGGAGCAACCTCCAGGTTTCATCAATCATACTTTTCCTGATCATGTCTACCATTTGAACAAAGCCTTATATGGTCTGAAACAAGCTCCAAGAGCTTGGTATGAAACGCTTTCAAAAATCCTAACTGATCATGATTTTTTAGTTGGATCAGTTGATAAGACCTTGTTCAAATTCTCTAAGAATGATCATATTCTACTTGTTCAAATTTACATTGATGATATTATAATTGGGTCAACTAACCCCAAATTATGCGAGAAGTTTGCTAAGTTGATGCGGGACAAATTCGAAATGAGCATGATGGGTGAACTGACATTTTTCCTTGGACTGCGAGTGAAGCAATTGGAAACTGGTATCTTTATCAGTCAGAACAAATATACGAAGGAACTGCTTAAGAAATTTGGCATGGAATCATGCTCAGCAGCAAGCATTCCCATGAGTTCATCAGTCAAACTAGACAATGATCAAGGGGTAATATCAGTTGAGGCGACATTATACAGAGGTTTAATAGGTTCATTATTGTACCTAACTGCTAGTCGTCCTGATATTGTATTTGTTGTATGCTTGTGTGCTCGATTTCAAGCAGATCCTAAGCAATCACATTTCTCAGCCGCCAAAAGGATTTTAAAATACCTTAAGGGCACACAAAATGTTGGGCTGTGGTATTCTAAAGACTCATCTTTCCATTTAGTTGGATATTCAGATGCAGGTTATGCAGGATGTAAGCTTGATCCAAAAAGTACAAGTGGATCATGTCAGTTTCTAGGAGACTGACTGATCTCTTGGTTCAGCCAGAAGCAAACATCCATAGCTACTTCCACGACTGAAGCAGAATATCTTGCTGCTGGAAGTTGCTGCGCTCAACTGCTCTGGATTAAGCAACAACTGAAAGACTATGGAGTTATCGCCAAGGAATCGCCTATATTTTGTGATAATACAAGCACGATTGCTATCACGTATAACCCAGTTCTTCACTCAAGGACCAAGCACATCTATGTCAGACATCACTTCATCAGAGATCATGCCTTGAAGAAGGACATCAGACTTGAATACGTCTCAACTGAGCAGCAAGCAGCTGATATCTTCACCAAACCACTACCCGAGACTAAGTTTTCTCACTTTCGCAACATACTTGGTTTAATAGATTTATTTTAATCAGTTTTCCATGATTATATCTCAGTTGTTAATATATTTGGGTTATTTATCTAATTCTTAACTGATGTTAGCTTGTCAGTTTGTTATTATGATTCAGTTAGTCAGTTATTTTTCAGCTGATGAGATTAACTATTGCAGAAAAATAAAAGACAAAGCTAAAACAAAATGAGTCTTTATTTAAAGAAATTCTTGCGGATTACACCAAAATATTCTTCTTCAACAAAAGACCTCCATTTTTTCATCCAACCGGATATTTCTCCAGTTGCAGTCTTAAGAAAACTATCAGAAACAGCTATTCGCTCCAGAATAGTCCTCTCCTTGTGGAGCATCAGCTGGTAGACATGACCATCTTCAAAGAGGTTCACTGTCTCGGCGACGTGCAAACGCTCTCTATACTTTTCCAGCTTTGCCAACACTCTTGGAGTGTTCGCTTCTCCACATTCATAGAGGAACTGGAGTCCTTGCAGCTCCTCCCAATAGCGAAGAATTTTATGAAAGACCTCATCTTCCATATCAAATTTACGTTTCTCCAGAGCAGTGTTCATAAACTCTTCAGCGATATCTGGAAGCCTTGAGCTACTTGCACCTGCCATTTTATCTGTTGAATATTCGTAACTGATATGTTTGATACTAACTTAGCCACTTCTATTTATAGCGCAGGGTCAAGTAAGATGAAAGGGCTCAGTCACTGCAGCAGACGATTAATCTTCCAAGCATAAGATTTTATTTAATTAATCTTGCTTAAGTTCGCTTAATATTTATATGCATTTATTAAGAGGGAATATTGGTTTTAAGAGGTTAACTGAGAAGACAGAATTTAGTAAATCTTCAGCTGAAAGGATACAGTTTTACAACTGATCGTTCAGTCGGATATTCCACTAATCTTCTCACATACGTTAACCAATTAACCATTTTTTTATTCCAAATTAAGTGACGTGACTATCTACCAAGCATTAAATGCTATCTTTCAGCAAATGACAAGTTGAATCGTGGACTCATATAATCCACATATTTACTACACACGTTCTTACCACACAAACACACGTTTTTATTGTAAAATTTTCATGGACTGACACGTGTCCAATAATACGAACAGTCGCGTACAAAAGTACTTTTCTCGCTCCATTTCAGTTCTTCTTCGTACGCTTATCCAAATTTCTCAGAGCAAAAGCAAATTCAAGCCTTCTTTTTCGCAGAAAATCATTCAGCTCAAATGGCAAACCAGATTCCAGCGCATATGTTGAATGCTATGGCAATCAATTTTGATTCAGTCCTATCTATGAAAGAAGCCGAGGTCAAGAATGTATTTCAGAAGCTTCAATCAGCTGGACTCCGAACATTCTTGGGACAATCTTCCCAACAGATCTATCCAAATGAGCTTTTCGATTTCTTCTCCAGTGGATTTATCAATCAGGATGGAAGCATCTCATCTACTGTCAATGGTCAGTTGTTGACCATATCTGAAGATTCTTTTGGTGAGATACTCTTGTTGCCGTCTGATGGATTGGCACACCTTGCTGATGTTAAAGCATCCGATATTGAAGAGATGCAGACACAACTCTCCGTTGATGGACGAAAAATCGAAGTTTCCGATCCAAAGAAGGAACTAAAACATGAGGTTCAATTGTTGGCTGACATTGTAGCCAAGGGGTTATTGGCAAAGGCAGGAGCTTTTGCTGCTCTTACCCTGGAGAAATTTCAAGCCCTTACCATTATCATGGCAGGACGAAGACTCAACTGGAGGCAAACCAACTTCAACATATTGAAAAACATGTTTCAATCAAGACTTGTTCTCAGCGCCGCTCTACGGAGTCCAAATCTAAGAAATTCGGGTGTCCTAATCTCAACGCACAAATTTTTTGTGATTTCTAGTGCAATTCAAACATAGAATAGAGTCTTTGATCATGGACCTAATTTGACGATCAAAGGCGGAGATATGTTCGAAAGGGATTTACAAGAAGAGCCAACTCCGCTAATCCCAGACTGATTTGGAGTCAGCGTAATATATGCAAATGTAAACAATTCTAAATAGCCTATGAATTTTTAAATACATACGAGGTCCAAGGAAAGTTTCGAAAAATTTTAAATTTTTATTACGTGTTGGGTGAGAGAAAACGGTATCTCAACAATAAACTCATAAGTATTGGGAGAAGAAATTCAATTGACATGCGACGAAACTAAAAATTTAAAATTTTTTATGCGTCTTGGATGAGATAAAACGGTACCCCAACAATAAACTAGTAAGTATTGCGAGAAGAAATTAAATTGACATTTAAGAATATTGGATTAGTGGAAACAATTAAATTAGATTCTTAGTTTTTTTTTTTTGAGATGGGTCTCTGTCAAGGGCTTAAACGAAAGATGCAGTTGGGTTAAGAGGAATGAATTGCGCCTGAATATTGAATCAAAAATATTTGGAGATGATAACTAAAGCTTCTTGATGAATTATTTTTTAAAATTGGTTGCCAAAATGCCCAATCTAGTATAAATTTATTTAACATGGTTGTCAAGTAATTTTATGTTGGCTATAGATAGTGCAAAATCATATTTTCTTTGGTCACTAAACTGGTAACAGCCAAATATGTATAGTGAAAGTTTTGATTTTCGAAATTTTTAAATTTCGTTATATGAACTAGATTTTTAGCCTTGTAAATCTGTTCTATCTTATCCACGATCAGGGTTATAATTAGTTCACAATTATTTATTTAGTGAATTTGGAATTTACTTTTTAAATAATAGTACTAATAGTTGTGGCTACTATTATGTACAAAATTCTCATAAAATATTCTAGAGAGGTCTAGAATTAATTAAATGATAAGTTAATTAAAGAAAATTAAATAATGGTCATTTAATTTTAATTAATATGTCTATGCATATACTAAATGTGCATGTGTAGATATATTAATATTTATATGTACTTTATATGAAGATATAAAGATGTGTATATAAAATATATATGTGTATATAAAATATATATGTGTAATGCATTATCAAAAGCGGATTAATATATGATATAGTAATAATATGATTTTTTTAATTAATGAAAATTAAGAGTCCTAATGATACAAAAATTAGAAATACTAGTAACATAGAATGTGGTTATTTAATAAATATGTTATCAAATGTTGATAATACATAAGATTAAACATAACACAAAAACACAACAAAAATATTCCTCCTCTCTGCAAAAACCAAACCTCTCGGCCACTTCAAATTTCACCAAAAATTTTCGGCCAAGACTCTTAGCGCCGCTGTACGGAATCCAAATCTCAGACATTCGGGTGTCCTAATCTCAACTCACAAATTGTTTGTGATTTCTAGTGCAATTCAAACAAAGAATAGAGTCTCTGATCGTGGACCTAATTTGACGATCAAAGGCGAAGATATGTTCGAAAGGGATTTACAAGAAGAGCCAACTCCGCTAATCCCGGACTGATTTGGAGTCCAGCGTAATATACGCAAATGTA
Source organism: Primulina huaijiensis (assembly GCF_012295235.1). Lineage (NCBI taxonomy): Eukaryota > Viridiplantae > Streptophyta > Magnoliopsida > Lamiales > Gesneriaceae > Primulina > Primulina huaijiensis. Next base: position 6,727,712 of record NC_133318.1, on the reverse strand, counting down.
AACAATTGTAAACAGCCTATGAATTTTTAAATACATACGAGTTCCAAGGAAAGTTTCGAGTGTCGAAACTAAAAATTTTAAATTTTTACTACGTCTTGGATGACAGAAAACGGTATCTCAACAATAAAATCATAAGTATTGAGAGAAGAGATTCAAATGACATGCGACGAAACTAAAAATTTAAAATTTTTTATACGTCTTGTATGAGATAAAACGGTACCCCAACAATAAACTCGTAAGTATTGAGAGAAGAAATTAAATTGACATTGAAGAATATTGGATTAGTGTAAACAATGAAATTAGATTCTTAGTTATTATCGAGATGGGTCTCTGTCAAGAGCTTAAACGAAAGATGCAGTTGGGTTGAGAGGAAGGAATTGCGCCTGAATATTGATACAAAAATATTTGGAGATGATAACAAAAGCTTCTTGATGAATTATTTTTTAAAATTTGTGGCCAAAAAGCTCAATCTAGTATGTATTTAGTTAACATGGTTGTCATGTAATTTTACGTTGGCGATAGATCGTACAAAATCATATTTTCTTTGATCACTAAACTGTTAACTGCCAAATATGTACGGTGAAAATTTTGATTTTCGAAAATTTTAATTTTCATTATATGAACAAGATTTTTAGCCTTGTACATCTGTTCTATCTTATCATCGATCAGGGTTATAATTAGTTCACAATCATTTATTTAGTGAATTTGGAATTTACTTTTTAAATAATAGTACTAATAGTTGTGGCTACTAATATGAACAAAATTCTCATAAAATATTCTCGAGAGGTCTACAATTAATTAAATTATAATTTAATTAAAGAAAATTAAATAATGATCATTTAATTTTAATTAATATGTCTATGCATATATTAAATGTGTATGTGTAGATATATTAATATTTGTATGTACTTTATATGAAGTTATAAAGATGTGTATCTAAATTATATACGTGTAATGCATTATCAACAGTTGATTAATATTTGATATATTAATAATATGAGATTTTTAATTAATGAAAATTAAGAGTCCAAATGATACAAAAATTAGAAATACTAGTAACATAGAATGTGATTATTTAATAAATATGCTATCAAATGTTGATAACACATAAAGATTAAACATAACACAAAAAGACAACAAAAATATTCCTCCTCTCTCCAATAACCAACCCTCTCGGCCACTTCAAATTTTCACCAAAAAATTTCGGCCAAGAGTTGTTCTTAGCGCCGCTGTACGGAGTCCAAATCTCAGAAATTCGGGTGTCCTACTCTCAACACACAAATTTTTTGTGATTTTTAGTGCAATTCAAACAAAGAATAGAGTTTCTGATCGTAAACCTAATTTGACGATCAAAGGCGGAGATATGTTCGTAAGGGATTTACAAGAAGAGCCAACTCCGCTAATCCTGGACTGATTTGGAGTCCAGCGTAATATACGCAAATGTAAACAATTCTAAACAGCCTATGAATTTTTAAATACATACGAGGTCCGAGGAAAGTTTCGAAAAAATTTAAATTTTTATTACGTCTTGGGTGAGAGAAAACGGTATCTCAACAATAAACTCATAAGTATTGAGAGAAGAAATTCAATTGACATGCTACGAAACTAAAAATTTAGAATTTTTTATGCGTCTTGGATGAGATAAAACGGTACCCCAACAATAAACTCGTAAGTATTGAGAGAAGAAATTAAATTGACATTCAAGAATATCGGATTAGTGTAAGCAATTACATTAGATTCTTATGTCTTTTCGAGATGGGTCTCTGTCAAGAGCTTAAACTAAAGATGCAGTTGGGTTGAGAGGAATGAATTGCGCACGCCTGAATATTGAATAAAAAATATTTGGAGATTATAACAAAAGCTTCTTGAAGAAATATTTTTTAAAATTGATGGCCAAAAAGCCCAATCTAGTATATATTTATTTTAAAGGGTTGTTATGTAATTTTACATTGGCGATAGACAGTACAAAATCATATTTTCTTTGGTCAATAATCAACTGCCAATAACGGTTTCCTTCTACAATTCTGTAGTTCTTGCCTCCAATATCTCTTCCTCTCTCATATTCTGCAGAGATAGAGAGTGGGGGAAGGGAAGAAAAGCAACCACCCGTACGCCGCCACAATGCCTAAAGAGAAACACAAATTCCCGTATAAATTATTATTTATCTTAACATCAATCACCGCCACCATCGGCCACGTCTTCGCCGATGATGCACAAGTAATGCCCAATTTCGCCAAATCAATCAGCCCAACCCCGCAAGGTTGGACGGGTTCCAACTACTGCAAATGGCAGGGTGTCTTTTGCGATTCATCAGGGAAGGTTAGCTCAATCAATTTGTCATCAAAATCACTTTCTGGGATGATCCCATCAGATTTAAACAAGCTTTCTAGCCTCAAATCCCTCAGCTTGCAAAGAAACCTGTTCTCCGGCCCCTTGCCACCTTTATCCAACCTCGATTCCATTCAAGAAGTCAATCTTGACGACAATAATTTTGATTCCATCCCTCAAGGATTCTTGTCAGGATTAACAAGTTTGCAGACTTTTAGCGTCAATAACAATTCAAATCTTCCTCCCTGGAGAATACCTGATACTCTCGAAGATTCCACCACTCTTGTCAGTTTCCAAGCAAGCAAAGCTAATCTTGTGGGAGAAATCCCAGACATTTTCACATCCCTGCCGAATTTACAGAGCCTCAGGCTCTCGTATAACAACATGTCGGGATCTCTTCCCTCTTCATTTGCGAAATCAGGGATGCAAAATCTGTGGCTTAATAATCAGATGATGGGATTTTTCGGAAAAATTGATGTTCTTGGAACAATGACACAACTGGCTGAGGTTTGGCTTCATGTCAATAAATTTTCAGGCCCGATACCTGATCTTTCCGCCTGTACAGAACTGTCTGATCTCCAGCTCCGCGATAATCTTCTAACTGGTGTGATTCCTGATTCGTTAACAAAGCTTCCAAAGCTCCAAGAAGTTAGTTTGCAGAACAACAAATTCCAAGGGCCAGTTCCTAGTTTTCCGCGAGGTGTTCAGGCTAATATTGGAACTACAAACAGTTTTTGTAGCCCAACACCAGGCCCTTGTGATCCTCAGGTTACTATATTACTTGAAGTTGCAGGTGCATTCGGCTATCCTATGACACTTGCAGAATCATGGCTTGGAAATGATCCATGTCAGAATTGGAAGTTCGTTTCATGTGATGCTAAAGGAACTGTTGTTATAATCAATTTTGCGAAGCAGAATTTGACAGGAACCATATCACCGGCCTTCTCCGAATTAACTGAGTTGAAAACTTTACTTTTAAATGATAATAATCTTGATGGAACCATACCCGTGAGCTTGACGAGTTTAAAGCAGCTCCGGAGTCTTGATGTCTCAAACAACAATCTCTCTGGGCAAATACCGTCATTCTCTTCATCTGTGACCATAAAAGCATCCGGTAACATATATATTGGGAAAGATTTACCGAGTAACTCTCAGGGTGGAACTTCATCATCCAACAATGGAGAAAATATTGATTCCTCTAGTGCAACTAATGGGGTAAAATCTTCTACATCTACTGTATCTCCATGGATGATCATTGTTCCTATCATTTTCCTTGTGATTGTAATTTCTGCTCTGGGTTTTGTGATATATAGACGTTACTCAAAAATGCAAACCAACAGATACAAATGGGTTGATAAAAGGAGTGAAACTGGGACAAACATAAAACAGATGAACTACAAATTCGATAAGGAAAAGGAAAAAGAGAGAAGTTTTTGTAACAGTACAAGTGGAACGCTCATCCGTAACAACGGTGAGAAGAATGATTATCAAATATATGATGGTGGAAATATCATCATCCCGATCGACATTCTTCGCGAAGTGACTGATAATTTCGGAAAAGACAACATAATAGGAAAGGGAGGATTCGGCATTGTTTATAAAGGACAACTCCATGATGGCACAAGAATAGCAGTGAAGAGAATGGAGTCCTCTCTGATAAACGATAAAGGTATAAGCGAGTTTAAGGCTGAAATTGAGGTCCTCACAAAGGTTAGACACAAGAATTTAGTTTCGCTTCATGGATTTTGTGACAATGGCAATGAGAGGCTTCTCGTTTACGAGTACATGCCTCAAGGGTGTTTGGGGCAACACTTGTTCGAATGGAAAGAACTTAAAAGCCCTCCACTTACCTTGAATCAGAGGGTAACTATTGCATTGGATGTAGCTAGAGGGGTTGAGTACTTGCATAGCTTAGCCAAACAGAGCTTTATTCATAGAGACTTGAAGCCATCAAACGTTCTTCTTGGGGACGACATGAGGGCCAAGGTTTCTGATTTTGGATTGGTGAAATCCACCCCTGATGGTAAATATTCACTCGACACTCGTTTAGCGGGAACTTTTGGCTATCTTGCTCCTGAATATGCTGGTATGTTTCATTTTCTACAATTTTAAAGTCAAGTGGCAAAAATAATCTATTTTATCATGTGTGGTTGCCCAAAACACAATGATCGAAAGTCTTATAAGATTTGATTTGAATTTTCCATTAAAGTTTTATCAGTTCACAATTATTTATTAGCTAATCAGTCGATTCTAAATTTACTAAATAAATAATTGTGAACTCATTATAACCCTGATCGATGATCAGACAACGCCAATGTGTCGAGCCTACAATTATCCTTCATATGTAAAAATTGAAAATTTCGAAAGACAATTTTCCAATGATCCATTTTTGGCAGCTGACAGTTTTGTTAGTATATTTTTTTGCTACTAATCCTTTTCCTCATAGTTAATACCTTGCTTTTGAATATATCCTTTTGCTACTAATCTTGCTTTGAAGGTCATTCATTACATTCTCATCAACCCCAAGTTTCTTTTTGTAAATCAATTTTCTTCCTCTGAGAACAATTCCTTCAGGTGGATCTACTAAAGACCATACTTGGTCCGAGTATATGGAGTCCATCTCGGACTGTATGGTTTCAAGCCATTTGGATGCATCAGACAATGCTTCTTTGAAGCTTCTTGGATCACATCAAGTAATGAGCTCATCTTGGCCTTCTTCGAGAAGCAGACTCATCCTCTTAGGTGGTCTTGAGATACTTTCAAATCTCCCAAGAGCTTGTGTTTCTTCAACTAGATGTTGGATATCCCATAAATTGGCTCTACTATCTAATTTTTCTCTCACTGTCTGCTCACATAAGTAGAGCATCCTCATATTCTTAAGAAAAATATTTGGGTGGTTTTTCCATCCATATCTCATATGAAATTTTATCAACTGTCTTTGTCTGAACTTAGTTCAAAATTGCCGCAGTTTCAAGCGCAAATCTCCAAAGGGATGGTCATAATTCAGTGAATCCCATCATATATCGAATAGTTCGAGAAATGTAGAAAAAGGGTGCGGGCAGCACTGATGCCCGAACAATTTGGGCAGCACTCGTATAATTTAAAACATTCATTGAATGTTTAGATCTGTTTACTTTTGCATATTTATTGCTGGACACAAAACCAGTCCATGATTAGCGGTGTTGTTCCTTCTTGTAAATCCACACAAACGGATCTTCCTCTTTCTTCGATCGTCAAATAAGATCCATGATCAGAAACTGGATTACTCGTATAGATTGTATTAGATATTTAAACAAAATTTACGTCCAGATTAGATCGTCACGATTTCAGAAATCCGACAACGATGAGGCGGTGGAAGTGGCAAAAATTTTTTAAAAATTTTTTTGTGGTGACCGAAATTTTGGAAGGAGGAAAATGTGCAAAAATTATCTTATTTCATATAATCCTTGATAAAATATTTATATGTTTTGTCTTCCGATCAAATCAGGAATCCTACTTGAATGAGGACACTATTTTTCCATTGTTTAAAATCTATCATATATGTATTTAAAATCTATCATATATGCTTTAAATTAAATAACTTTTATTTAATCACACAATTAATTAATTAATTAATATATTCTAGACTCTTCTAGAATATTTCATTATAATTTTGCACTTAGTAGTCACTTCTACTAATATTAATACTTTTAATCAGTAGATTATAAATTTACTAAATAAATAATTGTGAACTCATTATAACCACGATCAAGGATTAGACATCGTCGATATGTCCAATGTACAATTCTCATTAATCTAATAAAAAACGAAAATTTCAAAGGACAAAATTTTTCACTGATCCATTTTTTTAGCTACCAGTTTTGCGAACTCTTTCACTAAAACAGGCAGTTCCAATCTTCTCAGCTGTTAAGATAACTTTCATATCTTATCATATGGAATCAACTTATAAAATTTTTTATAAAAAATCTATTTGATCAACATCAAACTACAGTAATTCAAGTCCTTGAACTTGAATATCTCAACGGGAACACGTAATCAAATAATTGTGCGACCTTCAATGGTTCAAGGATAAGGTTAATTGTGGGTTCACAACTTCATGTGATTCATAATAATATTTTTTTCTTATTCGGGCTTACCAATTAGCATCATTATTTTCATCAACCCGAGATCAAGAATGTCAGAAATTAAGTTTGACTGCACCGATAGGATCATGGTAAGAGCTTCTAATAGCATCAACCCATGATCCCTTCAACTCATATATCTCTATCAAATCTACAATAATTTGCATATCGAGAGTTGCAAATGAATTCGATAAAGATGTGATATATCTTTGAATAATACCAGTGACATTGTATGTGCAACTGAGGAAACATCTTTCAAAAATGCATGTCTTACTTTGGCTAAATATTCCTTGCACTATTCACTCATAAAATCGCATATGATATCTTCCCCTGTAGGCAAACAATGAATCCCTAACTACAATGCATTGGCTATGGGTATTTCGACACTACACCCAACCTCATCACCTGATGACCCTCAATAGAGTCGATAAATTAGTCAAAGTGAAGTTCTAGTACGCAGAGCCTTCATGTTGTCCCGGGTCAAAGAAATAATGTTGTACAACTATAACCGCATACTATTCTCTCGATAAGTGATAACCAATTAGACAACCTGAGGGAGGGTTGTTCAGTGCATCATCAAATGACCACCTTTCTGTATGAATGAACATCTCCATTCCTTTACCAATGAAACATGACGTTTACATCACAAATGCTAGTTTCAAAATCAAGAAACCTTATCCTTATTTTAGGTTGTTGATTCGACTAGGAATCTGTTTAGAATATAAGGTACACTTTTTAATGAGTTTCATGATCTTACGTTGCGATAAAGTCGTAAAATATTATTAAAATAGAGATTGTTTTTACATAAGAGTCAATAAAACTCAATTCACATGTTGGCTCGTTGGGCACCTACTCTAACACAAACCAGCGTCGTATGCCCGTATTTAAGAACTTGGGAGATAAGGTGTTAGATGTGTCATATCGGATGAATTAATTTTCTGGGAATTATATATATGGAATTGGACAATTTTTCATCAGAGCTACTTTTTGAGGTGAAGTTATACCAATGTAATGTTTTTAGAGGATGATTCAAAATATGTTTTAATTTTTTTAAAAATTGAAACTAGATCCACAAATCCTTGGTCCTACTTATATGCTATACATGTGTAAATAATATCGTGCAATTTAATGGTCATTATTGAATTCTTACCATACAGCCACTGGTAGAGTGACCACAAAAGTCGATGTATTTGCCTTCGGAGTGGTGCTGATGGAAATGATCACCGGCAGGAAAGCTTTAGACGACTCACTGCCCGAGGACGAAAGCCAACTCGTGACATGGTTCAGGCGCCTCCTCCCCGACAAAGGTGCCATAAAAAATGCTCTCGATCCAATCCTCCAATCAACCATCGATGAAGAAGATCAAGAAAGCATCTGGAAGGTGGCGGAGCTCGCTGGACACTGCACGGCTCGAGAGTCATACCAACGGCCCGACATGAGTCACGCGGTGAACGTGCTCTCGCCTTTGGTGGAGCAATGGCAGCCTGTTCCGGACGAGAGGGAAAATTTCGGGATCGACTTCGAAATGAGCCTCCCACAAGTGTTGCAGCAGTGGAAAGATAATGAAACCTTGTCTTCTGATTTTTACAATGGGAATACCCGTGAATATAGCTCCAGTTCCAACAGCACCGGGAGAATGGTGAAGAATTCCGAATTTTCGAGCTCCTTCGACGGGACTGCTGGTGGGAGATGAAGAGAAATGGATTCATAGCAGATATATGAATATAACTGAATCACTGCATTTACTGATCACACAAATGTTCGAGGGGAAAAATGCATTAGCAGCTATAAACCCAACAAAAAATGCTCAAACTTGCTTTTCCCCTGTAACTTGTTTGTTACATGCAATTTTCTTCAAATATTTTTTATTCTATATCGTATTGTATATGAACTATAAATGTATTTGTTTCTTCATCACGTCAATTTGCCAGAAATTCAGGATTTTCAGTATTATCTTATCTTTATCACAACAATAATATGATGCATGCTTTTGCTGATTTGAACACTAACATTAATTAATTATTGGTGCGACGGTTTAAGCAAAATTTTGTGTTCATTTCCAAATTGCCTTTTTCAAGGCCATTGATGCGGGGACAGAATTTTATGACATACGCAGTATCCTTTTATATTATGTTTGAAAGAATTATCTGCTTTTTACACAGGATTTTAACTTAAATCTTAACAATGTCCACAACTTAAAACCGAAGTGTCTTGTGTCTTTTTCTTTGCAATTCATTTCTTTTCTTTATTTACATGCCCAAATGGAGAAAGAAAGGTGGGTTAATATGATAATAATGTTAATAACAGAGCTATATGCACAAGGATCATGTGCAATGCTGGCAACATGCCAAAAATCATACTATCTGGCTCTATGGAAAAAGCGTGGAATATAATGTGGGGGTTGGGTCATTGTATATTCTAAGTATTCTTTGAATTTTAATACTTTACTATCTCAGCTGTAGTAAATTTAATCTATTTTTCTTTTTGTACGTGTGTAAATATTTTGAATACTGAAATGTTATCTAAGAACACTTTACTCTGGCCCCCTCATTTATTTTGCATAAGTATGTCCTCTGCATGAGCGAGTAATATTAATGTTAATTAAGGATATTACAAAATTTATTTACGTCCAATTTTAAATTGATAAGGAGCTTTCCTTCTGCGCTGATTTTTTGTTCTTCCCTCTTTATTTTATGTTTTCTTCATTGGTTTTTTTTTTAATTTTTGTTTTTGGATGCAGGCCCCACCAGTCATTGTTTTCTCATCAGGTTGTGCTAGATTAACAGGTAAATATATTCTTTACGCGGAACTGTATGGTATTCTGTATATGCGATTGTAACCTCATGATATAGTTAGAAAGGTCGAAAAATTTTTGTTGCCATGGTCCCAACTCCAAACGACAATTGTGACGGGTGCACAATAGCTAAGGAAAACACACCCGCATTGTCCTAACAGAGTAGGGATTGAATGATGGCTGGAAGACGATGTTTCGGAAGGCCGAAACCAAACTTCAGCAAACAGTTTTTCCTGGTAATGATTAGAAGGTTTCGATCCTTGGTTCTGGTGTGGTTTTGTTTAGAGCTGATTTTTTTAAAAGTGGTGGAGATATAAATGGAGTGAAGAATGGCAAATTTAAAGACAATTTGCGATGGTTTTAAGAAAACCTTCGCCATTATCGTCGATTTTAAAACTGTCGCCGATCTATCGAAGATTTTAAAGGCAATGGAACTGTCGCAAGATTGGCAACGGTTGTAAAACCGTCTCAAATTATAGCGATAGTTTAAGCAAAACCGTTGCAAATTGTCTATAAATTTGCCATTCCTCCCTCCAATTTTCTCTGCACTGCTTTCTTTCTGTGATAAATTTTTCTCTCTTAGACGATTTTAGTTTCGAGTTGGGGCAAGTTTTTAAACTTCAATCCTTGGTAACTTTTTTAGTTTTGGTTAAGATCATGAATTTTGTTAGCTTCTTGTGCATGTTGTTTTCCAACTGTTTTTTTTCGGGTGCACAGTGCTCCGGCGTCTTCTACGGTCAGATTATAAGTTTATTGTAGATTTGTACATAATTTAATTTTTTTATTGCATGTTATTTAGAAATTAAATAATATATATTACATGTTTGTTATTAAAATATTATAATAATTTAAGTGTTCAATTAATTGTCAACATTAAAATTATTAAATCTGTCTACTTATGTTGCTGAATGAGAACTAAGGAGTTCGTATATTAATTTTTTTAATTAATGAGTAAATGATAGCGATTAAGTAAAATACATCTTATTTATTCTTTTGTAGGATAAAATGGATAACGATAGAAATTGGATGTATCGTCGGTTGGAGAATGGATTTCTAGCGAATTTCATTAGCGACGATTTTCAGAAATTTTTTTTGTAGTGACTTATGATTATTAACTCTTCGTATTTTTAATTTTGAGTACACATATCTTTTAAAACACGTATAATCAGGATATGTGTGCATTGGGACATGTTGATTGGTGTATTAATTGTGACGTACCGTGTTTTTTAACTACTTTAAAATTTGCAGAAAAATAAAAATTATCTTAAATAAATAATAAACTTTCAAATTGCGATAAAAATAATCAGCTCGCCTAAAATATTTGAAATAAAAAACTACAATCAAAGTTTGCAAAAGCACTTGTTTAAACATCGTAAAGTAATCTCGTGAAAATAAGAGTATTTGATACGTGCATAAAAATTTCTTAAAACGTAAGCGGTCATCGAGTTTAGCCTCCCCGCAGTCCGAGCCAACTCACTGATCCCCACCTCTCGTCTCCTCGTACTCGTCCTCACCTGCATCGATCAAGTCTAGTGAGTGTAAAGACTCAACATGTATAAACTTAGAATAACATGTAATACATAATAAAATAACATGCATTTTAAAGTAGGACGTACATATTTGAACATGAACGTACTTACATAAACATAGACGTGCCATCATATCGTAAAACTTTACATAAACATACTTGCATCGTACATACTTGGACATACATAAACATTATCATTTTGCGTAGAGATATGTTCCAAAGCAAGTGACCCGTAACATAAATGCGCCTGATCAGACTAAACCACAATACTGGGCTGGCAGGGATGTCCACTGCCACATACATAATATCCCCAGTCATACTTTATCGAGTGGATTGGTCCCTGGTCATACTTTACCGCATTCCAATCCTGATCAAAATCCGGTCATACTTTACCGGGGTGGAGAGGTCCTCGGCCACGTTCATCTACTTCCAAACCCGTTCATAATTGGTCACAAATATTTAGCATAACTCAAAAACATAAAATATTTTTCTTTGCACGTCGAACATACTTAAAAATGTCGAGGGCTTCAAGCACACATCAAGAACGCATTTTAATACAATCGCAGTTTGATGAGTCCCACGAAAACGATCATAACTCACTAATTACTTATTCAACTTACGAATTTACTGTCAAATCAAAGGTATCAAAACGTTATACGTTTTATATGTTGAAAGTTTTTCCATAAAATCGACCGAAAATTCTCAGTATTTAAAACAACAGAAGGTGAAGGATTTTATGACACAGAAATTTCAAAGCTTGAGCAGTCCTACAAAAATGATCATAACTCACTCGTTTCTTGTCCAAAAATTACAAATTTACTGTCAAATCGAAAGTATCAAAAAGTTATACGTTTTATATGTTTTAAAGTTTTCCATAAAATCGACTGAAAATTCCCAATATTCGAAAAGACAGCAGACTCAGTTTTTGAGATCCAAAATTTTGATCCAAAATCATTTTAAACATTTTTGCTCAAACTTTTGCATAACATACACATGATTTTCATACAATATACACCAAAATAATTACTATGACAAGATTGATGCAAAAACGAAAGAATATACATGCCTTTGATCTTTAAAACTCACGATACGGCGAATAACAAAGCGACGCGGTGCGGGAAACGATCCGGACGACTTGAGGCACGAATTTTCTACTAAAATCAACATGTGGTTGCTGAAATTTTGAAGGTGAAAGGTGGAGATGGGGCTATTGAAGAAAGAGCCTAAGAATTCTCCAAATTCTCACCAAAAAGAAATGAAAGGGTGCAAGAGATGTGTGTGTGTGCAAAGGCCAAGTGTGTGTGTATATGTGCATGTGTGTGTGAGTGTAACGTGTGTGTGTGTGAGAGTTAGTGGGTTAGTGGGTTAGTGGAGATTAAGGGCTTTAATTAATAATTAACTTGCTAATTAAGACTACTAACCTACTATTAACTTTACTAAAAATCCCATAATTTAGAATAAAATACTCAAGTCATAAACTTTGAAACTTTAAAATCTTAAAAATCACCTAATAATTAAATTAGGCTTTAAAATGCTAAAAACTTAATAAATCATTTAAAATGGCACTTTCTTGACTTGAAATAAAATACCACATTTTACAGATCGCCCAAATCGTCGCCGACCACTTTCCCCGAACCCGCATCGAATAATCGCCAGAAACATGAAACTCCAGAAAACATTTTAATGTGCATCAAATAAAAATATAATAATTTAAAATAATGCAAATCATTAATCGTGCATTGAAATTTTTTTTTTAAATTAAATAAATAATTTAGCAATTTAAAAAATGCATGAGTTTTACGTGTACTGATTTTGGGCTCTACATTAATTTTTTATATGTGATTGGATTTATTGTTAATTTGGGATTATGTGTATCATACCATGTGAGAGAATTTCTTCGGTTGTTTACAGACTCTTGTAATTTTAATGGAGATTTTGTGTTTAGATTCTCTAATGTCAATCTTTCTACAGCTATGCCGTTTGTTAGGAGGTGGATCAAAGGACCTATGTGGTTACATTTTCTCATTGGTGTAAGTCTTTTGTTGTTGTTGTAGAAATTGGTGTTGTAACCGTTTGTTTTGGAACTTCTTTTCTCATGGTATGGTGATGGTGGGTTGTGGATTACCATCATTATACTCAATAGTGGCATTTCTCTGTGCTGCTTTATGATATGCATTCTAGGCTTATATAAGGACAAGTAATATTAATTGATGTTTTTAGTTGAAAGTACTTGAACATTTGGTGATATTGGGTACCCTCAGGCATCCACAATATATAATTTTTTTCAGTCTCAGATTGACTCTTGTGGTAGGGGTGGCTGTAAATTGGCAAAATTCCTCTTTCACGGTAAATATGAATCATATTTATTTTGCAAGAGTGCTAGTGTATAAATTTGCTATGAGTAGACTTGTCCACTACGCTTTGATTCTCTGATGATCAACCAGCAATTGCAAGTGTTAATCAAGGATCCATGGTGTAATGTTACTGTTTCCACTTCAATTTTTTGCATCACTCTCAAATTGTCTTTTCCAAGTCCATTGATGTGGGGACATAATTTTATGACATATGCACTATCCTCTATACTATGTGTGAAAGAATGATATGCTTTTTACGCAGGGTTTTTACTTAAATCTTAACAATGTCCACAACTTAAAACGGTAGTGTCTTGCGTCTTTTTTTTTTTTTGTAGTTCATTTCTTTTCTTAATTTTCATGCCCAAATGGATAAAGAAAGGTGGGTTAATATGATAATAATGTTAATTATAGAGCTATATGCATAATGATCATGTGCAATGCTGGCACCAGTCCGAAATTCATACTATCTGGCTCTGTGGAAAAACGTGGAATATAATGTGGGGGTTGGGTCATTGTATATTCTAAGTATTCTTTGAATTTTGATACTTTACTACACCTGTAATAAATTTAACCTAGTTTTCTTTTTGTACGTGTAATGACCGAGATTTAAATACTGTAATCAGACCTTAATCAATTGACTTATTGATGTGATTATAGAAGACAAAGAAAAGAAGTGGAAATACATGAATTGGCATGTGAGGTCAGAACTTTGGGCGCATATGCGCCGAGGTAGGCGCGCATATACACGAAGATATTGTGTGCGGGACAGAACTTCTCACGCATATGCGCGAGATTGGGCGCGCATATGCGCAAAGAGGTCAGTAGCCAAAGGCTTTGGACAAAATTCGAGATTGACACGTAGCAAGTTGCATGCAATATATATAAATCAAGTTCATCCCTTGGAGTCTTCAGAAAAAGGAAGAAACGGAAGGTAGGGGAAAACTTTGATTCTTGATATTAGAATTCAAGTTACGAGGAATCCGTCCGCCAGAATTTGAATCCGACTTCATTACTGTATTCCTATCGACGCAGGCTTCAACTGGACGTAAGTTTTATTACGTTTAGATACGATTTGAAATTATGATATTGTCAGAATCCAATATGAATCATATATGGTGTTTTTTATACAGTAGACATCGTATATTTGAAATCAGATCAAAGAACAAACTATTTATGTAATTGTTATGATTTTTGGAGTTGATTTGATTGAGATTCGATATCAGATTTGTATTATCGTTGAGATTATGAGTTATACCGCTATCGATTATGAGTTCCGGTATTATATCTGTGATGTTGAGATTGACGAGGTTATTGAGATTGTGTTATTATGCCGTCGAAACATCATTAGATTGATATTGATCAGATTCAGTATTGATTGAGATTGTATCGTACTTTATTGACATTGATCTGAGTATGTCTTGAATTGAGTATTGATCAGAACATGTCTTAAATTGAGTTGTACATTGATATTGTGCATATTGATATTGTCATTTCCAGATTGGGTAAGGACAGATTGGAGTGCGAGACTTCGTCTTTGTCAGATCGAGAAGACAAATGTATAAATTAACGTGAATCAGGAGATCGACTTAAGTCAGATTAGACTTGAGTTTCCCTAAATCACATATTTGTATGTTATTGCTTTTCATACATTTGTATCATTTGAATGAATATGCTTTGTTTATTGATTTATAAAAAATCATAGAGTAGTAGATAGCTATTGAGTGAGAGTCACTGACAGAAGGGCCAGATTAAGACAGAGTTGTTAATGGCCCATTGCACATTGTCAGAGTTAGAGTTTAGGTAGATATACCTATTCTTTGGCAGAATAGCCAAGACACCGGACGTTTGGTCGTATCAAAGTGCTTATGAGTAGATCAACCCCTGTCACAGATATTCGATATAGACAGGGCCAAAGTCCGTAATAAGAACGTACCGCCACCACGATCGGGACAGTAGGTGGGAGATTGTTGCGTTCTTATTCAGATCGGGATCCCTAGATTAGAAATGAGTCGAGTTTGAGTCTGAGAGTCACAGAGTGTGATTCCTCATTTTATATTGAATTATGTTCATGATTTTGGTACTTGTTTAGAGTATTGATTCATGTTTTGATTTAGTTACATGTTATGTATATCTGAGGCATGCTTTTATATTGTTTAGATGAAGGCATGTATACTTGGTTTATACTGGGAATTTAATTTTCACCGGAGTTATCCGGGTGTTGTCTTGTTTGTATGTCTGCATGACAACAGGTGGGACATGATCAGGGTCATGTAGAGAACGAGACAAGACTAGTTAGCGCAGTGATCCGGGCTCAGAAGTAAATTAGGATTCAACACTGATATGTAGTTGAACCTAGTTGAATTATTATAGATACTACAAGATTTGTAGGTTTATGTTTAATATGTATTTCGGATTGATTTACATTACGTTTCCGCTTTGTATTTTAGAAAAAAAATTTTAGACACTGTTTATTAGAATTGATTAAATTGTCCCAATGATGATTAAGAACATGATTAGCGTCCGGATCCCCACAACAGGTGGTATCAGAGCGATAGATCCTTAGACTGAGATAGAAGATAGAGAGCGGGGTAGATTGAGTTTTCTTTCCTGCTTTTGATTGCTAGCATGTGACTTATTATAATGTTGAATGACATTGTGTATGCTAGCATGATATTATCTTTTACTGCTTTTAAATACATGTTACCTGAATATCTGAGTTGATTTGGTAATGTGTATTATTTGAGAATGAATCAGAACCGATTCTTGATCAGAGGTAAGCTGATCAGAAAGGGGCTGAGACGGATTTGTCTCATGTGATTGCTAGCTCTGGTGATCATCAGATATACCTCCTCGAAGAATTCCAGAAAGGGGTAGTACTTCGACTAATCAGATGGATATGTCAGAAACTCCGATGGAAATACAGTTGAAACAGTTTCAGTCAGTTCAACCGTCGATTTTGAAGGGTACTGAAACATCTGAGCATTGTGAAAATTGGCTAGATGATATAGAGATACTGTTTGATTCACTTGATTATCCAGATGAACGGAGAATTAAACTAGTGCCCAATCAATTACAAGAAATTGCAAGAAGTTGGTGGCTCGCAACCAAAAGAGTATTAGCACAGCGGGGTACAGTGATCACGTGGAAAGTTTTTAAAGCTGAATTCTATCGAAGATTTTTCCCAAGATCGTATAGAGAGGACAAAAGAGTAGAGTTTGAGAATTTGAAACAGGGCCAACTGAATATTGAAGAATATGTTGCTAAATTCTCTACCTTATTGGGTTTTGCTCCTCTTATAGCTGGGAATGATGAAGCTGTAGCGGATCAGTTCATCAACGGATTGAATCCTGAGATATTTGCCTTGATGAAGGTAGAGCGACCCCATCATTTTGCTGATGTTTTGAATAAAGCAAAGAGAGTTCAGGTGAGTCTGATTCGACAACGAGGTAGGTTGGATGTGATCCGACCACAGACACAGCAATCCTCTCTCAGAATTGATAGTGGTAGTACAAGTGGGAAGCGAGATTTGCTGAAAGCTCGAAAGAAACAGTTTAAGAAGTTAAGAAGCGGACCGAGCGGTGCAACTAGCTCCAGTGGTTCTAGCCCGAGTTATACTGGAGTTTATTGCAGAACCTGTGGAGGGAGACATCCCACAGCGCAATGCCAGGGAGTGACTGGTAGTTGCCGTATCTGCAGACAGCAGGGACACTTTGCTAGAGTTTGTCCACAGAGAGGTTACCGAAGATTTCAGGGAGCATAATCATCTGGTTGTAGTGATTGAGGAACAGACCCAGGAGGCACTTGATGATATAGTAACAGGCAGCTGTTCTTTTATGATTATCTTGCGTATGTATTAAGAAATGTTAATACATCTTATATATGATTTTGTATGAATTCCATGGAGATATGCTTTATCTGTTGGGTCTGTATTTACTGTAGTAATTACCTCTTTACCTTTTGGGGAAAAGTTTGATATCAGTGAATTCTGTGAAACATCGTATACTGCAGTAGGATGAGAATGAGATTGAGTTAGCTTGTATTGTACTGGTGTTGTTTAATTCTGACCGCATTATTGATCCTGATATGTTGACCAAGTACAGAGCTATCACATACTATTTCTAGGAAATGGTAAGATTCGGACCTGAAATGGCCGAAGAATGAACATGGTACGGTAAGGATTCTAGATTTAGACTACCTTTGATATATGAGATGTTCATGACTTAATGATTATCGAAAGGAATGGAGAGATTCCTTATGTATTCAGTTGATTACTGAAACTGAGCGTATCATGGACTGATTTGCCAGAAGCAGGAGAATTGCTAAAGTCTTCCCAAATGAGATTCGGGGTTTGTGATATAGCAGGGAGATTGATTTTAGCCTTGATTTGATACCAGGTATTGTTCTTAATTTTTAAAACTCCGTACAAAATGACACTGATTGAATTGAAAGAATTGAAATATCAGCTAGAAGATTTACTGCTTGAGAGTTACATCTGATTGAGTGTTTCTCTTTGAGATATTTCAGTTATGTTTATGGGTTGATGAATCTTGTGTTCAGAGGTATTTTGATGATTTTGTGCTCGTTTTATCTATGATATTTGGATATATTCGCAGCATATGACTGAATTGAATATTTTGTATTGAATTATCTGAGAATTGAGATTGTTGTATACAGAAATTGTTGCGATATGAATATTGACTGAAACAGATTATATTCTGAGACCGTGATCAGTGGCTGAGAACGATACCGATGTCAGAAATGTCAGAAATTCATATTTGCCTTAGTTTAGCAGATTATGGTATGTGACTGTTGTTCTAAATTGCTTGAGAATTGTTATTGTTCTAAAACAGTATTTGAGACAGATTATATTGTTTGGTGGACATTACATTCGAAGATGATATAGCAGTTGATTTAAACAACGTTGAAAATGTGATCGGTTAGTCAGAATCGACAGTCACAGTATTGTCAGAAATTGCGTTCTATGAGTTTACTAGATCTGTATTGATGATTGATATTTTGAATCTGATCCGATATTGCTGTTATTCTAAATCCGTGTTTGATACAGATTTTTTTATATTGTTGAAATTATATACAGTTCAAACCGAATCAGAGCATCGATCAGAGTAACAGGTATGTGACAGAATAGTCTCGTTGTTCCTAATATTTCAGATTTATACAACAGAATTCGATATCGATAGTCAGAATAGCGTGTCGATCAAAATTCAGGTAAGTAATACTGTATTGTATGTTAATAACTGATTTATTTGTGCCAGATATTTCGAATCGAAATAGTAGATATGATCAAAAACACACAGTAATTGATTCAGTATGCATCCTGATAACAGAAAAACAGTTTTAATATAAACAGATGAGATCAGTTGTGGCAGAGTTTGTACTAAAATGTCTGAATCGTCGACAGATGAAGACAAAAAGATAGAAACCGGAAGATCTATTACAGAATTTATCTATTCCTGAATGGAAATGGGAGTACATTTCTATGGATTTTGTGACGAAACTACCGAAATCTTTCCAAGTTTGTGCTGCGATGTGATTGTGATTGACAGATGGCTCAAATCTGCATATATTATTCTGTACATGAAGACTTACATACTTAACCAGACGGCAGAGATTTATGTCAGAAAAGTAGTCAGATTGCACAGAGCGCCAAAATTGATAATATCAGACCGTGATTTTCAGTTGATTTTGTACTTTTGGCAGAGTATACAACAAGCTTTTTCACATATCATCTACAGATTGACGGATAGGCAGAACGAACTAACCAAACACTGGAGGATATCCGTGGAGCTGTAGTGCTGAAATTTAGCACTAGTTGACAAGATTCATTGTCACTTTGTGAATTATTGTACAACAATAGCGATTAAATGAGTATTGAGATTGCTTCACTCGAGGCATTGTACAGTGAGAACTGCAGATTTCCTTGTATGGGGATAATATCTCTGAGATACTTGAGATTAGACTTAATAGGATCAGAGATATGACAAAGGAATTGAAACTAATTCGGAAGAAAATGAAGACAGCTAATATGCCAATGTCGGATGATGATCGTTTTAATTTGAGACAGAAGATTGGATATTAGAATTGACTGGGATTGAATAGATTGATAGCAGATGATAGTGTGGTTTGTTATGAGCTATTGATTGGCATATACGGATATTTTATAGCTGGTATTTTGAGATTAATTCGATCCGAGTTACTTCGAGTTGCATTATGAGATTATACTTCTTGAATTATTATTCCAGATTGGAATCGGAAATCCGTGAAAGAAAGATAATTCAGAACGAAAACTATTCCGCTGTTGAAAGTACAGTAAAGTCGTCAGGGCATCGAAGAAGCTACCTGGAAGACTGAGTCTGATATGAGATGGCAATGTCCAGAGTTATTTCGATTATGTGAGTTTT
The DNA here is from genome assembly GCF_012295235.1 of Primulina huaijiensis. Classification (NCBI taxonomy): domain Eukaryota; kingdom Viridiplantae; phylum Streptophyta; class Magnoliopsida; order Lamiales; family Gesneriaceae; genus Primulina; species Primulina huaijiensis. The sequence continues at coordinate 6,708,168 of NC_133318.1, read as the reverse complement.
CTATGTAGCTTCTGTTATACATGTCTTTTTGATATGATTTGCTTGCCTGTGATTTCGAAGACGAAATCGTATTTTAGGGGGGGAGAAATGTAATGCCCGAGATTTAAATACTGTAATCAGACCTTATTCAATTGACTTATTGATGTGATTATAGAAGACATAGAAAAGAAGTGGAAATACATGAATTGCCATGTGAGGTCAGAACTTTGGGCGCATATGCGCCGAGGTAGGCGCGCATATACGCGAAGAGATTGTGTGCGGGACAGAACTTCTCGCGCATATGCGCGAGATTGGGCGCGCATATGCGCAAGGAGGGCAGTAGCCAAACAGCGAGAACAGAACTTTGCGCGCACATGCGCGAGATGAAGTCGCGCATATGCGCAAAAGGCTTTGGACAAAATTCAAGATTGACACATAGAAAGTTGCATGCAATATATATAAATCAAGTTCATGCCTTGGAGTCTTCAGAAAAAGGAAGAAACGGAAGGTAGGGGAAAACTTTGATTCTTGATATTAGAATTCAAGTTACGAGGAATCCGTCCGTCAGAATTTGAATCCGACTTCAGTACTGTATTCCTATCGACGCAGGCTTCAACTGGACGTAAGTTTTATTACGTTTAGATACGATTTGAAATTATGATGTTGTCAGAATCGAATATGAATCATATATGGTGTTTTTGATAGAGTAGACATCGTATATTTGAAGTCAGATCAAAGGACATACTATTTATGTAATTGTTATGATTTTTGGAGTTGATTTGATTGATATTCGATATCAGATTTGTATTATCGTTGTGATTATGAGTTATACCGATATCGATTATGAGTTCTGGTGTTATATCCGTGATGTTGAGATTGACGGGGTTATTGAGATTGTGTTATTATGCCGTCGAAACATCAGTAGATTGATATTGATCAGATTCAGTATTGATTGAGATTGTATCGTACTTTATTGACATTGATCAGAGTATGTCTTGAATTGAGTATTGATCAGAACATGTCTTAAATTGAGTTGTACATTGATATTGTGCATATTGATATTGTCATTGCCAGATTGGGTATGGACAGATTGGAGTGCGAGACTTCGTCTTCGTAAGATCAAGAAGACAAAGGTCTAAATCAACGTGAATCGAGAGATCGACCTAAGTCAGATTGGACTTGAGTTTCCCTAAATCACATAATTGTATGTTATTGCTTTTCATACATTTGTATCATTTGAATGAATATGCTTTGTTTATTGATTTATAAAAAAGCATAGAGTAGTAGATAGCTATTGAGTGAGAGTCACTGACAGAAGGGCCAGATTAGGACAGAGTTGTTAATGGCCCATTGCACATTGTCAGAGTTAGAGTTTAGGTAGATATACCTAGTCTTTGGCAGAATAGCCAAGACAACGGACGTTTGGTCGTATCGAAGTGCTTATGAGTAGAGCAACTCCTGTCACAGATATTCGATATAGACAGGGCCAAAGCCCGTAATAAGAATGTACCGCCACCACGATCAGGACAGTAGGTGGGAGATTGTTGCGTTCTTATTCAGATCGGGATTCCTAGATTAGAAATGAGTTGAGTTTGAGTCTGAGAGTCACATAGTGTGATTCCTTATTTGATATTGAATTATGTTCCTGATTTTGGTTCTTGTTTAGAGTATTGATTCATGTTTTGATTTAGATACATGTTATGTATATCTGATGCATGCTTTTATATTGTTTATATGAATGCATGTATACTTGGTTTATACTGGGAATTTAATTTTCACCGGAGTTATCCGGCTGTTGTCTTTTTTGTATGTGTGCATGACAACAGGTGGGACATGATCAGGGTCATGAAGATAACGAGACAAGACTAGTTAGCGTGGAGATCCGGGCTCAGAAGTAAATTAGGATTCATCACTGATATGTAGTTGAACCTAGTTGAATTATTATAGATACTACAAGATTTGTAGGTTTGTGTTTAATATGTATTTCGGATTGATTTACATTACATTTCCGCTTTGTAATTTAGAAAAAAAATTTTAGACCCTGTTTATTAGAATTGATTAAATTGTCCCAATGATGATTAAGAACATGATTAGCGTCCGGGTCTCCACAGTTCGTGTGTAAATATTTTGAATATTGAAAGGTTATCTAAGAACACATTACTATGGCCCTTTATTTATTTTGCATAAGTATGTCATGTGCATTAGCGAATAACATTAATGTTAAGGATATTACAAAAGTTATTTACGTCCAATTTTAAATTGATAAGGAGCTTTCCTTTTGCGCTGATTTTTTGTCCTTCCCTCTTCTTTTCTATATTTTCTTCATTGGGTTTTTTTTTATTATTATTGTTTTAGGATGCAGGCCCCACCTGTCATTGTTTTCTCATCAGGTTGTGCTGGATTAAATCGGTAAATATATTCTTTACACAGATTTGTATCATACTCTGTATATGCGATTGTGACCTCATGATATATTTAGAAAGGCCGAACAAATTTTGTTGCCACGGTCCCAACTCCAAACGACAATTGTGGCGGGTGCACAATAGCTAAGGACAACACACCCGCATTATCCTGACAGGGTAGGGATTGGATGATGGCTTGAGGACCATGTTTCGGAAGGCCGAAACCAAACTTCCGTAAACAGTTTTTGTCATACTAATGATTAGAAGGTTTCGATCCTTGGTTCTGGTGTGGTTTTGTTTTGAGCTGATTTTATTAAAAGTGGTAGAGATATAAATGGAAGGAGGAATGGAAAATTTATAGACAATTTGCGATGGTTTTCTCAAAACCGTCGCTATTACCGTCGGTTTTCAAACCGTCGCCAATCTAAATCAGTGATGGAACCGTCGCTAGATTGGCGACGGTTTTACAAATCGTCGCAATTTCTCAAATCCATCGCAAATTGTCTATAAATTTGCCATTCCTCCCTCCATTTTTCTCCGCACCGCTTTCCTTCTGTGATAAATTTCTTTCTTAGACGATTTTATTTTTGAGTTGGGGAATTCTTTAGTTTCAAAATATCAATAATATTCATTTCTTAAAGTGTCTCCTTTCGGTCATTAGCTTCAATTCTTGGTAATTTTTTTAGTTTTGGTTAAGATCATAAATTTTGTTAGCTTGTAGTGCAGGTCGTTTTCCAGCTGATTTTTTTGCACGTGCACAGTGCTTCGACGTCTTCTACGGTCAGATTATATGTTTGTTGTAGATTTATACATAGTATAATTTGTTTTTATTGCATCTTATTTAGAAATTAAATAATAAATATTACATGTTTGTTATTAAAATATTATATATTTTAAATGTTTAATTAATTGTCAACATTAAAATTATTAAATCTGTCTACTTATGTTGTTGAATGAGAACTAAAGAGTTCGTATAATATTTTTTTAATTAATGAGTAAATGATAGCGATTAAGTAAAATACAACTTATATATTCTTTTGTAGGATAAAACGGATAACGATAGAAATTGGATGTATCGTCGGTTGGAGAATGGATTTCTAACGAATTTGATTAGCGACGGTTTTGAGAAATTTTTTTTGTAGTGAGTGACTTATGATTATTAACTTTTCGTATTTTCAATTTTTAGTGCACATATCTTTTAAAACACGTATAGTCAGGATATCTGTGCATTGAGACATGTGTATTGCAAACACAAATAGTTAATATATTATTTTTTTTCAATGAGGATTTTTGCATCCGGGGATTTCACAGCCAATTAACCTTAATTATTTCCAGTGACTTTCTACTCAAATTTTTTATTATTATTGTAAAAAAAATCTTTAATTAATAACGATTAAAAAATTGGTGTTTGTCCAAGTATTTGTAAAGCCAAATAAATAGTGGCCAATTTCCTGTTGAAACCCAAACTACAACACTTCTTCTATAACCAGGTTGTGTACTTTTCGTTTTGGTAATTTCAAGTAAATTGTGATTAGGATGGAGGAGCCAAGTTCTAAATCGCGAGGAGATCTCCATGGCTAAAGGTGTCAACATTGTGATGGCCCCCTTTTAAAAGAGATGGTAAGTCACCAATAACCCTTTTGATTACCCAACGAATTATCCTCAAAACTAAAATCCCAACTCTGAATTCCACAGGAGACCAGTGAGTGGACTGTTTCACCACTCATCAGGGACAACTTTCCCATGTTGTGGATCGCCATTTTTGTATCTTTTTCCTACTGCGCTCTATTTTTTAATTGGACTTGTGATCTTTTATCTTTTTTACTTGTCGCATTAGACAGGATTAGCCGTTGGAGGCACGGGAGAAGCTTTTTATGGTTTCAACCATGGTATGAATGATGTTATATCATTTCGTATGATTGGTTAGTATGTTCTCGGTCAAGACACATAATTTGATTTGAATTATTGATTTTTCTGCATTGAATGATTTGTTTTAACTATGTTGATTGGGGTATTAATTTTTTTTTATATGTGATTGGATTTATTGTTAATTTGGGATTGTGTGTATCATACCATATGAGTTAATTTCTTCGGTTCTTTACACACTCTTGCAATTTTAATGGAGATTTTGTGTTGAGATTCTCTAATGTCAATCCTTCTACAGCTATGCCATTTGTTAGGAGGTGGATCAAAGGACCTGTGTGGCTACATTTCCTCATTGGTGTAAGTCTTTTGCTGTTGTTATAGAAATTGGTGTTGTAACCGTTTGTTTTGGAACTTCTTTTCTCTTGGTATGGTGATGGTGGGTTGTGGATTACCATCATTATATTCAACCGTGGTATTTTTCTGTGCTGTTTTATGATATGCATTCTATGCTTATGTAAGGACAAGTAATATTAATAGATGTTTTTAGTTGTAAGTACTTGAACATTTAATGATATTGGGTACCCTCAAGCATCAACAATATACAATTTTTTTCAGTCTCAGATTGACTCTTGTTGTAGGGGTGGCTGTAAATTGGCCAAATTCCTCTTTCAAGATAAACATGATTCATATTTATGTTGCAAGAGTGCTAGTGTATAAATTAGCTATGTGTAGACATGTCCACTAGGATTTGATTCTCTGATGATGAACCGTCAATTGCAAGTGGTAATCAATGATCTATGATGTAGACATGTCCACTACGCTTGGATTCTCTGATGATCAACCAACAATTGTAAGTGGTAATCAAGGATCCATGGTGTAATGTTACTGTTTCCAGTTCAATTTTTTGCATCATTCTCAAATTGTGTTTTTCAAGGCCATTGATGCGGGGACATAATTTTATGACATACGCACTATCCTCTATACTATGTGTGAAAGAATGATCTGCTTTTTATGCATGGTTTTAACTAAAATCTTAACAATGTCCACAACTTAAAACGGTAGTGTCTTGTGTTTTTTTATTTGCAGTTCATTTCCTTTATTTATTTGCATGCCCAAATGGATAAAGAAAGGTGGGTTAATATGATAATAATGTTAATAACATAGCTATATGCATAAGGATCATGTGCAATGCTGGTTACAGGCCAAAATTCATACTATCTGGCTCTGTGGAAAAAGCGTGGAATATAATGTGGGGGTTGGGTCATTGTATATTCTACGTATTCTTTGAATTTTAATACTTTACTATCTCAGCTGTATTAAATTTAACCCAGTTTTTTTTTTCTGCGTGTGTAAATATTTTGAATACTAAAATGTTATCTAAGAACACTTTACTATGACCCCTTCAATTATTTTGTATAAGTCTGTCCTGTGCATGAGCGAATAACATTAATGTTAAGGATATTACAAAAGTTATTTGCGTCAATTTTTAAATTGATAAGGAGCTTTCCTTTTGCACTGATTTTTTGTTCTTCCCTCTTCTTTTCTATGTTTCTTTTGTTGGTTTTTTTTTTAATTATTGTTTTGGGATGCAGTCCCCACCAGTCATTGTTTTCTCATCAGGTTGTGCTGGATTAATAGGTAAATTTATTCTTTACACGGAACTGTATGGTACTCTGTATATGCGATTGTGACCTCATGATATAGTTAGAAAGGCCGAACAGATTTTGTTGCCACGGTCCCAACACCAAACGACAATTGTGACGGGTGCACAATATCTAAGGACAACACACCCTCATTGTCCTGACAGAGTAGGGATTGGATGATGGCTGGAGGACCATGTTTCGGAAGGCCGAAACCAAACTTCCGTAAACAACTTTTGTCCTACTAATGATTAGAAGGTTTCGATCCTTGGTTCTGGTGTGGTGTTTTTTTTTTGAGCTGATTTTGTTAATAGTGGTGGAGATATAAATGGAGGGAAGACTAGCAAATTTATAGACAATTTGCAACGGTTTTCTTGTTTTGATAAAACTGATGCTATTACCGACAGTTTTAAAACCTTCACCGATCTAAATCGTCGCTAGATTGGCGAAGCGACAGATTAAGAAAAACAGTCGATAATAGCGATGGTTTTCTCGACGGTAACACCGTCACAAATTGTCTATAAATTTGCCATTCCTCCCTCCATTTTTTTCCGCACCGCTTTCCATCTGTGATAAAAAATTTTCTCTTAGACAATTTTAGTTTCGAGTTAGGGCAAGTTTTTTAACTTCAATTGTTGGTAATTTTTTAGTTTTTGTTAAGATAATGAATTTTGTTAGCTTGTAGTGCAGGTCATTTTCCATCTGATTTTTTTGCACGTGCACAATGCTCCTGCGTCTTCTACGGTCAGATTATATGTTTTCTTTTTCTACGTGTGTAAATATTTTGAATACTAAAATGTTATCTAAGAACACTTTACTATGACCCCTTCAATTATTTTGTATAAGTCTGTCCTGTGCATGAGCGAATAACATTAATGTTAAGGATATTACAAAAGTTATTTGCGTCAATTTTTAAATTGATAAGGAGCTTTCCTTTTGCACTGATTTTTTGTTCTTCCCTCTTCTTTTCTATGTTTCCTTTGTTGGTTTTTTTTTTAATTATTGTTTTGGGATGCAGTCCCCACCAGTCATTGTTTTCTCATCAGGTTGTGCTGGATTAATAGGTAAATTTATTCTTTACACGGAACTGTATGGTACTCTGTATATGCGATTGTGACCTCATGATATAGTTAGAAAGGCCGAACAAATTTTGTTGCCACGGTCCCAACACCAAACGACAATTGTGACGGGTGCACAATATCTAAGGACAACACACCCGCATTGTCCTGACAGAGTAGGGATTGGATGATGGCTGGAGGACCATGTTTCGGAAGGCCGAAACCAAACTTCCGTAAACAACTTTTGTCCTGCTAATGATTAGAAGGTTTCGATCCTTGGTTCTGGTGTGGTTTTTTTTTTTTGAGCTGATTTTGTTAATAGTGGTGGAGATATAAATGGAGGGAAGACTAGCAAATTTATAGACAATTTGCAACGGTTTTCTTGTTTTGATAAAACTGATGCTATTACCGACGGTTTTAAAACCTTCACCGATCTAAATCGTCGCTAGATTGGCGAAGCGACGGTTTAAGAAAAACAGTCGATAATAGCGATGGTTTTCTCGACGGTAACACCGTCACAAATTGTCTATAAATTTGCCATTCCTCCCTCCATTTTTCTCCGCACCGCTTTCCATCTGTGATAAAAAATTTTCTCTTAGACAATTTTAGTTTCGAGTTAGGGCAAGTTTTTTAACTTCAATTGTTGGTAAATTTTTTAGTTTTTGTTAAGATAATGAATTTTGTTAGCTTGTAGTGCAGGTCATTTTCCATCTGATTTTTTTGCACGTGCACAATGCTCCTGCGTCTTCTACGGTCAGATTATATGTTTGTTTTAGATTTATACATAGTTTAATTTGTTTTTATTGCATGTTATTTATAAATTAATAAATATATATTACATTTTTGTTATTAAAATATTATATAATTTAAATGTTCAATTAATTCTCAACATTAAAATTATTAAATTTGTCTACTTATGTTGTTGAATGATAACTAAGGAGTTCGTATTTTAATTTTTTTAATTAATGAGTAAATGATAGCAATTAAGTAAAATACATCTTCTTTATTCTTTTGAAGGATAAAATGGATAACGAAAGAAATTGGATATATCGTCGGTTGAAGAATGGATTTCTAACGAATTTGATAAGCGACGGAAAAAACCGTCACTAATTATAAAATTTTTTTGTAGTGACTTATGATTATTAACTATTCGTATTTTAAATTTTGAGTACACATATCTTTTAAAGCATGTATAGTCAGGATATGTGTGCATTGGGACATGTGTATTGAAAACACAAATAGTTAATAAATTATTTTTTTCCAATGAGGATTTTTGCGTCCTGGGATTTCACAGCCAATTAACCTTAATTATTTCCAGTAACTTTCTACTCAAATCTTTTATTATTATTGTAAAAAAAAATCTTTAATTATTAACGATTAAAAAATTGGTGTGTGTCCAAGTATTTGTAAAGTCCAATAAATAGTGACCATTTGCCTGCTGAAACCCTACCTGCAACTCTTCTTCTATAACCAGGTTGAGTACTTTTCGTTTTGATAATTTCTAGTGAATTGCGATTTGGATGGGGGAGCCAAGTTCTAAATCGCGAGGAGATCTCCAAGGCTTAAGGTGTCAACATTGTGTTGGCCCTCTTTTGAAAGAGATGGTAAGTCACCAATAACCCTTTTGATTACCCAACGAATTATCCTCAAAACTAAAATCCCAACTCTGAATTCCACAGGAGACCAGTGAGTGGACTGTTTCACCACTCAACATGGAAAGCTTTTCCTTGGTGTGGATCGCCATTTTTGTATCTTTTTCCTACTGCGCTCTATGTTTTGATCGGACTTGTGATATTTTATCTTTTTTACTTGTCGCATTAGATAGGATCAGCCATTGAAGGCACGACAGGAGCTTTTATGGTTTCAACCTTGGGATGAATGATGTTATATCATTTCGTATGATTGGTTAGTATGTTCTGAGTCAAGACACATAATTTGATTTGAATTATTGATTTTTCTGCATTGACTGATTTGTTTTAACTATGTTGATTGGTGTATTAATTATTTTTTTATATGTGATTGGATTTATTGTTAATTTGGGATTGTGGGTATGATACCATATGAGAAAATTTCTTCGGTTCTTTACAAACTCTTGCAATTTTAATGGAGATTTTGTGTTTAGATTCTCTAATGTCAATCCTTCTACAGCTATGCCGTTTGTTAGGAGGTGGATCAAAGTACCTATGTGGTTACATTTCCTCATTGGTGTAAGTTTTTTGTTGTTGTTGTAGAAGTTGGTGTTGTAACAGTTTGTTTTGGAACTTCTTTTCTCTTGGTATGGTGATGGTGGGTTGTGGATTACCATCATTATACTCAACCGTAGCATTTTTCTGTGCTACTTTATGATATACATTCTATGCTCATGTAAGGACAAGTAATAGTAATTGATGTTTTTAGTTGGAAGTACTTGAACATTTGGTGATATTGGGTACTGTAACGCCCCGGATTCGACGACTTTCATCACTGTTCCAAGATGAGTCTTTCGAGCGTTCTTATGTCATCACTCACACTCACCCTAAGAAACTTCTCAGGTGGTCACCCATCTCATAATTGCCCAAGTCAAGCACGTTTAACTTCGGAGTTCTTAAATGATGAGCTACCGAAAATAAGAAACAACTTCTTGATATGAGTAGTACCAATCAAATCTTTTAAGCCCTCTTCAACTGTACAGTTTCATACCTGAACAGTTTCGGAATCCCTCTCCTTCGGTGTAAGATCGGTTCATTCATGTTCGCTCCACCTAGAAGCCTGCTAGGAGCCGCTCATTGTACGTGCAACCTCATAGCACAGACGATCACCCCCGCCCTCTTCGGCCCCGGGCCTCACATTACCACCAGCTTCGGCTTGATTCCTCCCCGAACCACACCGTACTAGGAGAGGTCGGATCTGGTACCAACTGTAACGTACCGTACTTTTATAATACTTAAAATTTACAGAAAATAAAAATTTTTCTTAAATAAGTAATTCTACTTCAAAATGCCATAAAAATAAAATGCTTGAACAATATTTGAAATGTAAACGAACTTGCAACGAGTACTTGTTTAAAACTACATAAAGTAACTTCATTAAAAATAAGAGTAAACAATTTTATCATGCATAAAACTCTTGAAACTAAAGCGGTCCTCGGGTTAGGCCTCCGTACAGTCCGAGCCAACTCACTGATCCCCGCCTCTCGTCTCCTCATACTCGTCCTCACCTGCATCGATCAAGTCTAGTGAGTCTAAAGACTCAACATGTATAAACTAAGAATAGCAAGTAATACATAATAAGTCCACATGCATTTTAAAGTAGTCCAACATATATATAAACTGAGCATACTTACATAAATATGGATGTGCCATCAATTCATAAACTTTTCACAATCGTACTTGCAACGTACAAACTTAAGCATACATAATCATCATCATTTTGCGTAGAGATATGTTTCAAAGCAAGTGACCCATAACATAATGCGCCTTATCAAACTAAACCACAATACTGGGCTGACAGGGATGTCTACTGCCACATACATAAGATCTCTGGTCATGCTTTACCGGGTGGATTGGTATTTAATCATGCTTTACCGCTTCCCAACCTTGATCATAACCCGGTCATGCTTTACCTTGGACACGTTCTCCGGCTTCCAAACCCGTTCATATTTGGTCACAATACAAATCGCATACCTCAAAAACATAAAACATTTTTTTTGCACGTCGAACATACTTACATAGCGTTGAGGGCTTCGTTGGATCTCGCTTGGGCTACTGCTGCACATACATACTAATACATTATTCCAACAACTTAAAATTCCATAACTTAACCGTACCAATCAAACTCACCACCGAAGTAATTAAATAACTTATGACTTTCTAGACCACTCAGGACTTGACCATGTTTAATCAACATACTTAACCATTACCTCGAACCCCGAAACATTCTCGAGATGGAGTATGAACATTTCCCAAGCAATGGAAGACACGGACCTCGCTTAAACCATAGTTCAACGTTCCATATTCAAACTTCGTAGCGTCTAATCTAATCCTCACTAAGTTTGGACATAACGACGTATTAATAATCAAATGAAGCAATAGCACCTAAACTTGAAGCTCGAAGACCCTTGAACCAGCGCCTAGGCGTTGAGGTGTAGCGTTGCAGCGCTTGGTCAAGCGCTTAGGCGCTCCCAACCAGTGCCGCGGTGCTACCCTACACGAAGCAACAACACTCCAAATGTAGCGTTGCGGCGCTAACCCTGCACGAACCAAACCCCAAAAATGTCATTTTCTACCCATTCGCTTCCCTATGACTTCTAATGTAACCAAACCCATACAAACTCAAAACAAAACACCGATTAGACTCTGACCGCATGACATATCTAAACACAGCAATGATCACTCGGCGATTCCCAACAAAGCCTGCAACCAATAAAACTCAAGAAACATGAAGAACATATTTTATAACATCACAGTTTGAGCAGTAACACGAGAATGATCATAACTCACTCGTTTCTTGTCCAAAAATTACGAGTTTACTATCAAATCGAATGTATAAAAAAGTACTACGTTTTACATGTTGAAATTTTTTCCAGAAAACCGACCAAAAATTCGCATGATTTGAAATGACAGCAGATTGGATTTTTGAGATCTAAAAACTTGTTCAAAATCGTTTCAACAATTTTTGCTCAAAATTTGCATAATATAACCGGATTTTTACATGCAATAAACATCAAAATACTTACTACGACAAGATCGATGAAGAAAATAAGAGAATATATATGCCTTTGCGTCTAAATGCTCGAAGATAATTGTAATGCTTGATTACTCGTACAAATGATTAATTATGCGTTTATGTAATTTATTATGTTGTTATTTGACTCATTATGTTTCACGTGTTGATTGAGGTATCGATAGTGAGATTGAATATGATTTATATATTGTCCATGGTGTATTGAAAATGAATATATGTCTAAATAGTGATAGTAAGATGTGTAGATAAAGTAGTGTAATGGAAGTTGGTATGGAAATGTAGGAAATGAGATGAAAAATATGGTAGTTCTTACGGGTTTTAGCATAATGATTTTGATATTGATCCAAATTGTGTGAGGCTACAACCAATAGAAAGATAAGATATAAGGCTACAACTTTCATGTTTTGTGTTTTGTCCAAATCATTGTGGAAGACAAGCCAAAAGCGCCTCGAAGAGTGTCGTGTGTATCATCATTCCTACAATGACACATTGTGGTATATTGAGCATAACTTTTTACTCAAACCTTAAAATGACATGAATCCAATTGAAGAAGCAAGCCAAGACATAGAGACTACAACTTTCATGTTTACCACGTTTTCAAATTATGAAGGGAAGAAACGTTTCTGGAGCGATCTTTGATGAAACTATGTGCAGGACAGAAGGTTCGGCGCTCGAGCGGTAAGATCTTACCGCTCGAGCGCCCCTACACCAAGAATTCAGTACTTTGGCAGAATGTTCCGTGCTCGAGCGGCAAGATCTTACCGCCCGAGTGCCGCTTTGTATATGAAAATATAAGTTTCGAATTTTCTAAGCATCTCCACCATTCCACAACTTCTCTTCACAGCATAAACTCGAAAGAAAACCAAAAACTCTTCCTCCAAGTGATCTTTTCTTCTTCTTCTTCATCATTTTGAAGTTAGAATTTAGTTCTCCATCACAAGAACATCCTAGAGGTGTAAGTTTTCATCTTTTTTGATTGTTATATATGTAGGGGTGACTTTCACTTAGTATAAACATAGTGATTGGATTATTGATATATTTGACAGCATAGGAGCGAGAAATATCGCCTCAAACCAGTATTCGTACACTTGAACTGTAAGTTGGCATGTTCTTGAAGTAATACATGAGTAATATTATGAATATCAAATGCTTTCCATTGATTATTACTATATGTACATTGTTAGTATGTTTCTTGATGAAAACATAGCACCATATTCCATTGTTATGTATTAAATATGAAAGAAATTCATGAATATTGAAGACAGGTGCTATGTCATGAACATGAACATGAAAGAAAAAGAAAATGACTGCTTTTTATATGATATATGAGCTTGTTGACATCATGTGTGGTTTTAAGTCCACCAAACCTATTGGCCAATACATGTTCACGGGGTGTGGGTTTGTCACAGGGCACCCTAACGTCCAACACAGTAGTAGCTATATAATAAAGCAAGCACGATAGTACATGCCAACTAATGAGGCTCGAGTACATAAATGAACATGAATATATGATATGGTATGACATGATTTAAAGATTCATTGTTGATCATGACTTGATATGTATAATCCTTCGATGCAAATTGATACGTATAAGTGCCAACTTATTGAGTTTTATAAACTCACGTAGCTCATGTATTACAGAATCAGGTAATGAGATGCATAAGATGCTGGTTCGCAAATGGATGCTTGTGACGTGTCTTACCTCGACAAGAACCTGGACGTCTTATTGCCTAGCTTCCGCATATGTATTATAAGGGATTTTATGTCATGGTTTGAAACAAGTTTCATGACGTTTATGACTATATGTATAGCGATACAGTGTATGTTTGTATATTAAAATATGATTATGCTTATGTATAGATGATGTTGCATGAGTTTTTGGCTTTTACAAAGTGTAGGGACATCATGCCAAATTTTTTTATAAATCGTCAAATTGATATCTCTTGTTTGAATTACTTAATAATATACGTATATCATTCAAACCCTATGTTGACTATGAGTATAATTATCATAAATCTTGTCAAGTATAGAAGAATGGTGTTACAATAATGAATACCGACGCGGTGGACTACGGGAGATGACCGGGGAACGCTTGCTACACTATTTGTTGCTAGAGAAAGGACGTAAATCGGGAGTTGTAACCGTTTGTTCAAGTACTTACAACTAAAAACATCTATTAATATTACCGGGTGTTGTAACCGTTTGTTTTGGAAATTCTTTTCTCTTAGTATAGTGATGGTGGGTTGTGGATTACCATCATTATACTCAACCATGGTATTTTTCTGTGCTGCTTATGATATGCATTCTAAGCTTATGTAAGGACAAGTAATATTAATAGATGTTTTTAGTTGTAAGTACTTGAACATTTAGTGATATTGGGTACCCTCAAGCATCGACAATATACAATTTTTTTTCAGTCTCAGATTGACTCTTGTGGTAGGGATGGCTGTAAATTTGCCAAATTCCTCTTTCACGATAAACATGATTCATATTTATGTTGCAAGAGTGCTAGTGTATAAATTAGCTATGTGTAGACATGTCCACTATGCTTTGATTCTCTGATGATCAACCGTCAATTGCAAGTGGTAATCAAGGATCCATGGTATAATGTCACTGTTTTCAGTTCAATTTTGTGCATCACTCTCAAATTGTGTTTTTCAAGGCCATTGATGCGGGGACATAATTTTATGACACACGCACTATCCTCTATACTATGTGTGAAAGAATGATCTGCTTTTATGCATGGTTTTAACTCAAATCTTAACAATGTTCACAACTTAAAACATTACGGACTTGTGTCTTTTTCTTTGCAGTTCATTTCTTTTATTTATCTGCATGCCCAAATGGAGAAAGAAAGGTGAGTTAATATGATAATAATGTTAATAACGGGGCTATATGCATAAGGATCATGTGCAATGCTGGAAACAGGCCAAAACTCATACTATCTGGCTCTGTGGAAAAAGCATGGAATATAATGTAGGGGTTGGTTCATTGTATATTCTAAGTATTCTTTGAATTTTAATACTTTACTATCTCAGCTGTATTAAATTTAACCCAGTTTTTTTTTTCTGCGTGTGTAAATATTTTGAATACTAAAATGTTATCTAAGAACACTTTACTATGACCCCCTCAATTATTTTGTATAAGTGTGTCCTGTGCATGAGCGAGTAACATTAATGTTAAGGATATTACAAAAGTAATTTACGTGAAATTTTAAATTGATAAAGAGCTTTCTTTTTGCGCTGATTTTTTGTTCTTCCCTTTTCTTTTCTATGTTTCCTTTATTGGGTTTTTTTAAATTATTGTTTTGGGATGCAGTCCCCACCAGTCATTGTTATCTCATCAGGTTGTGCTGGATTAATAGGTAAATATATTCTTTACACGGAACTGTATGGTACTCTGTATATGCGATTGTGACCTCATGATATAGTTAGAAAGGCCGAACAAATTTTGTTGCCATGGTCCCAACTCCAAACGACAATTGTGACGGGTGCCCAATAGCTAAGGACAACACACCCGCATTGTCCTGACAGAGTAGGGGTTGGATGATGGCTTGAGGACCATGTTTCTCTCTTAGACGATTTTAGTTTCGAGTAGAGGCAAGTTTTTTAGCTTGAATTCTTGGTAAATTTTTTTGTTTTGGTTAAGATCAAGAATTTTGTTTGCTTTTAGTGCAGGTTGTTTTCGAGCTGATTTTTTTGCACGTGCACCGTGCTCCGACTTCTTCTACGGTCAGATTATATGTTTGTTGTAGATTTATACATAGTTTAATTTGTTTTTATTGCATGTTATTTAGAAATTAAATAATATATATTACATGTTTGTTTTTAAAATATTATATAATTTAAATGTTCAAATAATTGTAAACATTAAAATTATTAAATCTGTCTACTTATGTTGTTGAATGAGAACTAAGGAGTTTGTATATTATTTTTTAAATTAATGAGTAAATGATAGTGATAGGCTCGTAATAGTTAGTATTTTTATTTTCATATTTCCCATTAATCCAACCTCTGATATGTTTAATTGATACATTTTTGTGTAATTTTATTGTAGGAGGAACTTTCGCGATCTTGGAACAAATTTGAGTTAAAAAGGTTATGTTTTTTTTTACATTTGAAGTTTCCAAGATAGAGTTTGAAAGTAAATGACAAAACCAAAAAAGGTTCTGGAATAAAGCGTGGACACGCCTTGTGGTTATGTTTCGGCTGCCTAAAATTGCAGGAAGTGGAAAATCTGATTTTGTGAAGATTATGCAAGATTTGAAAGAATTAATTATGATGTATGGTTTACTGGAAATTCTTGAAAGGAAACTCTAGATAAGATATTATCTATTATTTTATATTTAAGATTTAAGGTTAATTAAATATTAGTGGGCTGTTTAGCAAAAATTTAGACTCAAAAAGCCTACTACTCACGTGGAAGAGTCGCAGCGCATAGAAGATTTCAAGAATCAGATTGGAAAAAACTTCTCACAACCATATTCCATCCTCACGTACGAAAAGAAGGCGCATGACCCCAATTTTTCTCCCAACAAAATAGTTTGCATTTCCCTATGTTTTCTTATTTAATTTTTTATTGATATTGTAGAATCCCCTTGAATTAGTATTTTCTCATAATAAATTCTTCACTTTATCTCGTCCACTAATTTTCAATTCTAGATTCAGTATTTTTCTTGTTTGGTAATTTTAGTTTAGGTTATTTTATTTAGTAATTATCAAAACAAATTCCCCCTTTTTATTTTTATTACCAGAAGAAATAAATCTACCGTTCCTTCTGGATTCGACCCTACTCACCATTACACTCGTTTTTATTTAAAAGAGTATGAATTAATTTGGTGGTCAACGACAGCAAACCAAATTTTGGCACTGTTGCCGGGGAGCGGTGCAAGGTTAATTACTTTTGATTTTTTTTATTTTTTATGCTTCGTTCTTCTCGTACAGGTGAACTCGAATACAATCTTGAAATCAAGAAGACAGCTAAGAGATTGAGAAAAGAATCAAGACTAAGGCGTGAAAAGTAGTCGTCATCATCATCTCCTGATTTGAACGCATCATTGGACTCCAAAGATACAGAAAGAGAATCTGACATTGATCTTGAGATTGAAAGAAGTGAAAGTGACTAAGAAGAAATGGCAGGACAAGCTCAAAGAACACTCAAGGAGTTAGCTAATCCTAATGTTATTCAACAACCATTATGCATCTAATTCCCTACTACTTACGCTACTTTTGAATTAAAATCTGGTTTGATTCATTTATTGCCTACTTTTCGTGGTCTTGCAGGTGAAGATCCCCATAAACATCTGAAGGAGTTTCATATTGTTTGCACAGCCATGAAACCGCAAGGGATCACAGAGGAACAAATTTCACTACGAGCTTTTCCATTCTCTTTAGCCAACAAGGCTAAAGATTGGCTCTACTACTTGCCTTCTGGATCCATAACAACTTGGGACGATATGAAACAACAATTTTTGGAGACATTCTTCCCAGCTTCACGAGCAGCAAATATTAGAAAAGACATTTGTGAAATTAGACAGCTGCATGAGGAAACTTTGTATGAGTATTGGGAGAGATTAAAGCAGTTGTGTGCCAGTTGTCCACTACACCAGATTCCAGAACAGCTACTAGTTCAATATTTTTATGAGGGACTTTCGCTTTTTGATAGGAACATGATTGATGATGCAAGTGGAGGTGCATTGGTAAACAAAACGCCTCAAGAGGCATGAGCTCTAATCCCCAACATGGCTGCCAATGCACATCAGTTTGGAACTAGGCAAGATATCCTCCCATGACAAGTTAATGAGGTAAGCACTAACCCTATCAATCAACAGTTAGATTCTTTGATATCTCTTTTGGAAAAGTTGGTTGTAGGGCAGGTACAACAGGCCAAAGCTTGTGGCACATGTGAGATGGTTGGACATTCGACGGACACGTGCCCTACATTACAAGAAGATCCCATGCAGCATGTTAATGCAATCAGCGGATTTCCTGGACAACCTCAAAACCGGTATGATCCGTATTCTAATAGCTACAATCCAGGATGGAAAGATCACCCAAATTTCAGCTACAGGAATCAAGGAGGTCAACAAGGATATCCACAACAAAATTTTCACAAGCATCCATCACCTGCGCAAGCCTCTAACTCAGGTACGTCCCTAGATGAAATTGTGAAGGCCTTAGCTGAGAACACTCAAAAATTTCAACCGTAAACGAGGGTTAGCATTCAGAATTTGAGTACTCAAGTGGGACAGTTGGCGACCACAATTCACAAGTTGGAAGCACAAAATTCAGGTAGTCTACCTTTTCAGACAGTGGTGAATCCAAGGGAGAATGTGAGTGCAATTACTTTGAGAAATTGTAAAGAATTGGAGGTTCAAGAAATTGGGGTACAAGCATCAGCCAAGAAAAAATAAGAAAATGAGATAAAAATTGAGGATAAAATAATCAATCAAGATGATGCTCCGAAAGGTAAGTTTTCTCCTCTATTTGAGTATAAACCTATTCCCCCATTCCCTCTTGCATTGAATAGGAAATTTGAAAGTATTAAGGAGATGAATGACAATTTACGTAGAGGCGAGGTAAATATTCTTTCATTAGATGCTATTAAACCAGTACCTTGTTGTGCAAAATTTTTCAAAGAATTGTGTACTACACAGAAGAGAAATAAGTTGAAGGGCTGTAAAAGAGAAAAGATAGGAAAACATGTTTCTCCTGTTATTCAAAAACTATTCCTATCAAATGCAGTGATCCAGGTATGTTTTCTATCCTTTGTACTGTTGGTGATACTAGACTTGAAAAGGCTATGTTGGATTTGGGTGCTTCTATCAATGTCATGCCTGATTCTGTTTATAATTATTTGGAACTTGGACCTCTGACTGAAACCGGCATTGTGATTCAATTGGCTGATAGGTCCACTGTTTATCCTAGAGGTGTAATTGAAGATGTTCTTGTGAAAGTTGAAAATTTTGTTTTTCCTGTTGACTTTTATGTGCTTGACATGGAAAATGATGATTTAAACAGTCAAATTTTGCTAGGAAGAACATTTTTGAAAACTTCAAAGTCTGTCATAAATGTTAATAGTGGTACCCTTACTATGGAATTTGATGGTGAGATTGCTAAGTTTAATATTTATGATACCATGAAATATCCTCTTAGTAAAAACACTATTAATGCTCTTGATATCACTAATCACTTTTCACAAAAAATTCAAAATTTGTGGATAAAAATGATTTAAAGGAGATTATTGAAAGACATGTTGAAAATTCTAATACTAGATTTTCTCTCTCTGATTCTTAGATATCTAAAATTGAGCGAAGACTCCCTCCAGATCAACCCAAGCATGTACTCATGAAAAAAAGAGGAAATATTCAAGGGATATAGATTTTCAAGAAATTCAAAGAAAACATGCACATGCTGAAATTTGCTATGAAAATACTGAAGCGGAATAAAGTGGACAAAGTGACCATATATGAACCATCATGAGCAACAAGAAAGAATGAATGTCGAGCATAACGACATTAAAAAATTGCGCTTTTGGGAGGCAACCTAAATTTTAGTTTTTTTATTTTTTATTTTGTTCCAGCAGAGGTTTTCGCACAAGGCGTGGCCACGTCTTGTTGAAACACCTCTACTGCTGGTTTACAATTAGTTCTTGTTATTTTCTTCCTGTAGAGGTTTTTGCACAAGGCGTGGCAACGCCTTGTTAAAACACATCTACTGATTTTAAAAAAAATATTCATTCCAGTAGAGGTTTTCGCACAAGGTGTGACCACGCCTTGTTGAAATACCTCTACTGCTGGGAACATATCTTTTTTTTTCTCTTTTTTAATAAAAAAAAATTTAACCTAATTTTTTTTCTCTCTCTCACAGCAGCCTCCATCTCCTCTCTCCAAATCCCATCAGCTCCTCCTTTACCAACTCTCAGCCAACAGCAACGTCCACCAGCTTCACTTCACTCTCTCCTCCGTCTGCAACCCCAGCGCCGCCTCGAACCACCGTTTCCCCCACCGCAGTAGTAGTTGATGTTTCTTTATGATGCTCAACATTTCTCAGGGGAGTTCTCTAACTTTTCCTACTATTTTATCGTTTTAGTTGAGCATCTATTTTTTTGTCATTGAGGAAAATGTCAATTTTAGGTGTGGGTGTTTGATTTGATTGTGAGAAGTTTGACTTGACTGTGGGATTTTTTTAATTTTTTAATTTGATTTTTAGTATTTTGATTTAATTTTTCTGCATTTTGGGTTTAAAAAAAATAGTGACGTTGTTAGTTCCAAGCACTTAGTTCATTTGTTATATCTTTCTTCTGAATCCCGATTGCCACCGATGCGAATAAAAAAAATGATGATGTTTTCTTTGCGTGCAAATGTTTTTTTCATTTTCACGTTTGCATTATGAATAAGTTGCTCTTGATGATAGTTACAGAGGACAAGTGTGTGGGATTTAACACAATTGCTATATTTTTTTCTTTTGTGAGCTTTGAGCCTATGAGCAATCATGATATCATGGTCCATTTTCTTTGATTATGTGTTGTCCCGCATTGTTAATTTTTCTAGAACTTGCATTGTTATGCATGTCTTTGTCAACACTTTGTGGTGGATTTGAAATGGATCGATTTTAGGCGTTCGAAATTGCAACAGAAGCTCAAGAATGTTTTCTAAACATGAAAGCCGAAAATTTTATGGAAAATCTTGAAAAATTCGAACACCAAGTACTAGTGTGCAAAACCTAGTGGGCTTGTAACATTTACAAAGGGCCCATGGACTTTTAATTTAATTGTCTCAAACATATTTGAGCCCAATTAGACTTTACTTGATTTTACTTAAGCCCACTAGTTAAATAATTATCTCCTATTGGGCTCTACAAGGCCCAATGTTATTTAATTAATTCAACACTTGAATTAATTTAATTTAGTCCATAATAATGTTTATGAAAATCACAATTTTCAAATACATTATTCACTTGGCCAAATTTTAATTTAGGAACACTTCCATAAATTAAAATTTACATTTCTCTCATAGAAGTCATACTTCTATTTTTCCTTACGCCTATAAACTCATTTATAAGCCGTTCAACACATTGAACTATTTTCTCCTTTATAGAAGTCATACTTCTAATTTTCCTTACGCTTATAAACTCCTTTATAAGCCGTTCAACACATTGAACTATTTTACTTCTCAACGGGATCTAGAAAGCTAGTACTTGTGTGGCCCTCAATGGTTCATTGATACAACTAGCCGTGGGTTCACATCTCCATGTGATTCGGACTAAACATGTCCTTATATGAGCATACCCCAATTGCTCCATTCTTATTTATCAACTCCTTGATAATAAGAACGTCAGAACTCAAGTCTGATAGTACCCAACCAATCATGTTAAACGCCTAGCAGCATCGCTTACATGATTCCCTAGGTATCAAATGATAGTGCCTGCAAGAACCATTCAATTATGGTTAGCGTACAGTACGGTCCCTTCAACTCATATATCCCGACCGATTCGACAACCATTGGTTTATCGAGAGTTGTCAATGAATCGATACTATGTGTCATGTCGTAGTTGCATCGATGGTGTAATCTATGAAACCCCTTTCATAATTACCACCATACTCTGATCAGAGATTTCAAACTACATATACATGAAAAACACATAGGATATCCATACCCGTAGGTAAGCGGTGAATCCCCGACTACAATGCATCGACTCCTATATGTTTCGACAGAACACCCAACCTTGCCACCTGATGACCCCATGAGAGTCGGTAAACAAGTCAAAGTGTAATTCTAGCACATAGAGTCTCAATGTTGTCCCGGGTCATAAGGACTAATGGTGTACAACCATAAACTAGGACTTTTCCACTCGATAAGTGAGAACCACTTGGAAAGTCCTTTAATGGAGGGTTGTTCAGTGCACTCTACCAGGAGCACCTATCTGCATGCTCGGACATCACAATGTCCCCTACCAATGAAACATGGTACTCACATCGCAGATACTAGTCTCAAGCTCGAGCGGCCTATATCCTTCTTAGCGGCGGCTGAATCGACTAGGAACCGTTTAGAATATACAGTATTACAAATATGAGTTTCATGATACTCATCATATGAGCATCTCATATTCTTTCTACTATTTGTATATTCAAGGGCTTTATCTATGCAACTAGCATGGGTATACAGATAAAAAAGTGCCAAAATAATAATTTCAAATATTATTAAAATAAAGACTGTTCATACATAGAGTTTAAACATGAACCCTCGGCCAACACTTGGCTCGACGGGTACCTACTCTAACAATCTCCTACTTGCACTAGAGCCAACTACCCATATGCTTCAAACCCATCGATTCGCGATGCTTCTCGAATAATGGTCCAAGCAAAGGCTTAGTTAGCGGATCAGCAACATTATCTGTGGAGCCGACTTTGTCAATCGTGACATCTCCTCTTTCCACGATCTCTCTGAGGATGTGGTACTTTCTCAATACGTGTTTGGACTTCTGATGAGACCTCGGCTCGTTTTCTTGAGCAATGGCTCCCGTGTTGTCACAAAACACCGGGAGAGGAGCAACTCCATTAGGAATAACGCCCAACTCTTGGACGAAATTCCTTATCCAAACAGCTTCCTTTGCTGCAGCTGATGCAGCTATATATTCTGCCTTAGTGGTGGAATCCGCAGTACTGTCTTGCTTGGAACTCTTCCAAGAGACAGCAGCACCATTGAGCATGAATATGAATCCAGAGGTTGACTTTGAGTCATCGATATCGCTTTGGAAGCTAGAGTCGGTATAGCCTTCTAATTTCAGTTCTCCACCCCCATAGACCACGAACAACTTATTGGTCCTTCTCAAATACTTGAGGATGTCTTTCACAGCTTTCCAGTGTGGAAGACCAGGGTTGGATTGATATCTACTCACTACACTTAGTGCAAAAGCCACGTCAGGACGTGTAGATATCATCCCATACATGATGCTACCAAGCGCAGATACATAAGGAATGCTTGTCATCGCCGCTATCTCTGCATCAGTCATAGGAGACATAGACTTGGATAGGGACACGCCATGACACATTGGTAGATGTCCTCTCTTGGACTCATCCATCGAGAACCACTTCACGATGGTATCAATGTATGTGGACTGGGTGAGACCAAGCAATCTTTTTGATCTATCTCTATAGATCTGTATTCTCAATACAAAAGATGCTTCACCCCAGTCCTGCATCGAGAACTTACTTGCTAACCATATCATAGTTGATTGCAACATCCCTACATCATTCCCAATGAGTAGAATGTCATCAACATAAAGCACAAGGAATGTCACAGCACTTCCACTGACCTTCTTGTACACACAGGGTTCCTCAGGATTCTTAGTAAAACCAAACTCTTTGATTGTACTATCGAATCTGAGGTTCCAACTCCTAGATGCCTGCTTTAGACCATAAATAGATCTCTGAAGTTTGCATACCATATGCTCACTTCCGATAGATGTAAACCCTTCGGGTTGAGACATGTAAATCTCTTCCTTAATATCCCCATTAAGAAAGGCTGTCTTAACATCCATCTGCCATATCTCATAGTCATACCATGCAGCTATGGCTAGCAATATCCTTATGGACTTGAACATTGCAACTGGAGAAAAGGTTTCCTCATAGTCAACACCTTGTCTTTGAGTATACCCTTTTGCTACCAGTCGCGCCTTGAAGGTCAATACCTTCCCATCCGCCCCAAGTTTCCTCTTGTAAATCCATTTACACCCTATGGGAACAGTTCCCTCAGGTGGATCTACAAGATTCCACACTTGGTTCGAATGCATGGAATTCATCTCAGATTCCATCGCTTCAAGCCACTTGGATGAATCGGCATCAGATAACGCTTCCTTGAAGGTCCTTGGATCACATCCATGGTTAGGCTCATCATGGCCCTCTTCAAGAAGCAGACCATACCTCATAGGTGGTCTCGAGACTCTCTCGGATCTTCTAGGAGCTTGTATCTCCTCTCTTGGCACTTCGGGTGTGGGTTCTATAATTGTGGGTGTCTCTTGAACCTCTTTGAGTTCTATCATCTCCCCTTTTCTATTCAATAGAAATTCTTTTTCCAAAAAAGTTGCATTCCTAGAAACAAACACCTTTGTTTCTTGGGGATGATAGAAATAATATCCAACTGAATTCTTTCACTACAAGAAAATCTTAATTCAACAACACGTCAAAGACAACGGTTTTTTATAAAAACCATTGTACTTTTTCTTTTAACAACGGTTTCAAGAAAAACCGTTGTCGTATTCCCAAAAAACCCGCTAAAAGACAACAGTTTCTGGAAAACCATTGTCTTTTATATGTCTACGACGACGGTTTTTAAAAACCGTTGTCGATGAGCGTGTTTTTTTTTGGTCTACGACAACGGTTTTTAAAAACCGTTGTTGTTGAGCGTCTTTTTTTTAAGATACAACAACGGTTTACAAAAACTGTTGTGGATGAGCGTTTATTTTTTTTGATACAACAACGGTTTATAAAAACCGTTGTGTATAAGTGGTTTTGTCAAGGGTCAAAGACAACGGTTTGTTAAAATTGTTGTCTTTGATCTTGTTTTATTAGAACTAAGACAACGGTATTTATAAACCGTTGTCATTTCTTAGTGTTTTAAATGGTTATAGACAACGGTTATTTTAAAACCGTTGTTGTAGAATTTTTTTTGAAAAAATTTGTAGTGTTATTATAACACACACTTAATTGTAATAAAAGAGAGAAGAGAAAGAAAGAAAACCCAAACCCATTCCCGCGCTACGTCGCCCTCTTCCCCCAAAATCTCAAGTCGACGCCGCCGCTTCTCAAAGCCAAGGAAGACTGGCCGACCACCGTGCGATCTAGCCATCAGGTTTGCGACCTTCGTTCGGCAAGAAGACACCATTATCTTTTATCTGATCGAGAGAGCGAAATATCCCAGAAATTTGGCCCTGTACGAGGACAAGTGCGTTCCCGAATCGTCGGATTCTTTGTCCGATTTCTTTCTCAAAAAATTCGACACTCTTCAAGCCAAGGTATGCTTTTCTTTTATCTTTTCGTTTTCTTTTTCCCCCAAATTTAGTGGAATTGATCTGGCTTATGGGCATAAAATTTCTGCTTTGTGATTTTTTAAAAATGTGCCGACAAAATGCTGATTAACATCTTAAACTGATTCTTATTAAAAAAAAATAAAGTTAGTTCGATAGGAGCCTTGCTTTTCATACTCGTCACTTGCATCAGCTCATTTGATAACGTCGCCACTTGAATAAGTGTCGGTGGCTGCGGTGGTTTCAGTGGCATAGCTTGAGGAGTCTGACCTTACAAATGGATTGGATTTTATTGATCAATATTAAGATAATGTGGCATTAACACACAGGAAGAAAATGAAATTAAATAAAATGTCGTATAAATTTAGATATGAAAGGGAATACTATTTTATCTCATCTCAATAATAAGAGAAATATGTGGAAAAATATTAACTAGGATAGCTAAATTAGCTTGGAATTTTAATGGTTTATTGGAATTTTTGCTGTTATGTTAGTTCATGCATGCTTCTTTGATGCGGGTTTGAGCGGTAATTCCTTTGTTATGGTTGTTTTTCAACTGTTTTGAAGGATTTGACGCATTGTTGGTTGGTTAGTTGTACGTATAATGGACAAAGATTGGATGTCAAAGAACAGGTTGTCACATGAATATGAGGTTGGGGTGGAGTATTTCTTGCAGTTTGCATCGCGAAACACTAACAATCCGAATGCAATGCCTTGCCCATGTGCAAAATGTGGTAATCTAAAGACGAAAGATATTGACACTATAAGGGCTCATTTGTGTTGTAATGGTATAGATTTAACATATCATACATGGATTTGGCATGGCGAAAGATCTAAGTTCGGGAACTCAATGAATGATAGTGATCGAGTAGGGCAAGATGAACGCAAATATTTTACCAAGGAACCTATAAATATGGTCCATGGTGCATATGATAGTTATGCTGAGAATCCAAAACAATTCCATAAGCTACTTGAAGATGCCGAGAAACCTTTATATCCTGGATGTGTTAAATTTACAAAGTTATCTGCACTTGTGAAACTATATAACTTGAAGGCAAAATATAGTTGGAGTGATAAAAGTTTCACTGATTTACTTGGTTTGTTTGGGCAAATGCTTCCAAATGACAATGAATTGCCTTTATCTTTGTATGATGCAAAGAAAAGCTTATTTGCTTTAGGGATGGATTATGTGAAAATTCATGCTTGTCCTAATGATTATATCTTATACCCGAAGGAGTATGAGGATTTTACCGGTTGCCCTATTTGCGAGATGTCAAGGTGGAAGTTGGGTAAAAATTCTACGATAAATGCAGGAGTTCCTGCAAAGGTCCTTTGGTACTTCCCACCTATTCCCAGCTTTCAAAGATGGTTTCAGCAGAAGGTGATATCTAAGGACTTAACTTGGCATGCTGATAAAAGAATTCGTGATGGATACTTGCGCCATCCGGCTGATGCTCCCTCTTGGAAAGTAGTAGATCACAACTGGCCAAATTTTGCTTCCGAGCCAAGAAACCTAAGATTGGCCACATCAGCAGACGGCTTCAATCCACATAGTTTGATGAGTTCTGCATATATTTGTTGGCCAATTGTGATGATCACTTACAACCTTCCTCCAAGTTTGTGTATGAAGAGAAAATTTATGATGCTCACTTTG
Organism: Primulina huaijiensis; assembly: GCF_012295235.1. Lineage (NCBI taxonomy): Eukaryota > Viridiplantae > Streptophyta > Magnoliopsida > Lamiales > Gesneriaceae > Primulina > Primulina huaijiensis. The sequence goes on along the minus strand of NC_133318.1, from coordinate 6,681,822 downwards.
TTGATATCAGGTCCCAAACAACCAGGAAATGATATTGATGTCTACTTAACACCTCTAATTGACGACTTAAAATTTTTATGGGATATAGGTGTTGATACATATGATGCATATCGAAAAGAAATTTTCTCGCTTAAAGCTGTGTTACTATGGACGATCAATGATTTTCCTGCATATGGGAACATGTCAGGTTATATTGTGAAAGGATATCATGCATGTCCAATATGTGGTGAAGAAACATGTTGGACGAGGTTGAAGCATAGTAGAAAAATTGCGTATACAGGCCATAGAAGGTTTCTTCCTACAAGTCATCCTTATCGAAGGCAAAAAAAGCATTTAATGGGAACCAAGAGTTTAAACTCGCACCAAAACCGCTAAATGGGCATGAAGTATTAGAAAGAGTTGAAAGAAATAATTATCGTCTGGGAAAAATGAGTGGGAAGGTTCAGTTGAAGGTAGGTGATGAAAAATCATGTTGGAAAAAGAAATCTATATTCTTTGAACTTGAGTATTGGAAACATCTACATGTTCGACATGTACTTATGTGATGCATATTGAAAAAAAATGTTTGTGAAAGTCTCATCAGTACGTTACTTGACATTCCAGGAAAAACAAAGGATGGAGTTGCAGCAAGACTAGACCTCATGGAGATGAATTTGAGGACTGATTTGATACCAAAGATGGGGGAGAAAAGAACGTATTTGCCAGCTGCCTGTTATACACTAAGCAAGGCTGAGAAAAGAAAATTTTGCAATTCTCTGTTTGGAATAAAGGTCCCTACGGGTTACTCATCTAATATTAAAAACCTCGTGTCGATGAAGGACTTGAAACTTGTTGGCCTTAAGTCACATGACTATCACACTTTGATGCAACAATTGCTTCCAGTGGCCATACGTGGTGTCATGCCTAAACATGTTAGAGATACTATCACTCAGTTGTGTGGGTTCTTCAATGTGGTATACAATAAAGTGATAGATGTCTCAAAGTTGGATGAGATGCAAAGAGAGATTGTGATGATAATGTGTTTACTAGAGAAATATTTCACCCCATCTTTTTTTGATATAATGATTCATTTGACTGTTCATCTTGTACGCGAGATAAAATTGTGTGGACCGGTTTGATTTCGGCATATGTATCCATTTGAAAGATTCATGAAGATATTGAAAGGCTACGTGCAAAATCGCCATCGGCCTGAAGGGTGTATAGCCGAACGTTATATTGCTGAAGAGGCTGTGGAATTTTGCTCGGACTACATGTCTAGTGTAGATACAATTGGTATCCCATCAATGCATCGNTTTTTACTTTAACTTTTCCCACAACCAAAAAAATGTCTCTCCTTCTCTCCTAGCATGAATAGTGGCCGAAAATACTATTCATTCTCTCCATTTTTTTGTTCTTCAATAGTTGGAGAAAACACTCACTTCTCAAAGAAAAATCCTCATATTTTTCTAGTGCAAAATATGAGGGGATCTACCTAGTTGGTGGTGGGCTTTATTTTAGAGCAAGGAGTGCTCTTTGGAAGCTTGTAGAAGTTCTTGCCATACAAGAGCTAAGGTGTTTACACCTTAGTTGGAGCCATCATCAACCTCAAGAGGTTGATAGGTATTTTTCTAAACACACTATGTATGACATTTTGTTGTTTTTGTATTTGCTACACATTAAATCAAGGTGGCCGAAAATTTCTTATGAAAAATCAAAATTTTAAACTTCCGTCCGTAACCGATCCCCTTTCAGCTAGTGCAAAGGATAAAAATCCAATTGTGTCAGACATGATTTTTTATGGAGTTATTCAAGAAATATGGGAACTTGATTACCAAATGTTTCAAATTCCAATGTTTAAATATAATTGGGTTGAGAATATCAACGGTATTAAAGTTGATGATCTTGGTTTCACGTTGGTAAACCTAAAGAGAATTGGATTCAAGTCTGAATCTTTTATCTTTGGCAATCAAGCAGAGCAGGTGTTTTACATTGAAGATCCTCAAGATCCTGAATGGCATGTTGTACTTACAAGTCCCACCAAAGAGTATATTCACTACATGAATGGTGATGAATTGGAAAATGATGTAACCCACTATTAATGTTTTACACGAGGGTTTATGTCAATGGATGTTGATGGAATAGATGAAAATGAACCGTCATGCATTCGTGAAGATTGTGATGGGTATTGGGTTGACAATAATTATGTGCAATCCTAAATGACTTGAACCAGCATAATAGGTTACATTCATTTCCTGTTCTGCTTATTACATTTTCATGTAGAAAGAAAAATAAAGAACTGAGTACTAATTTTTTATGACATGTGTTGCATAGTGCATTTTTCTTATTGCCTAACAAATTGTAAATGCTTGCAGGATGTCAAAGAATGAGAAGCCTAAACAGAATACTGCATATTCTGCCAATGACAATAGTTGTGGGGGCAAAACAGTTTTGGAATCTACAGAGACGGAAACAACAAGATCATCTAGAGGTCGTACACGTTTGGATAGGCTTGTTAGGCAAAGGGTTCATGGAATCAGAAAGAATGTAAGGTTCAATAAATTGGGACAGCCAGTAGGAGAATTTGCAGGTGAGATGCAAAGTTATATTGGAGTTCTTGTTCGAGAAAAGGTAAAGATAAGTTATCAGACTTGGAAAATGGTTCCAAATGATGTCAAAGATTTAATATGGGAATCGGTTAACGTAAGTTATAATATTTTGACTATTTTTTAATTAGTTTTCATATGGTTATGATATGTTTAATGTTATGGGTTAATATGACTTCTACAGCTAACGTACAATGTTGATCAAAGCTGGAAGAAGGGATGTCTGAACTCTG
>NC_133318.1:6672342-6675146 GCF_012295235.1 Primulina huaijiensis | reverse complement strand
ATGAAGTAGGCATGTCCATGCTTAGTGGTGATGCTAAGCGGACCGCACACATCGGTATGGATCATATCCAATAACCCTTTGGCTCGCTCCACATGGCCCTTAAAGGGAATTTTGGTCATCTTTCCTTTTAGACAGGATTCACAAGTCGTGAGAGCATTAATATCAGACATATCAAACATGCCCAATCCCACTAACTTGTTCATCCTTCTTAGGGAAATACGTCCTAATCGAGCATGCCACAATTGTGCTGAATTTAGAGTATCTTGTTCGCGCTTGTTTGTTGTTGTTATTACTTGGACATTGTTTAGTGGAATATCTTTCAATTTTAAGGTGTAGAGATAGTTTTCAAGTTCTCCAGTACCAATTAAACATTCATTCTTGTAAATATTGCAAACACCTTTGCTAAATAAACAAGAAAATCCATCTTTATCTAACATAGAAATGGAAATAATGTTTTTCACCAAATCTGGTACAAACAAAACATCTCTCAAAAATAACTTAAAATCCTTGTTCAAATACAAGCAAACATCTCCTACGGCCTTGGCAGCAACCCTTGCTCCATTGCCCATGCTCAAGAAGGTCTCACCTTCCCTGAGCCTCCTACTTCTTCCCATCGCCTGCAAATCATTACAGAGATGTGAGCCACATCCGGTATCCAATACCCAAGAAGTAGATTTAATTGAAATGTTTGCTTAAATATAGAACATACCGTTTCCAGAACTCTTCTGGGCAAGATATTCCCTGTAGTTACGCCTCCAATGTCCAGGCTTCTTGCAGTGATGACAGATGTCAACAGTCTTGTCAGCCTTCATTGGTGTGGCTGCCACTACATGACCCGGAGTTTGCCTCTTCAAGGGCACACTCTTCTTGTGACGTTGGAAAGAACGTTTCTTTCCCTTTCCAGGTGGACCGGTCTTCGTACCAGATGAAGAGCCCACAAAAAGAACCGGCTTCTCTTTCTTGATGGTGGACTCAGAGGTCACAAGCATGTTCACCAACTCCTCAAGGGTCGGCTCCATCTTGTTCATGTTGAAGTTCACCACAAAAGGATCAAACGAGCTAGGCAGCGATAACAGCAACACGTCGGTGGTCAGCTCCGATGGCAATGCAAGATCCATGCCCACAAGCTTATCCACGAGCCCAATCACCTTCAGGCCATGCTCATGGACCGAGGCCCCATCTCGCATGCGCAAAGTGATCAGCTCCTTGACGGTAGCATGCCTAAGAGGACGTGTCTGCTCTCCAAAGAGCTCCTTGAGATGCAAATGAATGTCAGCAGCATTCTTTGCATCCTCAAAACGCCTCTGCAGCTCATCATTCATAGAAGCCTGCATATAACACCTAGCCTTCAAGTCATGGTCACACCATTCCTTGTAGGTCTGCAATTCCTCAGGAGTGCAGCCAGTCGGAGCCTCAACAGGGGGCGACTCAGTCAGTGTATATGCAATCTTTTCCGAGTTCAAGACGATCTTTAGGTTTCTTAGCCAAGTGAGATAATTAGGTCCGGTTAATATGTGTTTTTCGAGTATGGCAGAAAGCGGATTGCGAATTGAAGACATTGTCAAATTTTGTACTGAAAAGTAAAACAGATAAATGTTAATGACTATTTTAAAATATTTAGTAAGATATAAAGTATGGACTTTTACTTTATAAATTTTCGCTCCCACTGTTTTGACATTTTCACTACCCTCTAGTGAAAACGGGAAACACCTTTCCTCAGTAGGTACGTAAGGTCCAATTAGCGAATTATGATCCCGAATAATATCAGCCAATCATAATCCCTAAAAGGTAGTTTCCAATTGCATCACAATGCAACCCTTAACGTAAACTTTTGTCTCACGTTTGATTAGGACCCAATAATATGACGTCGTTCATCTTTACGTGTCAAGCCTTACCCATCGATGTTGAACCTTAATGGACGGTCGCCATGAGTTCCCTCAATAATATGAGCCGAAATCATGGGAGTTCCACGTAGTTCACATCACCATGTCAATGGATGTCACAGCTTTCCGGCACCCAGGGCCCCCCCAATAATATGAGCCGAGCCCCGAGTACGGGTAGCGTTCATCATGCACCCATTGTCGATGGAAGACATGGAAATTATAAACAAATTTATAATTCCCCTTTTCGGGCTTGATATTAATTTTGAATCTTATTCAAAATGAGGGTTTTTAATTTTGAAAGGTCTCATCATTAATTTTATTTAAAAGCTCGCCATGTTTGATCGTATGTTTGCCGGATTCATGCAACTTTGTTATTATCATAATAATAACGCACATACTCATTATTTATAACATATCATGCAATGCATATATTACAAACATAAAACAAACAAGGATGATCAATCGCCCCAACACTAATGGCCCGTGTGAGCTAAACACGGGTCTAGGTCCAATCCTAGGGAAATGAATGGGATGCAAATGCAACTATTACATTAGCTTCCAATATTTACATGTCTTCGATCTTCATAATCATTATGGTCACCATCTTCCAATCTTGATAATCCACTATACTAATATTTACAAATAAATATCCATGGCAAATAGGGATACATCTCATGGGGTGGGAACGGGCCATAAACCAAGCCCACTTTAAATTTGATAATTATTACAATCATTCAACACAAAATATCCTAGCATACACCTAGCAAATTGGGCTTGGGCTTTTGATCATCCTTCATGCATAATATCACATATCATACACCATCAATTAATTATCACAATAATTAATTGATCCAATATTATATATCTTGATCCAATCACTAACCGCCACGATTATAAACTAAATTAACAAAGTATACAAAC
>NC_133318.1:6636688-6672166 GCF_012295235.1 Primulina huaijiensis | reverse complement strand
GATTCCGGCCAACCAAATTTTTTTTTTTATTTTTCAATGGGGGGATTCGGGCAGCCCCCGAAATGGGCAGCAACTTGCTGCCCGAAATTATCCCAAAGATGGCCTTGATTTTTGTTGCAAAAACTCACCTCATGCGGTTAAAAATCGATCTCAACATAATATCATGTATATGCTACACAAAAACTAGTACCCTTAGCTCTGATACCACTTGAAAGGGATCGATTTTAGGTGTTCGAAATCGCAACGGAAGCTCAAGAATGTTTTCTAAACATGAAAACCGAAAATTTTATGGAAAATCTTGAAAAATTCGAACACCAAGTACTAGTGTGCAAAACCTAGTGGGCTTGTAACATTTACAAAGGGCCCATGGACTTTTAATTTAATTGTCTCAAACATATTTGAGCCCAATTAGACTTTACTTGATTTTACTCAAGCCCACTAGTTAAATAATTATTTCCAACTGGGCTCTACAAGGCCAAATGTTATTTAATTAATTCAACACTTGAATTAATTTAATTATTTGGACTCTACTAGGCCCACTAGTGTTTAATTAATTCAACACTTGAATTAATTTAATTTAGTCCATAATAATGTTTTTGAAAATCACAATTTTCAAATACATTATTCATTTGGCCTACTTTTAATTTAGGAACACATTCATAAATTAAAAATTACATTTCTCACATAGAATTCTTACTTCTATTTTTCTTTACGCGTATAAACTCATTTATAAGCCGTTCAACACATTGCACTATTTTAACTTCTTAACGGGATCTAGAAAGCTAGCACTTGTGTGGCCCTCAATGGTTCATTGATAAAACTAGCTGTGGGTTAACATCTCCATGTGATTCGGACTAAACATGTCCTTATATGAGCATACCTCAATTGCTCCATTCTTACTTATCAACTCCTTGATAACAAGAATGTCAGAACTCAAGTCTGATAGTACCCAACCAATCATGTTAAACGCCTAGCAGCATCGCTTACATGATTCCCTAGGTATCAAATGATAGTGCCTGCAAGAACCATTCAATTATGGTTAGCATACAGTACGGTCCCTTCAACTCATATATCCCGACCGATTCGACAACCATTGGTTTATCGAGAGTTGTCAATGAAGCGATACTATATGTCATGTCGTAGTTGCATCGATGGTGTAATCTAAGAAACCCCTTTCTTAATTAGCACCATACTCTGATCAGAGATTTCAAACTACACATACATGAGAACACATAGGATATCCATACCCGAAGGTAAGCGGTGAATCCCCGACTACAATGCATCAAATCCTATATGTTTCGACAGAACACCCAACCTTGCCACCTGATGACCCCTTGAGAGTCGGTAAAAAAGTCAAAGTGTAATTTTAGCACATAGAGTCTTAATGTTGTCTCGGGTCATTAGGACTAATGGTGTACAACCATAAACTAGGACTTTTCCACTCGATAAGTGAGAACCACTTGGAAAGTCCTTTATGGAGGGTTGTTCAGTGCACTCTACAAGGAACACCTATCTGCATGCTCGGACATCACAATGTCCTGTACCAATGAAACATGATACTCACATCGCAGATACTAGTCTCGAACTCGAGCGGCCTATATCCTTCTTAGTGGCGGCTGAATCGACTAGGAACCGTTTAGAATATACAGCATTACAAATATGAGTTTCATGATACTCATCATATGAGCATCTCATATTCTTTCTACTATTTGTATATTCAAGGGCTTTATCTATGCAACTAGCATGGGTATACAGATAAAGAAGTGCCAAAATAATAATTTCAAATATTATTAAAATAAAGACTGTTCATACATAGAGTTTAAACATGAACCCTCAGCCAACACTTGGCTCGACGGGCACCTACTCTAACAGGATTAAGTGCATAGACAAAATGATAAGGGCATTAGGTTCAAACCATTTTCTTTCGCATCATCTGAGCTGTTCTTTGAGCCTACCCTGATTCATAGACCCCTAGTGAACCAAGTTTGTGCCTCAGCCATTCTTCTTTGAATAAAAATAACAACATTACAAGCCGTGATAAATCCTTTTTGTTGGTTATCCCCCTTTTTGAACTTTGAATTGGAGAATCATGTAAACTTTTCACAAATAGCATAACTCAATCCAAAATGGTGTGAATTGTTGGGATTTAGTCAATCTCGAATCCTTATAGTCACCGTCTACAAAAAAAAAACAAAAAAAAAAAAAAAAAAAAAAAAAAAAAAAAAAAGTAAAGAGAAAGAAGAGAAGTAGACGAAGAGAGAAAGAAAAGAAAAAAAAATGCACTTGATGTTATAATGAGGTTGAAGATGTTATTATTTGGATGCAATTTTGTTTATGAAAAGTGCATATGATTTCTCCAATTCCATAGCTCATTGTTTCTTTTTATCCTACCTTACCCCTAGCCACGTTACAACCCATTTATAGCCTTTTTTGTTTGTGTATTTTAATTCATTCATTTAGTGGAAGGATGTGATATATTTGCAAGCCTAGGGTAAAAATTTTCAATGAATTTAACTTGAGAGTTTGTTGATATATATATCCTAGACACTAATGAGCGGAATGAGCGAATCTTGTGAGGAGTTGTTAAATCCCATGCATTTTAATTTCTACACATTCTGATTGCAGTGATTGTTCATTATCTTATTTTGTGAGATGCTCTGAAATTAAAATGTCTTGTTGCATGAAAAATGTTTTGGATAAGTAGAGGAAGAGGGAGGAAGACGAAAAATTTAGATAATTAGTTGATCTATTTAATGCTTGAGGACAAGCATCGTTTAGGTATGAGAGATTTTGAAAGGCTCGTAATAGTTAGTATTTTTATTTTCATATTTCCCATTATTCCAACCTCCGATATGTTTAATTGATACATTTTTTTGTAATTTTATTGTAGGAGGAACTTTCGCGGTCTTGGAACAAATTTGAGTTAAAAAAGTAATGTTGATCATATTTGAAGTTTCCAAGATAGAGTTTGAAAGTGAATGACCAAACCAGAAGAGGTCCTGGTGTCACGCCCCGAGTCCGAAGCATCGGTGACATCCGGCATTGTTTAACAAATATATTGAAAACAATAAAGCCTCATATCAAATCAAACCAGTCTTTTTCATAAATCAAGTATTGTCTTACAATGACAATAAAATAAAATACATCAGAGTTACGAAATGAAGAAATCTAAACAAATGGAATAACTTGATTCTTGCTCTTGAATGTCAATCACCATACCCAGAAGGCTTCCTGCTCTTCCTCATTTATTTGTTCTTCATTTTTATCTGAAATTTGTAAGGGCTGAGTGTTTTGGGAAACACTCAGCAAGTGGGGGTAGATCGATTCCAAAGATACATATAGAACTTAATTCTGTAAAAATTTCTTTTAACATACTTTCAAAACTCAATATTCTTAACTTGACAATACGGAAACGAATCGAACAAAAGACGGAACTTATCAAATGATTCAGAACAAAACAGAAACAATTCAGATCATTTCAGAACAGACAAAACACTGTTACTCATCTCAATTCCATGGTCAAATTGTCCTCAATATGTTAGTCCTCTAAGGGGTGAGGCCAGAACATGGTTTTATACCCACCAATGGGGGTCATAACAGAACATGGTTTTATACCTACCAATGGAGGCCAGAACAGAATTACAATTCTCGTCCTATTTCAAATTCGAATCATAACAGTGCAACAGAATTCAGAAGTAACAGACAGAGCTTTTCAGATATTCAGATTTCAGAGTTATTCATACAGACACAGCGGAACCAAGAAATTCAAAGCACAGAAGAGAACACATAATCGATCGAAATTTTACACAGAACATACTAGTATTTTCGAAAAAGGACACACCTTCATGCATGTCACATTATTTATATCAAAATTTTGAAATTAGAAAGAAGCTACGTAAACCAAAAGCCCACTTATCGTATTTTGAAGGAAATTTCTTGTTGAAAATTGGGCAGCACTTCGACGCTATTTCAACAACTGTGATCTCTAATTGAGCAGCACTTCGATTATAACTTCGAGTAGACTGAGTCGTGATTTCGATAGCACTTCGACTTCGACTTCTCCTTGCCTTGGACGAATTTTGAAGAGTTTTGTGGAAGGGGGTGGCCGAAATTTTGAAGGGTGAAGAAAAAAAGAAAACCGAATTTCTATCTTGCTTTTGGGATGCCTTTTTCTCAACCTAATGAGTAGTATTTATAGGCACACAAAAATCCTTCCCCTAGCCCCATCATGGCCGAAATCTTGGTCTCCAAGATTGGCCATTATTGTACTTCACTTTTCCATGCATTATTCAATTCCCATGCTAGCCATTATTACACTCCAAATTTCCATGTAAGCTTTAAGAGTCACCTTGATTTTCTAAAGGGTCACTTCTTGCATCATTATTATGTCCTAGCTCTTAGCTCCTCCCGCAGCTCCTTCATGGGTTAACTCAAAGGTTATTTCTTGCACATTTAATTTGTCCAAACTCTTCACTCATCTTGTAGCTCCCTTTTTGTTCTTGTTAGGACAAGATTGGTTGAGCTGCTTTGAGCTGACGAATTGAGTCCTTGAGCTGGGGTTTTATTCCTCCCATGACAGTACTTCAATGGATGCAGTTACTTCCAGCTTGGCCTCCCGTTGAGTTAATCTCCGAGCTTTGAAGCTGTTTCTTCGAGTTAAATTTACTGAAATTTGATTTGCTTCGGATTGTAAAATCTCGGGTTCTCACATCCCTCCCTCCTTATTGAAAATTTCGTCCACGAAACTTGCATTAGCTTGATTTCTCGAATAGATGAGGGTATTGTGATTGCATCTTCTCTTCGAGTTCCCACGTTGCTTCCCTTTCAGTGTGATTTGACCACTGTACTTTGACATTAGGTATTGTCCGGTTTCTCAACACTTGGTCTTTTGAGTCCACTATTTGAGTAAGGACCTCTTCGTATTTGAGTTCTTCATTGAGGTTTCCTTCAATCATCAGTGGTGCAGCTTTGAGTATATGACTCGGATCTGGGACATACTTCCTCAGCTGAGAGATGTGAAAAACGTTATGTATCCTGGACATATCAGGTGGTAATGCTAATCGGTAGGCTAAGGTTCCTACCTTCTCCAGTACCTCGAACGGTCCCACGTATCTCGGGTTCAATTTTCCGGATTTATTGAACCGAACCACTCTTTTTGTAACGCCCCAGATTCGACGACTGTCCTCACTGTACCAAGACGAGTCTTTCCAGCGTGCTTATGTCCTCACTCACACGCACCCCGGGAAACTTCCCAGGAGGTCACCCATCCAAAATTTCCTCAAGTCAAGCACGCTTAACTTTGGAGTTCTTATGTGATGAGCTACCGAAAAGAAGATGCACCTTCGTGATATGAGTAGTACAAATCAAATCTTTTAAGCCCTCTTCAATTGTACAGTCCATTACATTGAACAGTCTCGGAATCCCTCTCATTCCCGTGTGGGATCGGTTTTCCGATCACCATTTCTTTTTTATGACTTTTTTCAATTCATTTCAGATCTTTCACCAAGTATTTAGTTTGAGATTCCCTCGCTTGACAAATAGGATATCTTTACAAATAACAAAGAGGAATCATTTAAATTAAAAATTTTCTTTTTAAATAATAAAAATGTCTAATTCATAAGTTAAACTGATAAAAATGTTTGATATTCAAAATAGCAGCGGAAGAAATCTAATGTTTGCAAAATACCGACTTAAAAATAATTCAGCAACATAAAAACTTGGTTTCAATTAAAAATAATAAATGCTGAAATGTGAGGTCCTCGGGTCCCACTACGGCCCACTCGAGCTGGCTCACTGATCCCCGCCCTCGGTCCCGACATCATCAGCACCTACAACAATCAAGTCTAGTGAGTCTAAAGACTCAACATGCATATATCGTAAATAACGAGTAAGTAATATAGTAAGATATGCATGTGATAAAATATCATGTCATGAGGCATACTGAAAATAACTTGTTCTGAGCAATAATAATACGTGCATAACTTAACTGAAAATCATAATAAAAATGTTTGGAGGCAGGAGCCCTGTACTGAAATAGCTGTATATAATTTTCTGGTGAGATTATGGTCTATGCAAGTGGTCGTTGAACTGAACGGAACTGAACTGACCGGTAACTGGCGACCGGGCCGGTAACTGGTGATCGGACTTAATAATGTATGTCTGATCAGACTACTGCCACAGTATACTGGGTGAAACAACTGAACTGACCGGTAACTGGCGACCGAGCCGTTAACTGGAGACCGGACTTAATCATGATAGTAGAGTGACCACAAGCAATATTGCATAAATCTCAAAATTTGTATTTTTGCACGTAATATAATTAATTAACATAATTAAATATCATGTCATAATTTTACTGATTGGATTGGATTGCTTCCAGGCTCGCTGCAACCTAAATATGCCATAAAGAATACGCAATGGTTTTAAAATGCACAACTACNGCACAACTATGCAATTAACCTTCAAAAATGTGACAATTACGCCTACAGACTTCGTATTTAATCATGACTCCGAACCAACCCGAACCAACACTGAACCTATCATGTAATCATGATTAAAATACGCATAAAATGATAAAATAATGCTCCTAAAATGGTGACGGCCGAAATCTAGGTGAATGGAGGCCAAAACATGAAACGCTCTTTCGAGAGTCAATTTGGCACATCGCACTGTAAATTTTCGTACGACCTCAAAAATGATCCGAATGACAAACGGTCAAAAAACATGACCTTCCCAACTCATTGAGGCACTGTCCAGTTCAAGGCCATAGGCTAAAAGCCAACCAAGAACTCGAACGAGCCTCCGAACCGTCACAGCAAGTTGCTGTCAAATTCCAGCAGCAGCAACTTCGCTTGCATCGCGTCGTTTGCAAGACTTTTGGCCATTGGGGCTTGAACCACTGACCAGAGCCTCTCAACAACATCCCAAGGAATGATTTGAACCATGGCTAAGGGCCCTAGGCCAGCCACAATTCGCAACATTCCAGCAAACATCAGAAAAGTTCACCCGAGAGCACCTTTGCATGCGCGTGAGGTGTTTGGCTTTGATTGCTGTCTTGTGTCGTTCCAGTGGCCATTTGATTGACCATGGCGCAATCTAGACATCTAGGGGCATGGTATGAACCGTGGCTAAGGGCCATAGGCCAACCAAGATCCACACCATTCCACCAAACTCGAACCATACATGCTGTAAAATGAGAAGGCCGAAAGTGGGGAGGGGCTGTTCTTGAGTTTTATTTAAAAACCAATTCACCATGGACCAATCCACCAAAAGGGTGACTTAGTCACGTATTAGACATACTAGGAAAGTGATCTAACCATGGCTATAGACCTGGGGGCAGCCATGATCAGTTTCATTTCCCTTTTGACAGCAACGGAATTTTCGAAACACATTTCTGCACCTATAGGGAGGTTGCTGTCATTTCAACTTCCAGCAAGCGTGGGGGCTGAAATAATGGATCAACATGGTCCTAAACCATTCTAGTACATGCCTAGGAGTCGCCTTGGGAGCCTGGAGTCGAACCATAACCTGTAGCAACTGAAACAGCAGCAAACGTGAGAGCACAAGGGAAGAATCCGAAAATCTGCATCATGGTTTCAAAATGTTTTGTGATGTATTTCGGTTTTCCCCTTTCAAATCTGTGTACATGTGATGTTTTGAAATGATAATATGACTTGATTGAATAGCAATAAAAATATATACATGCCTGGTTTCGTTTGAAAGAAGAATGAAAGAATGAAACGATTCGGCGCGGAGGAGGTGGAGTGATCTTCTTTCCTTTTCTTCTACTAAATTTTCTCTATAGTTTTCTCAAGTGCTAGCCACGATTTTTCTCTCAAAGTTACTCTAAATTTCGAGACTTAGGGAGGGGGAATGGTGGTTAAGAGGGTGAGGAGAATGGGTGCAAAATATAGGGAGAAAATATCAAGAACAAGTCTACTTTTTTTTGAAATTTGAATTCTTGTTTGATATCAAATGATTTGTTGGTGCTTGTTGGGGTGAGGTGGCCGATCATAATACCATCTAGACTAGGTGAGGATAAGGTTGATCATTAATCAAATGGTGCTCCCAAAAATAAAAGAATTACCCTACTAATTAAATACAAAGAAAGGGTCAAAGGTGAGGTGGCAAAGAGATGTTGTCTAGACATAAGGGTGGCCGAAATTTTGATGTAAAAAAAATGATGGGAAATTGTTGATTATTTACTAAATTTATAACCCTTAAAAGCCTTACTTATCCTTTAATTAATTTAGTGAACTAACCCCTTAATTATGGAACTTAAATGAATTTATTTTCTACTCACCTCAAGTTGCTTAAATAAATCCTCAAACCTCCTTAATAACTTAAATTAACTTACTTGCTAGCTAAATTAAATTCTGGAAATGTTTTCTGAATCTTAAATTTTATCTCTAAACTCCAACTCCAGTACGGCCTTACTGAATTAACTGAAAAGAATACAATTAAACTGCAGGCTAAAATAATTAACTTCAAAGAAAAGTATTTAAATATTCATGCAATGAAGTCAATTAAATTTAAAAATACTAGAATTATGCATGGCTTATACGTAGTCTAATTACGGGTTCTACAACTCTCCCCCCCTTAAAAGAATTTTCGTCCCCAAAATTAGAACTCACCGAATAATTCGAGGTACCGACTCCTCATTTCTGGTTCAGACTCCCAGGTAGCTTCCTCCTCTGAATGGTTGAGCTATTTGACTTTCACACGCTTAACCAACTTGTTCCAAAGTTTCTTCTCCTGTCTGTCTAAGATCTGCACTGGTCTCTCCTCATAAGACAGATTCGGAGTAAGCTGCAACGGCTCAAAATTCAGCACATGCGAAGGATTCTCCATGTACTTTCTCAGCATGGAGACGTGGAACACATTGTGTACTCCGGCCAGATTCGGCGGAAGAACAACACGATAAGCTAGCGTCCCAACTCTGTCGAGGATCTCAAACGGTCCAATAAATCTCGGACTGAGCTTCCCTTTCTTCCCAAATCTCATGAAACCCTTCATAGGTGCCACCTTCACGAAAACATGGTCGCCGACAGCAAACTCTAACTCACTCCTTCTCTGATCTGCATAGCTCTTCTGTCAACTCTGAGCAGTCCTCATTCTATCACGGATCCGGGCTACTACATCAACAGTCTGCTGTATAATCTCTGGACCCAACTCTGCTCTCTCTCCTACTTCATCCCAATGAACAGGAGATCTGCACTTGCGACCATATAGTGCTTCATACGGAGCCATTCCTATAGACGACTGAAAGCTGTTGTTATAGGTGAACTCTACCAATGGCAAGTTCGACTCCCAACTCCCTGAGAAGTCAATGACGCAAGCACGGAGAAGATCCTCCAAGATCTGAATAACTCGCTCTGACTGCCCATCTGTCTGCGGATGGAAAGCTGTGCTAAACAGCAACTTCGTACCCATGGTCGAATGCAAACTCTTCCAAAACGAGGAAGTAAATCGGGGATCTCTGTCAGACACGATAGAAACTGGAATGCCGTGAAGTCGGACTATCTCTCGGATATACAACTCCGCATACTGAACCATAGTGAAAGTCGTCTTAATAGGCAAGAAGTGCGCTGATTTGGTAAGACGATCTACAATCACCCAGATAGCATTCGATCCTCTGGCTGACTTCGGCAATCCTGTCACAAAATCCATGGTAACGTTCTCCCACTTCCACTCGGGAATAGGAAGAGGCTTGAGCAAACCTGCTGGTCTCTGATGCTCGGCCTTCACTAACTGGCAAGTCAGACACTCGGATACAAATCGTCTGATGTCTTTCTTCATCCCAGGCCACCAATACAATAGCTGTAGATCTTTGTACATCTTCGTACTCCCTGGATGAATAGAGTACGGCGACATATGGGCCTCTGATAAGATGTCTGCTCGGATAGAATCACTGCTAGGAACCCATATCCTGTCTCGGTATCTCAGTATGCCGTCGCTGACTGAATACAAAACACTGCCCTTGGCCTCATCTCTCTGCTTCCACTTGGCCAACTGCTCATCTGCTGCCTGACCACTGCGAATACGGTCAAGAAGGGAAGACTGAATGGTCAAGGTAGATAGACGGGGAACTCTACCTCGAGGATAAGTCTCAAGATCAAACCTCTGCATCTCAAACTGAAGAGGTCTCGAAACTGCCAAATGAGCCATCACTGCAACTTTTCTGCTCAGTGCATCTGCAACTACATTAGCCTTACCCGGGTGGTAGCTAATGTCACAATCGTAGTCTTTCACAAGCTCCAACCAACGCCTCTGACGCATGTTCAGCTCCTTCTGCGTAAAGAAATACTTGAGGCTCTTGTGGTCGGTAAAGATCTGGCACTTCTCCCCATACAGATAGTGCCTCCAAATCTTCAAGGCAAAAACTACGGCGGCCAACTCTAAATCATGGGTAGGGTAGTTCTTCTCATGAGTCTTCAACTGTCGAGAAGCATACGCTATGACCTTCCCATGCTGCATCAATACTGCACCCAAACCGAGCTTCGAAGCGTCGGTATATAGCACAAACTCACCGGGCCCTGACGACATGGCCAAAACTGGTGCTGAGATAAGAGCTTGCTTCAAAGTATCGAAGCTCTTCTGACACTCCTCGCTCCACACAAATTTCACATTCTTCTTAGTCAGTGCTGTGAGTGGAACTGCAATCGAGGAAAATCCCTTAATGAACTTCCGGTAGTATCCTGCTAAGCCAAGAAAACTACGGATCTCTAATGCATTTTGCGGCACAACCCAATCTCTGACTGCTGCAACTTTCACTGGGTCTACCTCAATGCCACTGCTAGAATCAATGTGGCCTAAGAACGCCACCTTCTCCAACCAGAATTCGCATTTACTGAACTTTGCGAATAATTTGTGCTTCTGCAATGTCTGCAATACTGTGGTCAGATGCCTGCTGTGATCCTCCCGGTTCTTGGAGTAGACGAGAATGTCGTCTATGAATACTATCAAAAACTGGTCGAGGTACGGCTGAAATACGCGATTCATGAGATCCATGAAGATCACTGGCGCATTCGTCAAACCGAACGGCATCACAAGGAACTCGTAGTTGCCATAACGAGTCCTGAAAGCTGTCTTTGAAACATTGGTGTCTCTCACCCTCAACTGGTGATAACCTTAACGCAAATCTATCTTGGAGAAAATCGAAGCTCCCTGCAACTGGTCAAACAGATCCTCAATCCTACGAAGTGGGTATTTATTTTTCACTGTAACCCTGTTCAACTCCCGGTAGTCAATACAAAGCCTCATCGAGCCATCCTTCTTCCTCACAAATAAAACTGGCGCGCCCCAAGGTGAGAAACTCAGGCGGATGAACTCCTTATCAAGAAGTTCCTGAATCTGCTTCTTAAGCTCTGCCATCTCTGTCGGTGCAAGTCGGTACGGTGCTTTGGAGATCGGAGCCGTACCTGGCATAAGCTCGATAGAAAACTCCACCTCTCTCTGAGGTGGCATACCAGAGACGTCCTCAGGAAAAACATCTAAGAAGTCTCTAACAACCGGAACATCTGCGGGTGACTGACTGGGTGTCTCGGGGACAGATATAAAAGTTGCTAAAAATGCCCGACACCCTTTATGCATGAGCTTCCTAGCCTGGACATAAGGAATAATGCGCGGTAAAGGAAAGTACCTGTCCGGCTCAAATAAGAACTGAGTCATTCCTGGCGGTCGGACTAAAATGGATCTCCGCTCAAAGTCGATCAAAACTCTGTTCCGCAGTAGCCAGTCCATGCCCAATATGATGTCAAACTCTGGCATCGGCAATAAGATCAGATGCGCATACACAAGATTTCCATGCAGCTCAAGGTCTATGTCTCGGATCACATTGGTGGCTGTTATCTCCTCTCCCGAAGGCAATGATACTGAATAGGCTACATCTAGCCCGATGGTCTTAACTTTGAGAAAGTTTGCAAAGACCTCTGAAATAAATGAGTGGGTAGCCCCTGAATCTATCAAGGCTTTGGTGGCTGAGCCGGCTATGAAAATTCTCCCTGTCATCAGCATGGTATCGGGGTTCGTCTCCGCAGCATGGAGAGCGAAAACCCTGCCTTGGGTAGGCAGATTCTTCCGGGGGCACTGTGGCATCATGTGGTCCGTGCTGCCACACTTATAACATTTCCCTGAACCAAACATGCATACTCCAGGGTGGCGACGTGAGCACTTGGGACAGACTGGATGCTCAAAAGTCCTCGGGACGGCATGTCCCTGCTGCTGCTGCTGCTGTTGAGGTCCTCCTCTGTTCCTGGGCGGGCCGTGATACGGCCTCTTATGCTGATGCTAGTGCTGCTGAGGAGGAGGAGGGCGATGAGGTACCTGAACTGGTCGCTTTCCCAAGCGATCCCTCTCTATATCGATCAGATCCTGCTCTGCAGCAAGAGCTCTAGAAACGGCAACCTCAAAGGTAGTAGGGCAAGAAACCCTAACATCACGGCGTAAGATAGGCCGCAGTCCATCCAGAAAGTGCCTCAGCTTGGCACTGACATCGTTCGCAATCAAGGGCACAAAGTGACAGCCCCTCTCAAATTTACGGATGAACTCCGTAACAGTCAGCTCCCCTTGCCTCAAGGTCATGAACTCCCTGGTCAGATGCGAACGCACCTCATCCGTGAAATACTTGGAGTAAAACACCTCCGTAAAGCGCACCCATGACAGTGTAGCCAAGTTAAGGGCTATTGAAGCTCCTTCCCACCATAGGCGGGCATCTCCTCCGAACAGATAAGAAGCACAACGAACTCGATCTGAATCTCCAAGCTCCATAAACTCGAAGATAACCTCGAGGGACTTGATCCATCCCTAGGCAATCATGGGGTCAGACGTCCCTGAAAACTCCTTTGGACGCATCTTCATGAATCTCTCGTATACAGCTTCGGGCCCTGTCGGCCTGGTCGCCACGGCGTTGTTCCCCGCAAACTGTGCGAAGAATTGCGTCTTCCTAGCAAGCATCTGGGCATTCATATCTGGAGGAGGGGGTGGAGGTCCGTACCTCTCCTGCCTCTGCTCATCTCGGTCCTCCTGGCGAGGCTCATCCACTCTCGTACGCTCAAGGATGCGTCTAGGGGCCATACTGTTCCATACATAACCCATACGTAACTAACATGCATAATTCCATAATTTATTTACATTTAAATACTGAACAATAAAAATATGGGCGCAAATATCTCATGAAATCATGCTGCTGAAATTAATTCATGCTTTAAATAAAATGCGTAAATGAAAAACTTACAGACCGAAGACGTGACTTCGTGAGCTTCTCGAGGTCAGTAGTAGTACAACTCTTTACAGAACCATTGCTCTGATAGCAGCTGTAAAGGCCTATAAATCCTTACTTGAAAATTTGCGGAAAAATTAAAAATTTTCTTTTTAAATAATAAAAATGTCTAATTCATAAGTTAAACTGATAAAAATGTTTGATATTCAAAATAGCAGTGGAAGAAATCTAATGTTTGCAAAATACCGACTTAAAAATAATTCAGCAACATAAAAACTTGGTTTCAATTAAAAATAATAAATGCTGAAATGTGAGGTCCTCAGGTCCCACTACTACCGACTCGAGCTGACTCACTGATCCCCGCCCTCGGTCCCGACATCATCAGCACCTACAACAATCAAATCTAGTGAGTCTAAAGACTCAACATGCATATATCGTAAATAACGAGTAAGTAATATAGTAAGATATGCATGGGATAAAATATCATGTCATGAGGAATACTGAAAATAACTTGTTCTGAACAATTATAATACGTGCATAACTGAACTGAAAATCATAGTAAAAATGTTTGCTCCTTGGAGCCCTGTACTGAAATAGCTGTATATAATTTTCTGGTGAGATTATGGTCTATGCAAGTGGTCCTTGAACTGAACTGAACTGAACTGACCGGTAACTGGCGACCGGGCCGGTAACTAGCGACCGGACTTAATAATGTATGTCTGATCAGACTACTGCCACAGTATACTGGGTGAAACAACTGAACTGATCGGTAACTGGCGACCGGGCCGGTAACTGGAGACCGGACTTAATCATGATAGTAGAGTGACCACAAGCAATATTGCATAAATCTCAAAATTTGTATTTTTGCAAGTAATATAATTAATTAACATAATTAAATATCATGTCATAATTTTACTGATTAGATTGGATCGCTCCCAGGCTCGCTGCAACCTAAATGTGCCATAAAGAATATGCAATGGTTTTAAAATGCACAACTATGCAATTAACCTTCAAAAATGTGACAATTACGTCTACTGACTTCGTATTTAATCATGACTCCGAACCAACCCGAACCAACACTGAACCTATCATGTAATCATGATTAAAATATGCATAAAATGATAAAATAATGCTCCTAAAATGGTGAGGGCCGAAATCTAGGTGAATGGAGGCCAAAACATGAAACGCTCTTTCGAGAGTCAATTTGGCACATCGCACCGTAAATTCTCGTACGACCTCAAAAATGATCCGAATGACAAACGGTCAAAAAAATGACCTTTCCAACTCAATGAGGCACTGTCCAGTTCAAGGCCATAGGCTAAAAGCCAACCAAGAACTCGAACGAGCCTCCGAACCGTCACAGCAAGTTGCTGTCAAATTCCAGCAGCAGCAACTTTGCTTGCATCGTGTCGTTTGCGAGACTTTTGGCCATTGGGGCTTGAACCACTAACTAGAGCCTCTCAACAACATCCCAAGGAATGATTTGAACCATGGCTAAGGGCCCTAGTCCAGCCACAATTCGCAACATTCCAGCAAACATCAGAAAAGTTCACCCGGTTTTTGGCTTTGATTGGTGTCTCGTGTCGTTACAGTGTCCATTTGATTGACCATGGCACGATCTAGACATCTAGGGGCATGGTATGAACCGTGGCTAAGAACCATAGGCCAACCAAGATCCACACTATTCCACCAAACTCGAACCATACATGCTGTAAAATGAGAAGGCCTAAAGTGGGGAGGGGCTGTTCTTTAGTTTTATTTAAAAACCAATTCACCATGTACCAATCCACCAAAAGGGTGACTTAGTCACGTATTAGACATACTAGGGAAGTGATCTAACCATGGCTATAGGCCTTGGGGCAGCCATGATCAGTTTCATTTCCCTTTTGACAGCAACTGAATTTTCGAAACACATTTCTGCACCTATGGGGAGGTTGCTGTCATTTCAACTTCCAGCAAGCGTGGGGGCTGAACGAATGGATCAACATGGTCCTAAACCATTCTAGTACATGCCTAGGAGTGGCCTTGGGAGCCTGGAGTCGAACCATAACTTGTAGCAACTGAAACAGCAGCAAACGTGAGAGCACAAGGGAAGAATCCGAAAATCTGCATCATGGTTTCAAAATGTTTTGTCATGTATTTCGGTTTTCCCCTTTCAAATCTGTGTACATGCGATGTTTTGAAATGATAATATGACTTGATTGAATAGCAATAAAAATATACACATGCCTGGTTTCGTTTGAAAGAAGAACGAAAGAATGAAACGATTCGGCGCGGAGGAGGTGGAGTGATCTTCTTTCCTTTTCTTCTACTAAATTTTCTCTCTAGTTTTCTCAAGTGCTAGCCACGATTTTTGTCTCAAAGTTACTTTAAATTTCGAGACTTAGGGAGGGGGAATGGTGGTTAAGAGGGTGAGGAGAATGGGAGCAAAATATAGGGAGAAAATATCAAGAACAAGTCTACTTTTTTTTGAAATTTGAATTCTTGTTTGATATCAAATGATTTGTTGGTGGTTGTTGGGGTGAGGTGGCCGATCATAATACCATCTAGACTAGGTGAGGATAAGGTTGATCATTAATCAAATGGTGCTCCCAAAAATAAAAGAATTACCCTACTAATTAAATACAAAGAAATGGTCAAAGGTGAGGTGGCAAAGAGATGTTGTCTAGACATAAGGGTGGCCGAAATTTTGGTGTAAAAAAAATGAAGGGAAATTGTTGATTATTTACTAAATTTATAACCCTTAAAAGCCTTACTTATCCTTTAATTAATTTAGTGAACTAACCCCTTAATTATGGAACTTAAATGAATTTATTTTCTACTCACCTCAAGTTGCTTAAATAAATCCTCAAACCTCCTTAATAACTTAAATTAACTTACTTGCTAGCTAAATTAAATCCTGGAAATGTTTTCTGAATCTTAAATTTTATCTCTAAACGCCAACTCCAGTCCGGCCTTACTGAATTAACTGAAAAGAATACAATTAAACTGCTAGTTAAAATAATTAACTTCAAAGAAAAGCATTTAAATATTCATGCAATGAAGTCAATTAAAATTAAAAATACTAGAATTATGCATGGCTTATACGTAGTCTAATTACGGGTTCTAAGCTTTTCATGGAAGAGACCTTGACATAAGCTTTTTCACCCACCTCCAATTCAAACGGTCTTCTCTTCGAATCAGCCCAAATTTTTTTTCTGTCTTGGGCTGCCTTGAGTCTTTCTTTGATTATGGCTACTTCGTCAAAGGTTATTTGAATAAGTTCTGGTCCGGTAACAGTTTTTTCTCCGACTTCGTCCCAATATAGGGGCGACCTACACTTTCTTCCATACAAAGCCTCATACGGAGCCATCTCGATGCTACTATGATATCTGTTGTTATAGGCGAATTCGATCAGGGGTAACTGTTCACTCCAATTTCCAGAAAAATCCAGCGCACATGCCCGCAACATATCCTCGAGGGTCTGAATTGTCCTTTTGGTTTGGCCATCGGTCTGGGGATGACAAGCCGTGCTGAGAGTAACCTTGGTTCCCATAGCTTTTTGGAAACTTTTCCAAAATTTTGATACAAATCTTGGATCTCTGTCAGACAGTATACTTGTCGGGACTCCGAGTAGTCTCACTATGTTGTCCATATACAAGGTAGCGAGCTTATCCAAGTTATAAGTCATCTGCACTGGTAAGAAATGTGCAGACTTGGTCAATCTGTCAACGATTACCCAGATACCATCGTGACCCTGCCTTGATCTTGGTAGCCCTACAACGAAATCCATGGAGATGTTATCCCACTTCCACTCCGGTATTTCCAATGGTTGTAAAAGTCCTCCAGGTCTTTGATGTTCTGCCTTGACTTGTTGACAGGTTAGGCATTTGGAAACAAAGACAGCCACGTCTTTCTTCATTCCGTTCCACCAATAATTATTTTTTAAGTCTCTATACATTTTGGTACTCCCTAGATGCACCGAAAATCTTGATTTATGCGCCTCGGCCATTACCTCCTCTCGAATTCCATCGATATTTGGCACATACAATCGTCCGTTCATCCAGAGTATCCCATTATCATCTATTTGAAATTCTGGAATTTTTCCTTCTCGGATTTGTTCTCTAATTTTAAGGATGGAGGTGTCTTGACTCTGCTTTAATTTGATGGTTTTCCGTAGTCCTGGTCGGGCTGATAGTANTGGAATTTTTCCTTCTTGGATTTGTTCTCTAATTTTAAGGATGGAGGTGTCTTGACTCTGCTTTAATTTGATGGTTTTCCGTAGTCCTGGTCGGGCTGATAGTGAAGATAAGATTACTTTTCCAAAATTTCTTCGACTCAATGCATCAGCCACCTTATTCGCCTTTCCTGGATGATAATTGATTACCAAATCATAATCTTTTAGAAGTTCCATCCACCTTCTTTGCCTCATGTTTAATTCTTTCTGGGTGAAAATGTACTTGAGGCTCTGGTGATCAGTAAAAACTTCGCATTTTACTCCATAGAGGTAATGCCTCCAGATTTTTAATGCAAACACCACCGCAGCTAGTTCAAGGTCCTTCTTGCATTAGTACACACCCCAGCCCTCCTTTTGAAGCGTCACTATATACTGTGAAGTCCTTGCCATCTTCAGGGAGGATTAATACCGGTGTAGTTGCGAGTTTTGTTTTCAAGGTTTCAAAACTCTTCTCACATGCTTCATTCCAAATGAACTTTGAGTTCTTCTGCGTAAGTTTGGTAAGAGGAATGGCAATTGACGAAAATCCTTCCACGAATTTTGTATACTAGCCAGCTAAACCAAGAAAACTTCTTACTTCAGTCACTGTCTTTGATTGTGGCCAATTCTTGATTGCCTCTACTTTCTTTGGGTATACTGACACTCCAAGTTCGGAAATTATATGGCCTAAGAATGCCACACTCTTTAACCAAAATTCACACTTCTTGAATTTGGCATAGAGTTTTTTCTCACGAAGTGTTTGCAGAGTGAGACGTAGATGTTCACTATGTTTTTCTTCACTTGGTGAGTATACCAAGATATCATCTATAAAAACAACCACAAATCTGTCGAGGTATGGTTTGAATACTCGATTCATCAGGTCCATGAATGCTGCAGGAGCATTTGTCAGACCAAAGGGCATTACTGTTAATTCGTAATGTCCATATCTTGTTCTAAAAGCAGTTTTAGGGATATATTCTGCTTTGACCTTTAATTGATGATATCCTGATCTTAAATCAAGCTTTGAGAAAACTTTGGCTCCTTTTAGCTGATCGAAAAGATCATCTATTCTCGGGAGTGGATACTTATTCTTTATGGTTATCTTGTTCAACTCCCGATAATCAATACATAGCCTCATGCTCCTGTCCTTTTTCTTTACGAATAGCACTGGAGCTCCCCACGGGGATACACTTGGGTGAATCTGCTTCTTGTCTAATAATTCCTGAAGTTGCTCCTTTAACTCCTTTGATTCTGCTGGAGCCATTCGGTATGGTGCCTTTGAGATTGGGGCAGCACCAGGGACCAAATTGATTTCAAATTCTACTTCCCTATCGGGTATCTTCCCCGGTAATTCCTCAAGGAAAACATTTGGAAATTCTTGAACAATTGGAATATCGTCTAACTTTAGGATTTCTCCCACTTTGACCTCATTGATTACTGCTAGATAAATCTCTTCACCTCCTTTTATGGCCTTCTAGGCTTGTGAGGCAGATAGTAGAGATTTTCCTTCTTTGGATTTCCCGTGGTATATGACTTCCTCTTTGTTCGAAGTCTGAAGTCTAATATCTTTCCTTTGACAGTCTACCATGGCATGGTTTTTAGCCAACCAGTCCATTCGAAGAATGATGTCAAACTCAACCATATTGAGTTGAATCAATTCTGCTTTGAAAGTTTGATTGCTGATACAAATTTTACAGTTTCGATACACTTTGTGTGATTCAATTACTTTACTCGTCGGTGTTGCCACTCTTAAGGGTTCACAAAGAGTATCATGTTTAAGTTTAAGCTTTTTAGCAAATCTTCTAGACACAAATGAATGTGTGGCACCACAATCAAACAAAGCATATGCAGGCATTTTATTGAATGAAATGGTACCTGCCACCACTTCGTTTGTATTATCAGCTTCTTCTTGGGTTATCGCGTACACCCGAGCATTAGTCTTGTTTTCATGCTGTTTACTGGGCCTCGTCCCTTTGTCCTTATTGTCTGGACAATCTTTAATTCTATGACCCACCTTTCCACACTTAAAACAAGCGCCTGTCTTCCGGTAACATTCTCCAACATGTTTCCGTTGACATGTATCACACCACTTTCCTTCGGTGTTACCAGCACTGCCAGAACTTCCTTCGAAAGACCCACCTGAATAATTTTGTTTCTTAAACTTGGGACCATTCTGAGTAGATTGATTGTTCATCGGCCTTTTGTTTTTGTTTTCTTCCTCGCGTCGCTTGATATCAGGTTCTGCGCTCATTGCAGCGCCCATCAAATCCGCAAAGTTGTTTGGATTGAATACTGCCAATGCTGACTGAATTCGACTGTTGAGTCCCTTCTTGAAACGATGTATTTTTAACGTTTCATCCGACATGATCGTTGGGACATAGGTTCCCAGATCATTGAATCGTGAAGTGTACTCCATTACTGACATGTCTGGAGCCTGTTTAAAGCTTTCAAATTCACCCAACTTCTGTAGTCTAAATTCAGCTGGATAGTATTGTTTCAAAAAATCTCTTTTAAAAATCTGCCATGTAATCTCTTCCACTTCTGTCAAAGATGGCGACACAGTTTCCCACCATTTCCTAGCTCGGTCTACCAAAAATGGTGTTACAACCTCCACTCTCAGTTCTTCAGGTATCTCCAGTAAATGCAATTGTGTTTCGACGTTCTTGAGCCAGTTGTGACTGACTTCCGGGTCTGGGTTTCCATCAAAGGTTGGAACTTGATTCCTTCTTAGAGATTCATAATGGTATTTAATTCCACGCGATAGTGGTTCTTGAGGTGGTTGGATGGCGTTAGCTAATGGGTTCACGAATCTTTGCAACGTCGCAGCTACGATAGTGGCTATTGCCATCATATCTTCTTGGCTGATGTTTACTCTCTGATGTGGTGGTGGATTTTCATTTTGATTGGCGCCACGAGGGTTACGGTTGTTTTGGGGTGGTCTGCCTGCCATATCCTATAAACATGTATTTTTTTAATTTGTTTGCCACAAAGTATAATTAAAATAATTTCATTAAATTTTTGAAATTCATACAAGCAAAAGTTTCGAAATAAATGGTAAATCAAATAATTCTTAATACAATCAATGTCTAGTCTAGAGTCCTCTCTCTACTCGTCTATAACCTCTCCATCGCCTACTGCCTCGTTAATTTCTTCTTCAATCGGGTTTTCTTCTAGTTGCTCTACGAGTTCTTCCATGTTGATCGCTTCATTTGGCAGGTGCTCAATGTAATTCTGCAGTTGTGTGTTGTGATGATCAAGGTTGTTTACTTGATCTTGTAGCTCCTGTATTGTTGATTGGCTTACTTTCTCAGTGATTTCTTGATCTACGATCTGTTCCTCCAGA
Organism: Primulina huaijiensis; assembly: GCF_012295235.1. Classification (NCBI taxonomy): domain Eukaryota; kingdom Viridiplantae; phylum Streptophyta; class Magnoliopsida; order Lamiales; family Gesneriaceae; genus Primulina; species Primulina huaijiensis. Next base: position 6,651,409 of record NC_133318.1, on the reverse strand, counting down.
CGGCGTTGTGTTTTGAGAAGGCTATCGTCCCGGATTTTGAGGGTAAAAATCCTATCATGAGCTTTGTTTAACTATTGCTTGGTGATTTCGTGTCGACGTTCCGACTCAAGATGATAAGCGGCATAACATCTTACGTCCTCGCGTAGTTTCTTCTCTTCCTCTCTGGCCTCACGAAGATCCTCCTTCATGCATACATTATTCCCGTCTAACTGAAAATTATCTCTTTCGAGTTTCTCATTTTTTTCTTTCAGTGTTTTAATTTCTGACTCCTTTTCCTGAAGTTGATTTTGAAGTTCATTTATAATACGTTGAAGATCCATGTTGTTTTCCTAAAATAAAAAACAATTTTATACATAAGATACTCATCAAATTTTTAAATATGCAATAGAAGGATAATAGAAAGTTTCAAAATAATTTGGTACACATAGTATTTTTTTAGTCACAAATTTTATTACAACCCAGATATTATAATGCTAATCTAATCGAACATCTCTCTGCCATCGCTGTCACTGGCGCTGTCATCTCCAGCCACCTCCATCGGTGCTACCTCCTCTTCTTCCATGTTCTCTATCACCAAATGCAGGTAATTATTCTGATCTTGAAGTCTGTCCATAGTACCATGGAGCTTCGAAATGTACCGATCCTGTCTGGCGTTGTACTCCTCCTGGAGCTGACAGGCCTGAGCAGCACGTCCTCGCTCTATTTCCACTCTATCCAATAAATCCCTGTTAAGTGCAGCTAAGCGCGTGATGCGAGCGGAATCGGTCGGTATCTGAAGCAGCTGGCTCTCCGCCAAGTCCAGATGATGAGTCAACCGTTGTACATCGGTCTCCAGTATGAGTCTACTCTCAATAATCTCCTGTTTCTCCAACTATTCTCTAGCCAGTTGCGCCTTCAGGGTCGTAATTTCTCTAGTCTGATTGTCAATCGTGAGCTGGCGCGTGCGAAGGGCAGCTTGAGCACGGGTACGTGGAGCAGCCATTTCCTAGGATAAAATCGAAGGCAAAGCATCAAAATCGTATAAAGGATAGAAAGGCACAATTAATAGAAACAAAGTGGTCGTGGAAAAATTTTGATACTAAGAATTGCGAAGCGATTGAAGGGATAGATTTCTTAAGTCTATTCGAAATTTAAGAATCAGATGAAAGTTGGATTTCAAGAATCAGATGAAAGTTGGATTTCAAGAACAGATGCAACCAGGTTCTTGAAGGGATAGATTTCTTAAGAGACAAAATTTGGCGTTGGCAAAAGCCTAGTGCATCCCAATTTGAGTCCAACTTTCATCTGTTCTTGAAATCCAACTTTCATCTGATTCTTGAAATCCAACTTTCATCTGATTCTTAAATTTCGAATAGACTTAAGAAATCTATTCCATTTGTTTAGTATCAAGAGCAAGAATCAAGTTATTCCATTTGTTTAGATTTCCGCATTGCGTAACTCTGATGTATTTTATTTCATTGTCATTGTAAGACAATACTTGATTTATGAAAAAGACTGGTTTGATTTGATATGAGGCTTTATTGTTTTCAATATATTTNCATCTCATTTCCATGGTCAAATTGTCCCCAATATATTAGTCCTCTAAGGGGTGAGGCCAGAACATGGTTTTATACCCACCAATGGGGGCCAGAACAGAACATGGTTTTATACCCACCAATGGGGGCTAGAACAGAATTACAATTCTCGTCCCATTTCAAATTCGAATCATAACAGTGCAACAGAATTCAGAAGTAACAGACAGAGCTTTTCAGATTTCAGATTTCAGAGTTATTCATACAGACACAGCGGAACCAAGAATTTCGAGGCACAGAAGAGAACACATAATCGATCGAAATTTTACACAGAACATACTAGTATTTTCGAAAAAGGACACACCTTCATGCATGTCATATTATTTATATCAAAGTTTAAAATTAGAAAGAAGCTACGTAAACCAAAAGCCCACTTACCGTATTTTGAAGGAAATTCTTTGTTGAAAATTGGGTAGCACTTCCACGCTATTTCAACAACTGTGATATCTAATTGAGCAGCACTTCGATTATAACTTCGAGTAGACTGTGTCGTGATTTCAACAGCACTTCGACTTCGACTTCTCCTTGCCTTGGACGAATTTTGGAGAGTTTTGTGGAAGGGGGTGGCCGAAATTTTGTAGGGTGAGGAAAAAAAGAAAACCGAATTTCTCTCTTGCTTTTGGGATGCCTTTTTCTCAACCTAATGGGTAGTATTTATAGGCGCACAAAAATCCTTCCCCCTAGCCCCATCATGGCCGAAATCTTGGTCTCCAAGATTGGCCATAATTGTACTTCACTTTTCCATGCATTCTTCAATTCCCATGCTAGCCATGATTTCACTCCAAATTTCCATGTAAGCTTTAAGAGTCACCTTGATTTTCTAAAGGGTCACTTCTTGCATCATTATTATGTCCAAGCTCTTAGCTCCTCCCGCAGCTCCTTCATGGGTTAACTCGAAGGTTATTTTTTGCACATTTAATTTGTCCAAACTCTTGGCTCATCTTGTATCTCCTTTTTTGTTCTTGTTAGGACAAGATTGGTTGAGCTGCTTTGAGCTGACGAATTGAGTCCTTGAGCTGGATTTTATTCCTCCCGTGACAGTACTTCAATGGATGCAGTTACTTCCAGCTTGGCCTCCCGTTGAGTTAATATCCGAGCTTTGAAGTTGTTTCTTCGAGTTAAATTTACTGAAATTTGATTTTCTTCGGATTGTAAAATCTCGGGTTCTCACACTTGGAATAAAGCGTGGCCACGTCTTGTGGTTATGTTTCAGCTGCCTAAAATTGCAATAAGTGGAAAATCTGATTTTGTGAAGATTATGCAAGATTTAAAAGAATTAATTATGATATATGGTTTAGTGGAAATTCTTGGAAGGAAACTCTAGATAAGATATTATCTATTATTTTATATTTAAGATTTATGGTTAATTAAATATTAATGGGCTGTTTAGCAAAAAATTAGACCCAAAAAGCCTACTACTCACGTGGAAGAGCCGCAGCGCAGAGAAGATTTCAAGAATCATATTGGAAAAGACTTCTTCACAACCATATTCTATCCTCACGTGCGAAAAGAAGGCGCAGGACTCCAATTTTTCTCCCAACAAAATAGTTTGCATTTCCCTATGTTTTCTTATTTATTTTTTTATGGATATTGTAGAATCCCCTTGAATCAGTATTTTTTCATAATAAATTCTTCACTTTATTCTCGTCGACTAATTTTCAATTCTAGATTCAGTATTTTACTTGCTTGGTGATTTTAGTTTAGGTTATTTTATTTAGTAATTATCAAAACAAATCCCCACATTTTTTTTATTATCAGAAGAAATAAATCTACCGTTTACTGTGGATTCGAACCTACTCACCATTACACTCGTTTTTATTTAAAAGATTAGGAATTAATTTTGTGGTCAACGACAGCACAGAGGTCCTGGAATAAAGCGTGGACACGTCTTGTGGTTATGTTTCAGCTGCCTAAAATTGCAGGAAGTGGAAAATATAATTTTGTGAAGATTATGCAAGATTTGAAAGAATTAATTATGATGTATGGTTTAGTGAAAATTCTTGGAAGGAAACTCTAGATAAAATATTATCTATTATTTTATATTTAAGATTTAAGGTTAATTAAAGTTTAGCGGGCTGTTTAGCAAAAATTTAGACCCAAAAAGCCTACTACTCATGTGGAAGAGCCGCAGCGCATAGATGATTTCAAGAATCAGATTGGAAAAGACTTCTTCACAACCATATTCCATCCTCACGTACGAAAAGAAGACGCAGGACTCCAATTTTTCTCCCAACAAAATAGTTTTCATTTCCATATATTTCCTTTTTTTTATGGATATTGTAGATCAAACTATGTTAGGCTAATTTTCTTAGTTTGATTCAAGGGATAATCTACTATTTAAATTTTATCATTGTGAGGTTTTTAACTTTAATTTATTATTCTTGTTTATCTAAGTATTTGTTGATTTATGATTTAATTATATGAATGTTATACGTCAATTAATCTGAAAATTTAATGTGATGTATGATTTTATAATGCTAACCATGAATTCAGTGATCCGTAATTGTCATGAACGATTGGTACGTGAGTTGCATTAGGTTAGATTTGTTGTGCTATCATAACATGTGTAATTTAAATAAATCGACGGAACTAGATCTTCCAATTGCAGCTATCTCGGTTGTTAGATTTTAGGATGATATGTTTTCACGAAACTAAAATGCTATCTTTAATTATTATGGAACGTTACCGTGCCCAGTTGATTATTGGTAAACTTTGACCGGATGCTGGGTTTGGTCAATTTATTCAGGAAAACACAATAATTTTAGCGGCTATCCCTATTATTCTAAGGTTAATTTCTTGGAATAACATGAATAAATGATTGGTTAACAGATGAACAGTGAGATAATTAAATAGTAGAATCCACTTGAATCAGTATTTTCTCATAATAAATTCTTCACTTTATTTTCTTCGATTAATTTTCAAATCTAGATTTAGTATTTTTCTTGCTTGGTAATTTTAGTTTTGGTTATTTTATTTAATAATTATCAAAACGAATCCCCCTTTTTTATTTTTATTATCAAAAGAAATAAATCTACCATTATCTGTGTATTCGACCCTACTCACCATTACACTCGTTTTTATTTAAAAGGCTAGGAATTAATTTAATGGTCAACGACATCACACCAGAAAGCGATTAAATAAAATACATCTTATTTATTCTTTTGTAGGATAAAATGGATAACGATAGAAATTGGATGTATCGTCGGTTGGAAAATGGATTTCTAACGAATTTGATTTGCGACGGTTGTAGTGACTTATGATTATTAACTCTTCATATTTTCAATTTTTAGTACACATATCTTTGAAAATAGTATAGTCAGGATATTGTGCATTGGGACATGTGTATTGAAAAACAAATGGTTAATATATATTATTTTTTTCAAAAGAGGATTTTCGCGCCTGAGGATTTCACAGCCAATTAACCTTAATTATTTTTAGTAACTTTCTACTCAAATCTTTAATTATTAACGATTAAAAAATTGGTGTTTGTCCAAGTATTTGTAAAGCCCAATATATAGTGGCCATTTTCCTGTTGAAACCCTAACTGCAACTCTTCTTCTATAACCAGGTTGTGTACTTTTCGTTTTGATAATTTCAAGTGAATTGTGATTAGGATGGGGAAGCCAAGTTCTAAATCGCGAGGAGATCTCCATGGCTTAAGGTGTCAACATTGTGCTGGCCCCTACTCGAAAGAGATGGTAAGTCACCGAAAACCCTTTTGATTACCCAACAAATTATTCTCAAAACTAAAATCCCAACTCTGTATTCCACAAGAGACCAGTGAGTGGAATGTTTCACCGCTCATCAGGGACAGCTTTTCCATGGTGTGGATCGCTATTTTTGTATCTTTTTCTTAGTTCGCTCTATTTTTTAATCGGACTTGTCATCTATTATCTTTTTTACTTGTCGCATTAGATAGGATCAGCCGGTGGAGGCACGGCAGAAGCCTTTTATGGTTTCAACCACGGTATGAATGATGTTATATCATTTCGTATGATTGGTTAGTATGTTCTGGGTCAAGACACATAATTTGGTTTGAATTTTTTTGCTGCATTGACTGATTTGTTTTAACTATGTTGATTGGTGTATTAATTGTTTTTTATATGTTATTGGATTTATTGTTAATTTGGGATTGTGGGTATCATACCATATGAGAAATTTTCTTCGGGTTAATTACAAACTCTTGCAATTTTAATGGAAATTTTGTGTTTAGATTCTCTAATGTCAATCCTTCTATAGCTATGCCGTTTGTTAGGAGGTGGACCAAAGGACCTATGTTGTTACATTTCCTCATTGGTGTAAGTCTTTTGTTGTTGTTGTAGAAGTTGATGTTGTAACCGTTTGTTTTGGAACTTCTTTTCTCTTGGTATGGTAATGGTGGGTTGTGGATTACCATCATTATACTCAACCGTGGCAAGAATGCTAGTGTAAAAATTAGCTACGTGTATAAATGTCCACTACGCTTTGATTCTCTGATGATCAACCAGTAATTGCAAGTTGTAATCAAGGATCCATGGTGTAGACATGACCACTACGCTTGGATTCTCTAATGATCAACCAGCAATTGCAAGTGGTAATCAAGGATCCATGTTGTAATGTTACTGTTTCCACTTCAATTTTTTGCATCACTCTCAAATTGTCTTTTTCAAGGCCATTGATTCGGGGACAGAATTTTATTACATACGCACTATCCTCTATACTTTGTGAAAGAATGATCTGCTTTTTACATAAGGTTTTAACTCAAATCTTAACAATGTCCACAACTTAAAATGGTACGGTCTTGCGTCTTTTTCTTTGCAGTTCATTTCTTTTCTTTATTTGCATGCTCAAATGGAAAAAGAAAGGTGGGTTAATATGATAATAATGTTAATAACAGGGCTATATACATAAGGATCATGTGCAATGCTGGTAACAAGCCAAAATTCATACTATCTGGCTCTGCGGAAAAAGCGTGGAATATAATGTGGGGTTGAGTCATTGTATATTCTAAGTATTCTTTGTATTTTAACACTTCACTATCTCAGCTGTATTAAACTTAACCTAGTTTTCTTTTTGTACGTGTGTAAATATTTTGAATATTGAAATGTTATCTAAGAACACTTTACTATAGCCCCCTCATTTATTTTGTATACGTTTGTCATGTGCATCAGCGAGTAACATTATTGTTAAGGATATTACAAAAGTTATTTACGTCCAATTTTAAATTGATAAGGGGCTTTCCTTCTGCGCTGATTTTTTGTTCTTCCATCTTCTTTTCTATGTTTTCTTCATTGGGTTTTTTCTAAATACTTTTTTGGAATGCAGGCCCCTCCAGTCATTGTTTTCTCATCAGGTTGTGCTGGATTAACATGTAAATACATTCCTTACACGGAACTGTATGGTACTTTGTATATGCGATTGTGACATCATGATATAGTTAGAAAGGCCGAACAAATTTTGTTGTCACGGTCCCAACTCCAAACGACAATTGTGACGGGTGCACAATAGCTAAGGACAACACACCCGCATTGTCCTGACAGAGTAGGGATTGGATGATTGCTGGAGGACCATGATTCGGAAGGCCGAAACCAAACTTCCGTAAACAGTTTTTGTCCTGCTAATGATTACAAGATTTCGATCTTGGGTTCTGGAGTTGTTTTGTTTTGAGTTGATTTTGTTAAAAGTGGTGGAGATATAAATGGAGGGAGGAATGGCAAATTTAAAGACAATTTGCGAAGGTTTTAAAATGGAGGGAGGAATGGAAAATTTAAAGACAATTTGCGACGGTTCATAAAACCATCGCCGATTTATATAAATGGAGGGAGGAATGGCAAATTTAAAGACAATTTGAGACGGTTTTATGAACCATCGCTAGATTGGCGTAGCGAAATAACGACGGTTTTCTCAAAACCGTCTCAAATTTTCTATAAATTTGCCATTCATCCCTCCATTTTTCTCTGCACCGCTTTCCTTATGTGATAAATTTTTCTCTCTTACACGATTTTAGTTTCAAGTTGGGGATAGTTTTTTATCTTCAATTCTTGGTAAATTTTTTAGTTTTGGTTAAGATCATGAATTTTGTCATCTTCTAGTGCAGGTCGTTTTCCAGCTGATTTTTTTGTGCCTGCACTATGCTCCGACATCTTCTACTGTCAGATTATAAGTTTGTTGTAGATTTATACATAGCTTAATTTGTTTTTATTGCATGTTATTTAGAAATTAAATAATATATATTACGTGTTTGTTATTAAAATATTATATAATTTAAATGTTCAATTAATTGTCAACATTAAAATTATTAAATCTGTCTATTTATTTTGATGAATGAGAATTAAGGAGTTCGTATATTGTTTTTTTAATTAATGAGTAAATGGTAGCGATTAAGTAAAATGCATCTTATTTATTCTTTTGTAGGATGAAATGGATAACGATAGAAATTGGATGCATCATCGGTTGGAGAATAGATTTCTAATGAATTTGATTAGCGACGGTAATAATAAAATTTTTTGTAGTGACTTATGATTATTAACTCTTCGTATTTTCAATTTTGAGTACACATCTTTTAAAACACGTATAGTCAGGATATGTGTGAATTGGGACATGTGTATTGAAAACACAAATAGTTAATACATTATTTTTTTCCAATGAGGATTTTGGCTTTCGGAGATTTCACAGCCAATTAACCTTAATAATTTCCAGTAACTTTCTCCTCAAATCTTTTATTATTATTTTAAAAAATAATCTTTAATTATTAACGATTAAAAAATTGGTGTTTGTCCAAGTTTTTGAAAGCCCAATAAATAGTTGTTATTTGCTTGTTGAAACCATAACTGCAACTCTTCTTCTATAACCAGGATGTGTGCTTTTCGTTTTGGTAATTTCAAGTGAATTGTGATTAGAATGAGGGAGCCAAGTTCTAAATCGCAAGGAGATCTTCATGGCTTCAGGTGTCAACATTGTGCTGGCCCCTTTTCGAAAGAGATGGTAAGTCACCAAAAACCCTTTTGATTACCCAACGAATTATCCTCAAAACTAAAATCCCAACTCTGAATTCCACAGGAGACCAGTGAGTGGACTGTTTCACCACTCATCGGGGACAACTTTTCCATGGTGTGGATCGCCATTTTTGTATCTTTTTCTTACTGCGCTCTGTTTTTTAATTAGACTTGTGATCTTTTATCTTTTTTACTTGTCCCATTAGATAGGATCAGCCGATGGAGGCACGACATGAGCTTTTTATGATTTCAACCACGGTATGAATGATGCTATATCATTTCGTATGATTGGTTACTATGTTCTAGGTCAAGACACATAATTTGATTTGAATTATTGATTTTTCTGCATTGATTGATTTGTTTTAACTATGTTGATTGGTGTATTAATTTTTTTTATTTGTGATTGGATTTATTTTAATTTGGGATTGTGGCTATCATACCATATGAGAAAATTTCTTCGGTTCTTTACAAACTTTTGCAGTTTTAATGGAGATTTTGTGTTTAGATTCTCTAATGTCAATCCTTCTACAGCTATGCCATTTGTTAGGAGGTGTATCAAAGGACCTATGTGGTTACGTTTCCTAATTGGTGTAAGTCATTTGTTGTTGTTGTAGAAGTTGGTGTTGTAATCGTTTGTTTTGGAACTTCTTTTCTCTTGGTATGGTGATGGTGGGTTGTGGATTACCATCATTATACTCAAACATGACATTTTTCTAAGCTGCTTTATGATATGAATTCTATGCTTATGTGTTAGGATCGGTTGGATGATAAAAATTGTTTAGGAGCGGAGGAGGGTTGAATAAACACTTTAGGATACTTATCACTTTTTCGACTAATGAATCAGTTTAGTGAAAAACTGAATTCTGCAATCTTGTTGTCAATGTCAGTCAGTTAACTGTTAAAGTGCGGAATGAAACTAAATGACAGATTAAATAAACTGATAATAAAGAATACATGATTTGTAGATGTTCGGAGATTTCAAATGCTCCTACATCACCCCTTATATATCGAGGATATGATATTTACTAAAAGACTTTGGTGTTTACATACATTGCAAAAACCCACTTTAGTTTGGACTTCGAACAATGCCAAACTAAAAATCTTAGTTATAAAACAATTTTATCAGTTCTCAATTGATGTAATTTCTAAGCACAACTGATCTATTAAAGATCGAATATTACAGCAATGAGAGTTTGTGCTTCAGCTCAAATATAGCCTGATAGCTATGAATATGTCTAATAAGCGTGAGCTTTTGATAGCTGATTTTCTATAAAAGAATAGCTTTAAACTGTAGCAGTTGTGTATCAAAGATTGTTGTCGAAAGTTTGAATCAAGTTGAATTATTTTGCTCTCAGCTGATTTCCTCAACTATTTGTAGGTTTTTCTTCCAACGGTAACATTGATTGTATTTGAATAATTGTATCCGTTGATTTTTCCTATCTTGACACTTCGTTATTCTTCTGATAGTCGTACAATGTAGCTTTCTGATACGTGGCATTCCCCACTACCAGTCACGTTCTGCTTTTGTACTATATGTCGGTTGTCAGCAACATTCTTCATCTGAATGACGTGTACAGCTGAATTTATAGTCGATTTGTCTAATTGATTGGTGATTAACTAATCAGTCCTAACTGATCGTCCAGTTAACTTCACAGCTTCAGTTAGTCCTGATCAGTTTAGTTGTCTTTGATTATATACGCATTAATATTCAGTTTGGGCAACTATCAGTTACGAAACTTTAGTTTAGTTACCTTCAGTTTTCTTGACCAGTTATTCAATCTTTTCATGCTTAGTTTGTCAAAATCCGAAATTAAGTATCCAACAATTTCCCCCTTTTGGTGTTTGCCAAAATTTAGAATTCATGAACTGATCAAACTGAACTCTTGTAGATAAAATAATCTTTTATTGATAACTTTTTCAATGTAAAGATTCGTACAAAGAATTTCTGAAAAAAGAATCTTCTAACTGATCTTCTAACTGATTGAAAATCTGCCAAAACTTTCAACTGAATATCTAAGGTTGTCTTCTACCTAAACTGGACTTCTTCATTTCTTTACTCTTTTATCAGCTGGTTCTTGATCAGTCGATTGACTTGGCATTTTCTTTGATAGCTCATGTTGTTCTTCTTCCTTTTCCCCATTTTTGTCAAACTTATCAACCTTGATGGATAATGCACGGACTTCCAAGGAGACATTAGATATTTCATTCATTATTTGTTCTCGCATCATCCATATTCTTTGTGACTGTTTTCTGCAAAAATTCAATGCGATTTTTCAACAAGTCTTGAGTTTGGAAATGTGCTTGAACTGTCACTCGGTCTTTCTTAAGTGATCTAGTTGGAGAAACAGTGAAGTGATATTCCTTGTAACTTGGTGTAGGTTCTTTATGGTATTTTCCTTTGTAGAATCAATCTTTAATGTATGCAGCAATTGGATTGACTTCACATCAGAAATAGTTGTCATCAAATGGTATAGGTTGGACTGAAGGTCTATTATCATAGTATCAGTAGCCATTGGTATCTGAGGAGATAGGGCTTCAGTCGATTCTGGTTCCTGCTCCTTGTCTGCCTCATTGAAAATTACCAGGTCCCTATTTGATGATTTAGTCACATCCGTAACAATTTCTGGAACAATTTCTTCAACGACTTCCTGTTGATGTTTTTGAGGTGGAGTGGAGGTCTGAGCAGCAGTAGAACTGGTAGGCTCTTCAGTGGGTTTATCTGTTTACACTTCAGTTCGATTTTTTGTTGACACTTCAGTTGGCTTTTCAGTTTGTTGAGAATGCAACTGAGCCGTGTCAACTTCCATTTGAATCACTTGTTCAGTCGTGGCAGGCGATTGAACTTGTTTCTCAACTTCTAGTATCACAGCCTTGGAGGCTGGTTGTTCAGTTTTTCTCGGGTCTTCAACTGATACTTCAGCTAAAATATTCAGTTGGATGTTAGAGGCAACTGATTGTATGAATTCATCAACATTGGCCAGTGACAATTCAACATCAGTTTAAAGTTGAAGACTTGCTGGAGGAGATGGAGGAGCAGAAGAGGATGGTGGAGCATCCTTGGAAGAAGGATCAGTTGCTTGCTCAGATTTTTAAGCAACTGATTCCTTGGATGACTCTAGCTGATGATTTGATGGTTCAACCTGCTCTTCTGATGACGAGCTCTGGGAAATTGATGGAATAATCAATTGCTAACCCATTTCCCAGTCTTTGATCTTCATCTGTAATATGAGGAGATATGTGTCCAACTGGTCATAAACTGATTTGTCATTGAAGGCAGTTGGACTAGTAGGATCAAAGTTTGTGCGTAGCTGAGCTATGACTTGAGCTAGCTTCTTGGCATGCATCTGATCAAAGAAATATGTCTTCCTCTCCAGCGCCTGAGCAATCGTGGCAGCTTTAACCACCTTGAGGACTATTGTTTCCAAAGCGATGAATTTATTCAAAACTTTTGTCTTCTCCAATCGCTTGGCAAACAACTCACTTCTAAATTTGACCCTTTCATTGTAAGCTTTCAACTTCGATTCAGAAAACTCATTTACCTCTTCTCAGATTAATTCAATGTGAGTCTGAATCGTGTTGGTTGGTCGGGGCTCTTCAATCATTTTCCCTCTTCCTTTCGGGTCAGTGAGGACCTGAGTAAGGATCAGCCCTGATTGTGTTGAATCCACGTTTTCACGTATCACCACTTATTTTGTTCTGGAAGCAGGCAGTGCAATATGACCGGTGATAGTGATAAGCAGTACTCTTACTATAACTTGTTTTGGTTTACGACTAGATTCAGTGATAGTCTTCTTGAAGGGACCGGTTGGAGGGAGTTACTGAGGTTCAGTTGATGAAACAACTGGAATGGCCCTGATTGGTATGTCTTTAATGGGATGTTCAGCTTCAGTTGGCTTCAGTCTCGTAGCTGGGATGACTTCCATAGCAGCAGCTGGTTTGGTTTTCTGGGTCCTTGGCTTTTTCATAATTTCGGAGAAGGGGTTCTCTCCGATTCAGTTTCAGTTTCACTTACAATCAATTTTCTTGTGATTGTTTTCTTTAGCTTAGCCAAGCTCTGAGTCTTGTTGATTGATTTGGGAGCTGCCTGCGTCCCAATCTATTTCTTGACTTTTAGAAACTTCTCAAGAGATATGTCCATCTTTGTCTTGGGAGGCTGAACATTCTTTGCAGTTAAGACTTTGAATTTGGATGATTTCTGAGCTGAGTCATCCATCAAACTTTTGTGCTTGAGAAGGTAACTGATTTGTACATCATAACCTTTGGACTGCTTGGTCGACTGAACCTTGTTCTTCAGAATATTGAAAGCGATGCTCGACTAGTTTAGTTTGCGTCCATTTACTACGGAAGCCATGATTTGGAATTTCTCAAGGGTTAGGATAGCAAACGAACCTGCCTTGGCAAGAATACCCTTGGCCACGATATGAGCTAATAATTGATATTCATATTTGAGCTCCTTCTTAGGTTCAGAAAGTTTCATCTTTTTGTCATCAACAAATAAAAGTGTGAGCATCTCCTCGACATCAGCAACTTTCACTTCTGTAAAGTCAGAAAGACGAGCTGAAGGCAGTTCGAAGAATGTGATGAATGATTCTTCGTCAATAGTCAGCAATTTGGTGCCGATAGTCGTAGTGATCTTTCCATCAGCAGATACGAAACTGTTCTCATAGATTTCTTGGATCTCCTTTGTATAAATTTCTTGAGTTGATGACCCCAAGAAATTTTCTCAAACAAGTAGCTTCCAGCTTTAGAAAGACGCTTCTAATGGATTCATCATTAACAGAAAGGACTGAATTAAAATCAATAGCCGTAGCGTTTAGCATGTAAGCGGATATTTGTGAGGATCTGCGCAAGGGATAAAGCTTCATTATTTGGTATGCTATGTAAATCAGAATGCTCGTAAGAAACTGAAATGAAGCGGGTTCATTTCTAGAGTTCTTTTGTGATGAGCTACCGAAAAGAAGATGCACCTTTTTTTATAGGAGTATTATATATCAAATCTTTTAAGCCCTTCTCAGCTGCACAGTCTCGTACCTGAACAGTTTCGGAATCCCTCTTATTCTGGTGTAAGGTTGGTTCATTCATGTTCCCTCTGCCTAGAAGCCTGTCAGGAGCTGCTCATTGTCCGTCCAACCTCATAGCACCGGAAATCACCCCTTTCTCTCTTCGGCCCCGACTGGAGAGCTAGAGATAATGCCAAGGGCTGGAAGTTATATTCTGAGGTGGATGGTATAGTTCGATATCGATATCGTTTATGGGTTCCTAGTGATGATTCTTTGAGAGATCTCATTATGAAGGAAGCTCGTGACACACCATATTCAATTCATCCGGGAAGCACGGAAATGTACAAAGATTTGCGCTTGTTATACTGTGGTCAGGCATGAAGAGAGACATTCTGAAATTTGTATCAGAGTGTTTGACGTGTCAACAAGTTAAATCAGAGCATTAGATGCCAGCAGGGAAGCTTAAGCCACTTCAAATTCCTGAGTGGAAATGAGAAAATATTACGATGGACTTTGTTGTGGGATTGTCGAAGACTATTAAGGGATTCAATGCTATATGGGTGATAGTGGATCCTCTTACGAAATCAACGCATTTTCTACCTATAAAGATGACATTCACCATGATTCAGTATGCAGAGTTATACATTCGAGAGATAGTTCGTCTGCATGGGATTCATGTTTCTATTGTTTCTGACAGAGATCTGAGATTCACGTCATCTTTTTGGAAGAGCCTGCATGCAGCGATGGGGACCAAGTTATTATTCAGTACAACATTCCATCCTCAAACCGATGGTCAGTCCGAAAGAGTTATTCAAATTTTGGAAGATCTACTGCGAGCATGTGTTATTGATTTCCAAGGCAGTTGGGAACCAAAATTACCTTTTGTGGAGTTCACCTACAATAATAGTTTTCAATAATCAATCGGGATGGCTCCTTTTGAGGCACTTTATGGAAGGAAATATAGATCTCCTATTCATTGGGACTAGGTTGGTGAACGAAGAGAGACTGGTCCAGATGTGATTGAAGAGACTACCGAGCTTGTAGTCAAAATTCGTGATAGAATGAAGACATCACAAAGCCGACAAAAGAGTTATGCTGACAAAAGACGAAGGGACTTAGAATTTGCAGTGGGCGACCATGTATTTGTAAAAATAGTACCTATGAAAGGTGTTATGC
>NC_133318.1:6614075-6636467 GCF_012295235.1 Primulina huaijiensis | reverse complement strand
GTAATTCAACTGCATGCAAATCTAGGAAATATGAGAAATGGCTGCTTAATTGATTTTAACTGCTTAATTGATTATGTGACATGCATGATTATATGTTAAATAGGATTTTATTGTCATTATCCATAAAACTGTACTTTTAAGGGATATTCGAGTTGCGATCGAGGAACGGAGACCGAGGGCTGAAAAATATAAAAAAATTTATTAAATAATTTTTTTTTAATTATTTAAAATATGATCGATGTTTTTTCATATTTTTGTAAATAAGAGATTTTGAGGTGATTTTTTTAATTATTCTATCGGTGTTGGTTTTTCAACAAAATACGAACTTTTTGAGCAATCCGGCTATTAAATTCACAAACTTATTTAAACAAAACTATTTTAACATTTTAATTAAATCCTAATCAAGCACTAATGGGCCTAATTACATGCTTAATATGCCTAAGCCTTGATTAGTGAATTATTTAGTATATTACGTATTAAAACTCACCCCAAACCCTACACAAAGTCACCTCTTTTCATATTGTTGCACACCACCAAAACTCTTCAAATACACGACTCACACACACACATCAATTGGAAGAAAAATTTGAAAGCCCAAGGAAAAGTTCAATCCAAGGTTCTTGCCCCCGTTCTTTGCAATCGTCAACGAGAATTCGTGCGTTTAAAACGCAAATGAACGCATAATCCTTCCCTTCAAACATTATTACACCAAATTATGATTTTATGCATGTTTTGTATGAAAATCAAGTGGCATGATATTTATTTTTGAAAGTGCATGTACATGTGTTCTAAACTTGGATTATTTGATTCCAAATTCATGTTTTATTTGTGTTAAGGAGGCTGCCATGACTAGGACATGTTCAAGCATGGTTTTTACACAGGTTTAGAGTCCTAAGAACACCCCACAATGTCGCACATCAGAATCGAAACAATTTGAAAGCACTATCTGTACTAGGTTAGCTTGGGGGTTCGGTTTTGTTCAGGATGGCTTGGCTCGGTCTTGGCTTGAGTCAGGGCTTAGCCAGGGTCTGTGAGGGTTCAAGGGTAGAGTCCTAGCCATGCTAGGACTTGAGTCAAGGGCTGAGATCTAGGACTCCTACCCGAGAATCGCGTGAAGCATGTGCAAGGCGTGCAGGATTTGAGGGGCTAAGGGGCTCAGCCTGTGGTTCAAGGGCTGGGCTAGGGTACGTCCTTATGGTCCTAGGTTATTGCACAATATGCTGGTTCAAGGGTGGCTCGGTTTGCTAGAGTCCTAGGCACCAAAACATAGAGTCCATGCACAAGAGGGTTCTCGGCCAGCTGGTGGGCTGGGTTGGGGAGCTTCGGTTCGAGCCTAGGGATCATTTCCATGAGTTTCAAGGGTCCAGGGGGGTGGCCTAAGGGGTTGGTCAGGGTTTGGTCCAGCATGGCTCGAGGGTGGCTCGAGAAAATCGAACCATGGCTCGGGGGCGAACTATATAGGTCAAGTTAGGGTTTTTAAAGTTAAAATAAATCGAAACACAGCTCACGGGGGTCGAGTCATGGTTCACAACGGCTAAAATAATATAAAAAGACTAAGTTTTGAGTTTAGAAATTTTATATTAAACTTTGGAAATTTTCGGGATTAAAACGTCTTCAAAACGACTAATTACGAATTAATTAAAAAGTCTAGTATTTAAGCTAAATAAAATTTTGGAAAATTTAATTTAGGCTTAAATAATTATTTTGGACATGTTAGAGTCAATGAAATAAAGAAAAAGTCAAAAACGTGAATTTTTACGTCTAGGGGTAAAACGGTCATTTTACACCCGAAAATTTGTAAACGTCGTGGCAGTGCTCTAATTGCTGTTTTATATGCTAATATGATTATTTCAAATGTTTAGGAATTTTTATTTTTTAAATATTAATCATTTTATTGTTTAAATATGGACATTTAAAAGACATGTTGCATGTTTGGTTTCAAAATAAAATGATATTATAAGCATGTGTTGGAACATTTCATGTTCGCAATCTTTATTTTGATGTTAACAAAACTTGTTATTGTGTTTTTAACATATTACTTACGTGTGAAGTTGCAAACACAAGAAGAAAGATGGAACTGAATTCCGCACAAACTGAATTTCTGGCGAGCTTTGGTATTTTGATAATATCTCCCAGCTGGATGATCCAAATGACAATCCGCCAACTGGATTGATCAGAAAACTCAATTTGAAAGAAGTCGTATACGTCAGTTGGGAAAAATCGGATGTTATCATGGTCTAACTGATTGCTGAATTACCGAATTGAACACACGAAAACAGCAATAAGTTGGGTTTGAGCAGGTGCGGTATTTTGGTCATATCTATCAGCTCGGTTATTGAAATGAAGCAATTCAGTATGTATTGGAAAGATAGGACGCTGATCTACAAATCATCTTCACAAGTCAAAATCTTAATCGAAGCTTAAGATACTAATACAATACGATGAAGCTACTAGTTCTGCACAAATTGAAATCAGCTAGGTTGATTTCAGCACACCAGCTGAAACTGAACCGAACCGAACCAGTTGAACTGAATCAGACCAGTTGAACTGAACCAGACCAGCTGAAGACTTGTAAACTGAAGCATACCAATTGAACCGAACCAGCAGCTGACGAACTGAACTGAACTGAACCAGAAGTTAACCAACTGATTGAGTTGACAAGAGTTGACCAGTAGGGAAAAAGTCCAGCAAAGCGAATTTGACCGTTGCAATTTCAGAAACAGTACAGAAACTTTCCAAACGGTCATAGTCTCGTGTCTAACGTATATATAATAGTTGGGGCTTATAAATGCATCATCTTGAAGATCAAACAAGAGCTTTTGAAGGGGATTCAAAGCATGGGCAGTTAGCATGAATATATCAGCTAGTTGAGAGTACAAGCCCTTATGTGAGGATACATTTGAGATGTACTGTAACGCCCCTGATTCGACGAATGTCTTCACTGGACCAAGACGAGTTTTTCAAGCGTGCTTATGTCATCACTCACACGCACCCTAGGAAACTTCTCAGGAGGTCACCTATCCCAGAATCGCTCCAAGTCAAGCACACTTAACTTTAGAATTCTTATCTGATGAGCTACCGAAAAGAAGATGTATCTTATTGGTATGAGTAGTACATATAAAATCTTTTAAGCCTCTTCAACTGTACAGTCCATTACATCGAACAGTTTCGGAATCCCCCTCCTTCCGGTGTAAGATCGGTTCATTCATGTTCCCTCCTCCTAGAAGCCTGCCAGGAGCCGCTCATTGTCCGTGAAACCTCATGGCACTTGCGATCACCCCCCGCCCTCTTCAGCCCCGGGCCTCACATGCCCACCAGCTTCCGCTTGGTTCGTCCCTGAACCACACCGTACTAGGAAAAGTCGGCTCTGATAGCAACTGTAACGCCCCTGATTCGACGACTGTACTCACTGTACCAAGATGAGTCTTTCTAGCATGCTTATGTCCTAACTCACACGCACCCTAGAAAACTTCCTAGGAGGTCACCCATCCAAGAATTGCTCCAAGTCAAGCACGCTTAACTTTGGAGTTCTTATGTGATGAGCTACCGAAAAGAAGATGCATCTTATTGGTATGAGTAGTAAATATCAAATCTTTTAAGCCCTCTTCAACTGTACAATCCATTACATTGAACAGTTTCAGAATCCCCCTCTTTCCGGTGTAAGATCGGTTCATTCATGTTCCCTCCACCTAGAAGCCTGCCAGGAGCCGCTCATTGTCCGTGCAACCTCATGGCATCGGCGATCACTCCCCGCCCTCTTCAGCCCTGGGCCTCACATGTACACTGTAAAGGATAAATTCCTCACACACAATCACTCACACATATATAAGAGAGTTGAACTTCAAAGTTTAGTTGAGTGAGTCTTCACACAAAGACGTAAAACAATGTGTTTGTAGTCTTTGCATATGAGACATTAAACAATATGTTGATTGTGAGGTGCTGCCTACAATCTTGAGAGCCAGGAGTTCAGTTTAGGTAGTGGGTAAGTCCTAGCTGAGTGGGTTTGTACAAAGTGTTGTATAAATCAAAGTCTTTTAGTGAATCCTTCCCAAGGAGAAGAAGGGGTGACGTAGGAGTTTTTGAAATCTCCAAACATCCGTAAACAAATCCGGGTCTATTTGTTTATTGCATTTACTTATCATTTTCATAGTTTTAAAGATGCATTGTTGAAGCATTTTATGTGTTCTTCAAATACCAAAATATTGCATACAAGTGATTGATAAAATGTTTCAACCAAAATATTTTTACTCATTCAACTTGCATATATTTTAAATGTTTTACAAAATATTTAATCGGTTTCTATGAAGGATTATTTTGAGTGTTTTCCGCTTGATTTTATATCAAACTCGATTTAATTTATCGGTGTTCAATATTTCAAGAACCGAGCTATTGTAGCTCAACGATTTTCCTCCAAACTGATCCTATCAGCATGTTTTTATTAAGTGATAGAAATACGACATGTTGAAGGACGTGAAGGGATTGTGACTAATACGATGATATGTTGGAAATATAGTGAAGGTTATGGTCCCAGTGGGAGCCCAACGATCGTTTTTCCTTGGATACAGATACGAATATGTTAATATGTTAATACGTTGGCCTAGGTCCAGTTGACTGGTGAGAGTATCGTTGGTCTCCCCGCCGCCCAGTACTGTGGTTTTCTCTAGATGGATCCATCGCCCAATACGATTAAGAATACGAGTCACAATCACGATCTGAATTCAACAAACACGAATATGAATATGAATATGTTAATATGTTGATATGAAAATGTTTAAGAAAATGTTTATGTTTAAAGTTTATGCATTATTATGAAAATGTTATTTTAAGTACGAATATTTTTCACTGTTGCTTGTGATTTTATACGTAGTATTTGTTATCAATGATATGATGGGTTGAGTCTTTAGACTCACCAGGTGTGATTGATGTAGGTGAGTATGATAATAATGTTGAGGGAGGCTTGGATGCCTAATCTGACTTGACTGGAGTTTCACATCACCCGAGGACCAGTGCTTCTATTTTCCGCATTTAAAGTTTATGATTTACGTTAAAGATTTTATGACTATTTATTTATGTTTTGAGAGATTTTTGAGAGGTTTAGTATGGGCTATACTTTTCATATTTATTGCTTTTTAGTTTTGGTAAAACGTTTAATGATTTCATATTTTGACTATTTCCTTTGGATTTTCAAATACTAGTTGGATGTTTTATTTTAAAATAGTGAAAAAGTATTTTATGTATATGTATATGTAGTGGGCCGAATTTATGAGAGTTTAATAAAAATATTTCTAATACTTTTTAAGAAAACGATTAAGCAAACGTTTCAGGTTGATTGCTACATTCCTCAACTGATGACGTGTAAAACCGTTTTATCAGTTTTGACAAAGATGATAGGATAAGCTGATTGCTTTCAACTGATTGTAGTGTAAGTGATCAGTTCCAACTGATCATCCAGTCGTCTATAATCTTCAGTTGGCTTAGTTCAGTTGCCGTTGATTTTCTGCGCACTATCTTCAGTTAAGCAACCAATAGTTTATGTATTTTAGATCAGTTCCTTTCAGTCTTCTTGATCAGTTTGTTCAATATTTTACGCTCAATTTATCAAAATACCGAAATTAAGTTTCCAACAATTTCCCTCTTTTAGGTGTTTACAAAATTTAGAAAGTACAAAATGATCAAACTGAACTCTTTGTAGATAAAATAGTCTTTTATTGGAAACTCTTTCAATGTACAGATTCGTACAAGGAATGAAAGAACAAAAGAATCTTCTAACTAACTAAAAAATTCATCAATATCTGCCAAACTCTTCAACTGAATAAGAATATAGAGACTGTTTTCTAACTGATCTTGATCTTATATTTCTTTACTTTTTTATCAGCTGGTTCTTGATCAGTCAGTTGATTAGGTCTCTTCTTGGATTGCTTCTGCTGATCTTCTTTTTCTTCTTCTCCTTCCCCCTTTTTGTCAAACTTTTCAACCCTGTTGGATAAAGTATGAACTTCCGAAGTGACATTTGATAAGGCAATTACTATAGGTTCTTGCATCAAATCCATTCTCTTTGTGACTACATCCTGCAAGAAGTCCATGCGTTTTGAGAACATTTCTTGAGCGTGGAAATGAGCTTGAATCGTCACTCGGTACTTCTTTAACTGATATATTTGGAGAAATAGTGAAGTAGCATCATTTGTGACCTGTTGTAAATTCTTCAAAGTATTCTCCTTAATAGAATCAATCTACAAGGTGTGCAACAGTTGGGTTGATTTGATGTCAGAAATTGATGTAAGCAGATTGAGAATGTTGGATTGAATGTCTTCGATCATAGATTCACTAGTCGATGGCATCTCAAGAGACATAGCTTCAGAGGATTCTGGTTCCTTCTCCTTGTCTTCTTGATTAAAGATTATCAAGGTTCTATCAGTTGATTAAGTCAAAACAGTAACCATTGCTGAAACATCTTCTGGTATTGTTTCATGTTGAAGTTCTGGAGGAAGAGTGAGATTCTGAACAGCTGTTGAGCTTGAAGGCTCGTCAGTTGGTTTTTCAGCTTATACTTTAATCGGTTCTTCAGTTGGTTGATCAACTGATCTGTAGTCGGCTCTTCAGTTTGCACTTCTTCATTTGGTTTTCTATGCAATTGAGCTACTTCAGTTTCAGCTAGAACTGCTTGTTCAGTCGTGGCAGCCGACTGAACTGGTTCATCAGTTTCTTGCAAAATAGCCTCCGAGGAGAGCTGTTCAGTTAATCTCTGTTCTTCAACTGGTTCTCTGGTTAGAATATTCAACTGAATATCAGTGGCAACTAATTGTAAGACTTCGTCGATGTTTGCCAGTGATAACTCAGCATCAGTGTAGAGTTGAAGATCTGCAGTAGAAGATTGAGTAATTGAGGGTGATGGTTGAGAATCCTTTGAAGAAAGAGCAGTTGCTGGCTCAGTTGATTCAGCAACTTGTTCCTGGGATGGTTCTGGATGTTGGAGTGATTGTTCTGCTTGCTCTTCAGATGAAGGACTTTGGGTATTTTTTGGAATAATCAACTCTTGATCCATTTCCCAAGTTTTAATCTTCATATGCAGTGATCGTAGATCCGTGTCCAGCTGGTTATGAACCGTTCTGTCATTGAAAGCAGTTGGACTGGATGGATCATAATTTTGTCGTAGCTGAGCGAGCAACTGTGCTAGTTTCTTGACATGCACTAGATCAAAGAAACAATCCCTCCTTTCCAATGATTGAACAATCGAAGCAGCTTTGACTACCTTCAAGACTACAACCTCCAAATCAATGAATTTCTTCAAAACTGCTTTTTCCTGCAATTTCTTGGCAAAAACTCTGGTCCTAAATCTGACCCATTCATTGTAAGTCTTGAACTTTGATTCAGAAAACTCATTCACCTTTTTCCATATCAGGTCGATATGAGTCTGAATTGAATTTGTCGGTCGGGGCTCTTCTATCATCTTGCCCTTCTCTTTCGAATCAGTTAGGACATGAGAGATATTCAGTCTTGATACAGTTGCATCCACTTTTTCCCTTATCACTATTCTTTTTGGTCTGGCAAATGGTAGAGTAGTTGGAGAAGTGATGGAGATTAATGGAGCTTTGACTCATGTTGGTTTTTGCTTGTCACCAGATTCGGTGATAATCTTCTAAGATTGAGTAGTTGAAGGTTTTAACTGACCTTTAGTTGAAGACTCAACTGGAACTACCCTCAAAGTTGTGGCCTTGATAGGTTGTTCAGCTCCAGTTAGTTTCAATTTTTTAGCTGGGATGGTATCCAAAACAACTGCTGGTTTGGTTTTTATAGTCCTGGGTTTCTTCATGATTTTTGGATATGGAATTCTATCTAAATCAGTCTCACTGACAATCAGTTTTCTTTTGATTGTCTTTTTCTGAGCTATTTTTTTGATTTTCTTGACTGATTTTGGAGCCTCCTGCGTCCCAATCTCCTTCTTTACTTTGATGAACTGCTCAGGAGATATATCCAGCTTGAGCTTTGATAGCTGAACATTCTCATCATTGAAGATTTTGAACTTGGATGACTTATCAGAAGAATCACCCACCAAACCGTTGTTTTTCAGCAAATAGCTGAGTGGCACTGCAAATCCTTTGGACTGTTTGGAAGACTGAAGCATGTTCTTGAGGATGTTGAAGATTATAGCTGCCCACTTCAGTCTTTTTCCAGTTATGATGGTAGTTATGACTTGGAATTTTTTCAAGGTGAGAGCAGCAAATGAGCCTGCTTTGGCGAGTAGCCTCTTGGCGACTATGTCTGCCAGTAACTGAATTTTTGGCTTCAGTTATTTCTTAGCGTCGGAAACCTTGATTTTCCGTCCATCAGCAGGTAAGATCGTTTGCATCTCCTCTACATCAGAAGGCTTGACATCAGAGATATTAGACAAGCCGTAAGTCGACAATTGGAAGAGATTGCTAAAGGAGTCTTCTTCAATGATCAGCAGTTGATTGTTAAGGGTTTTAGTGATCTTGCCGTCAGCAGAGATAAAGCTATTGGCATAGAGATCATGAATCTCTTTGGGATAAATTTCTTGGGATGAAAGTCCCAGAAATGTCTTCATTCTAGCTGCTTCAAGCTTTAGAAAGACATCTTTGACAGTGTCATCCTTGACAGATAGGACTGATTCAAAATCAATAGTCATTGCGTTGAGAATGAATGCAGGGACTCGGTTTGCCATTGTTGATAGCTTGAATATCCGCGAGAAAAAACTCTGTGTATTCGATTTGCTCTGAGAGTTGTAATGCGCGTAAAAGAAAAACAGAATTGAAGCGGGTTCAAGTACTTATGTTTGTGACTGTTCAAATTTTTGGACACGTGTCAGTCCAAGATAAATCGAATAAAATCGTGTGTACGTGTGGTGAAAACATGCGTAGAAGTTAAATGGACTACATGGGGACACGTTTCAAATTACTATTTAATGAAAGACATCAATTAAATGCGTAATTTTAACAGCCACATCACTTAATATAGATTATTTATCGAATAATCAGTTAACTTATTGGATAAGATCAGTTATGAAGGATCGAGTGTGCTAGTGGCTTCGAAGGAGTTTCGAACACTATATTCTCCAATGAGCTGCAATAGGTCATGTTCTAAGAATATTAACACCGATGAATTAAATCGAGGAAGAAACTCGAAGTAATCCTTCGTGAAGAAGACTGTTATTAGAAAACATTTTAACTTATGTAAACTGAATAACCAAAGAAAGACAGATTAGTTTTGCATTATTCAGTTCAGTTATGGTGACAACTGAACTGACGAATGCGCTAACTGATCGAAACAATTTTTAAAAAAGCAGTTAATCAGTTAAATACACAAGATATGTTTATGGATGTTCGGAGATTTCAACTGCTCCTACGTCACCCCTTCTACCACCACGGGTAGGTTCCACTAGAAGACTTTGATTTATACAACATTTTGTACAAACCCACTTAGCTAGGACTTACACTACTACCTAAACTGAACTCCTAGCTATGACTAAAGGCAGCACCATCCAGCCAACACTTCTTTAATGGCTATGTGTCAAAGACTACATACACAAGTTTTATGTCTTTGTGCAAGATGGTATTTGAGTGGTTTTGAGAGTGAGTATGTGTGTGAAAACTGAACAAGAATGTTTTCACACACTGAGGGAAAGTGGCTTCTAAGCTAAGTTGATATCACGATGAAGAATTCCCTCTGGGCTTTAAGTGCTTCTGAAAGCTGATATGCAAATGAGCATGCCCTTTACTGTTTTTCTTCTCAACTCTTTCCACTCTCGTATATGTCTCTCCTTTGAGTCTTCACTGATCTTCTCTTTATATAGACGTGAAAGCTGATCGTACAGTGAGACTCAATTATTGTATCCGTTGCATCTGAATCGGCTCCTTGGACTTTGTGCTTCGAATTTTCGACTGCCTTTCTAGAGTGTTTTGTTTTAATGCTATGATGCAACGTCCATTATTGTCCTTTGACTGGACAATGGCTTTGTACCTTCACGTATAGCTGGAATCCATTTACTGTAAGCTTGTCTTGATCTGCAACTGAAAGATTCTGACTGATGCTTTGAACTGGTCAGCTGGACTGATCTTCAGTTGGGCTTGTGAAATTAGTTGACTCGTCAGTTGAACTGATTTCACTCCTTCTGTTGAACTGATTAGCTGAGTTCTTCATCAGTTGGACACATCATAGGCTGGCCAGGCTTTTGAGATCTTCTTGCTGAATCACCTATCAGTTTGGACAATCAACTGAACTATTTGTTTGAAGAATCGGTTAGACTGATTTAGTCTCGGCAATCAGTTGGTTCAATCAGTTGGCATCTCCAATGGCTTCAGTTGGTATCATAAACTGATTAATTCAGTTTTAGCTGTCTGCGCACTAAGGCAGATTATTATAAACAAAGATAATAAGTTTTGTTAGCATCAAAATCAAGATTGCGAACTTGAAAAGTTCCAACAAGTTGGTCAGTAACTGAGTGATCAGTTGAAAACTGAGTCAGTTCAGTTGATGACCAAATGACTATTGTTCTATCAGTTAACCATTTAGATTCGACATTCCCCCTCAATAAAGGCATATAAATAAAAGAGTAAAAGAAACTCAGTCTGAATAAGTCAAGTGCAATTTGTTGACTGATGTCTCTTCGTCTTCATCTATTTCTCCAATTCGAATCTGTCTATAAATAATATCAGTGTCATTAGATAATAACAACGACAATTAAGCTCAAATAGATAGACCATGCAGTTCCAACAACCCTCATCCTTCAGCAAGAGCTCGTCGCTTAGAAAGTTGGAAAAGAGGCATTGAAGATTTTGTCTTTGAAAAAGTCATGTCCACCTGGACCAAGATTCATGATCTTCAGACCATTCAGCGAGATGGATCAATTTCCACTGATAAACAAAATGCAACTGAAATCAAATATAAGAGGCGTTTCGATGTCATTCATACTTCTGATCTTGCCACTGATGAAGTTCTTTACGAGTTGATGCTTATGAAGAAGCAGATAGTGCTAGAAAATATTTCTATATCAGAAGGCTTCAGAAGAATTGCCTGTAATGACTTGTCTAGTTGGATGTCCCTTTGGATAGATGCCAATCAAAGGGAAATGTATCGTGTATTATGTGAAAGATATTATTAATAAAATTGCTATTTCGATTCATTGTTGTTTTCTTTCTGCATATTAACTGATATCAGTTGACTAACTTACAATTGACTAAATGAATAATAATGGCAATGATGGACAAAACAATATTCAAAAATATAGCTAAGACAGATCAATTAAACCAAGAATATTGCGAAAGTGAGAAAACATAGTCTCGGGTAATGGTTTGGTGAAGATGTAAGCTGCCTGTTGTTCAGTTGGTATGTATTCCAGCCTGATTGCTTTCTTTAAAGCATGATCTCTGAGGAAGTGATGTCTGACATCGATATGCTTGATCCTAGAGTAAAGAACTGGATTATAAGTTATCGCGATTGTACTTGTATTATCAGAAAATATTGGTGATTCTTTTGCAATGACTCCATAGTCTTTCAGTTGTTGCTGAATTCAGAGCAGTTGGGAACAACAACTTCTAGCAGCTATATATTCTGATTTAGTTGTGGAAATTGATATGGATGTTTTCTTCTTGCTGAACCACGAGATCAGTCTGTCTCCTAGAAACTGACACAATCCATTGGTACTTTTACGATCAAACTTACATCCTGCATAATCTGCATATAAATATCCAAATAAATTGAAAGGTGAGTCCTTAGTATACCATAAGCCCACATTTTGTGTTCCTTTAATATATTTCAACATTCGTTTGGCAGCTGAAAAATGTGATTGCTTAGGATTTGCCTGAAATCTAGCACACATACAAACACGAAATACAATATCAGGACGACTAGTAGTTAGGTATAACAAGGAACCTATTAAACCTCTGTAGAGTGTCGTCTCAACTGATATTCTCCCTTGATCATTATCTAATTTAATCGACAAGTTCATGGGAATATTAGCAGCTGAACATGTTTTCATGCCAAATTTCTTTTGCAGTTCCTTCGTGTATTTGGTATGGCTAATAAAAGTACCATTTTCAAGTTGTTTCACTTGCAGACCTAGAAAGAATGTAAGTTCACCCATCATACTCATCTCAAAGTTTTCCTGATTTAACTTGGCAAATTTCTCACATAATTTGGGGTTAGTTGACCCAAAAATAATATCAACAACTTGTATTTGCACAAGTAAAATATGATCATTCTTTGAAAATTTGAACAAAGTTTTATCAACTGATCCAACAGTAAAATCATGATCAGTTTGGAATTTTGAAAGTGTTTCATACCAAGCTCTTGGAGCTTGTTTAAGACCATATAAAGCTTTGTTTAAATGATAGACATGATCAGAAAGAGAGTGATTAACAAAACCTGGTGGTTGTTCAACATATACTTCTTCCTGCAACTGACCATTAAGAAATGCACTCTTCACGTCTATTTGGTAGACTTTAAAGTTTTTGAATGAGGCATAAGCAAGGAATATTCTGATTGCTGCCAGTCGTGCAACTAGTGCATATATCTTGTCGTAATCTATTCCTTCTTCTTGCCTATATCCTTGTACTACAAGCCTCGCTTTGTTGCACACAACTGAACCATCTTCGTTCAGTTTGTTTCTATAAACCCACTTTGTACATATAATAGTTTTAGAATATGGTCTTGGAACTAAGTTCCAGACATTGTTAAGGGTAAACTGATTTAGATCTTCTTGCATAGCATTTATCCAGTTAGAATCCGCAAGAGCTTCATCAGTTTTCTTTGGTTCCAGTTGAGAAACAAAAGTTGAATGAATAAATAAATTAATCATTTGATTCTGAGTTCTTACCGGATTAGATGAATTACCTATTACCAATTCTTGTGGATGTTATTTCTTCCATCTGTATTCAGCATTCGTTGCATCCATCTCAGCAACTATTTCAATTGGAACTGAATGTTCTCTTCAGTTTCAGTTGCTGCTGCTTGCTTCAGTTGATAATTGAATATTATCATTTTGTTCTACCAACTGATTATCAAGGACAATTTCTTGTTCCACTGATTGATCCAGCACTTCTGATTCTGTTTTTTGAAGGATATTTGGATTGATGTGATTTTCTTCTTCATTATCATCCTCCAAACTTATATCTGAAAAGCGATCAACTAGCTCAACTGGATCAGTTGGCTTATCAGTTAATACAGATTCATCAAATACAACATGAATTGATTCTTCGACATTCAAAGTGCATTTGTTAAATACTCTATAAGCTTTACTAACTGATGAATAACCAAGAAAAATTCCCTCTGCAGATTTAGCATCAAAAATTTTTAAATGATTTTTGCCATTATCGAGAATAAAACATCTGCAGCCGAATATTTTGAAATAAAAAACCACGCTTTTACGTCCATGCCAGATCTCATATGGCGTTTTCAAATGATTTTTATTAATCATTGATCTGTTCTGAGTGTAACATGCATTGTTTACTACTTCTGCCCAAAACCGCTGAGAAATACCAGAATCAGCAAGCATTGTTCTAGCAGCCTCTTTAAGGGTTCGATTTCTTCTCTCAGCTATACCATTTGTTGAGGTGTCCTAGCTGCTGAGAGCTCATGCTTGATCCCAGTATTTTCTAAAAATTGTGAAATATTTTGATTGATGAATTTAGTCCCTCGATCGGACCTTATTTTGTCAATACCAACTGATTTTTTATTTAATAATCTTTTGAAAATCTTAATCAGTTGTGCAACAGTATATTCTTTTGATTTAAGAAAGATAACCCAAGTAAATCTTGAAAAATCATCAACGATCACCAAGGTATATTTCATTTCCCCTAAACTCATTACTGGTATAGGACCAAAAAGATCCATATGTAGCAGTTCTAAGCATCTGGAGGATGATTTACTACCCTAGTTTTTAAATTAAGATCTTACTTGTTTACCAAACTGACATGCTGAGAAAAACGTCTGCTATTTCGTTTTGCTTAAAAAGTACTAGAAATTTTTTTTTCAAATTTTCGGCCTCTACATATACATACAAATAAAATATTTTTGTGCCATTTTTAAAATAAAACATCCAACTATATATTTGAGAAATACAGCCCATAGTATAATATCTCAAAAACCTCTCAAAACATAAATAAAAAGTCGTAAAAATATTCTTAACATTACTTAAAATCATAAATCATAACTAGTGAGGAAAACTAGCATCGGTCCTCGGGTTATGTGAAATTTCAGTCCAGCAAAATCAACCATCAAGACCTCCTTTAACATATTCATAATCAATAGCACCTGCATGAATCACACCTAGAGAGTCTAAAGACTCAACACACCATAATCTTGATAACAAGTAATACGTATAAAATCACAAGCAACATTGCAAATACTTTTACTTAAAATATCGTTTTCATGAAGATGCATAACCTTTAAAACAATAACATTTTCATAAACTTTTTTCATAAACATTTTCATATCAAAATAAAAATATTCATATTCATATCCATATTCATATCAATATTCATATTCATATTCGTATTCGTATTCGTATTCGTATGCATATTCATGTTTGTTGAATTCAGATCGTGATTGTGACTTGTATTCTTAAAAGTATTGGGCGATGGATCCATCTATAAAAACCACAGTACTTGGCGGCGGGGACACCAACGACACTCTCACCGGTCAACTGGGCCTTGGCCAACGTAGTAACATATTCGTATTCGTATTCGTATCTGTATCCAAAGAAACACGATCGTCGGGCTCCCACTGGGACCATATCCCTCACGTTATCTCCATCATGTAGTAGTCACAATTCCTTCACGTCCTTCAACATTTCGTATTTCCATCACTTAATAAAATCATGCATATAATATCGTTTTTCTTTTAAACCAAGCATGCAACATATCTTTTAAATGACAATATAAGATCGTAAAAATCCATAAACATTTAAAAATCATAATTTAACATATTAAAATCATAAACTTCCATAAACATTTTAAAATAAAAGTTTTAACATCATAAACTTTTAAAATAAACATTTAAATCATAAACATTTAAAATAAACGTTTTAGCATATTAAATCTTAAAACATTAAACATATTAACATCTTAAAAATCTATAAACATTTAAAATTGACATATTAACATATAAAAATTCATAAACAACCATAACCATTGAAAATAATCACATTTGCATATAAAACAAAATACAGGACACTACCATGACATTTACTAATTTCTTGGTGTAAAATGACCGTTTTACCCCTAGACGTAAAATTTTACGTTTTCGTTTTTTCCTTAATTTTATTTATTCTAACATGTCCCAAATAATTATTTAGGCTTATATTAATTTTCTCATATTTTAATTTAGCTTAAATCGATGACTTTTAAATTAATCTTTAAATAAGACGTATTACTACGTTTTAATCCCGAATTAAACCAAACCTTAATATAAAATTCCCAAATTAAAAAATTAGACTTTTAATAATTATTTGAGCTTAAATATAATTTTTCATACTTTTATAAAGCACAAATCTAGGCATTTCAATTAATTCGTTTTTTAAACTTAGACGTACACCCCGGTTTTGACTCGTATGAACCCGAAACTTAACCAAACTTTCCCTAATTTGAACCAAAGCTTAATAACACATAAATAAACTATTTTCAAGCTAATACAAGCCAATTAAAGCCTCTGGACAGCCTATGCTATGTACTGAAAATTTCTGCACAAACCCTATCCCATATTTGGTTTGTTTCTTGGCTTGCCTCGCCTCCAAACCCTTAGCCTCCCATCCAGACCTTCAGAGCCCCCTTCGAACAATCCTACAGCCTCTTTTTGTCCCCTTAACACATCCTAACAACAGCAAGTGTAACGTACCGTACTTTTTACTACTTAAAATTTGAGGAAAACTTAAAATTTTCTTAAACATAAAATAACTTTCAAAGTTTGCCATAAAATATCTCAACCAAGTCCCCCATAAGACATGGTTGTTCAAAATAACTACAATAACATTTGCTAACAAAAGGTTCGCTCAAAGTGTTTCCATCAAAATATGAAATCGGAGTAATTTAACTTTTGCATAAAACTTAAACATGGCGGTCCTCGGGTTTAGCCTCCCGCTCAGTCCAAGCCTGCCCCTCGGTCGCCACCTCCTGTCTCCTCATCAACATACTCACATGCATCGATCAAGTCTAGTGAGTCTAACGACTCAACACGTATAAACTGGTAGTAACGAGTATTAGATAATAAGATCACATGCAACTTTAAAATAGGACATACATAGTTAAAACTTGAACTTGTGAAATGAACTTGAACATATGTACGTACATAATTAGACGTGCCATCAACATAAACTTTTCATAAACATGCTGCATACTTGAATATACTAAAACATACATAGCTTCATCATTTTGCGTAGAGGATGTTTCAAAGCAAGTGACCCATACATAATAAATGCCTCATCAGACAAACTGCAGTACTGGGCTGGCAGGGACGTATCCACTGCCACATACATGAAATCTCCGTTTATAATTTAACAGGCTGATTGGTCCCCGTTCATAATTTAACGCTTTCCAATCATTATCTAAACCCGTTCATAATTTAACGAGGTGGAGAGGTCCTCGGCCACGTTCACCGACTTCCAAACACATTCATAATTTGGTCACAAGACATTTAGCATACCTCCAAAAACTTAAAATATTTTCTTGCACGTCATACATACTTACTTGGCGTTGAGGGATTCGTTGGACTTCGATCGACGCCGTCGCTGCTGCACGTACTAACATGAAACTGCACACTTAACTTGCCTAGCTTAGACGTACTTATCATGGTTAATCTCAAACTCAATCATTTCTTAGGACATTCTTAAATTTCCCTTGACTCGACCTAGATAATCCTTGCACTAAACCATGACATCAAACCCCAAAGTAACATTAAACTTTTTCCCAAAGACGTGAGTATACGGACCCCGTTACCGGGTCCGTATATGGGTCCGTCTTAGTGCGGTGGAAAGAATACTCGGAAAGGAGAAGGGGCACGGACCCCGTGCTAGGGTCCGTGTATGGGTCCGGGTGGCTTCGCGAATTTTGACACCGAAAAGAAACAAAGGCACGGACCCCGTGTCAGGGTCCGGGTAAACATCCGTGTAGTCTCTTGAAAAATACACTAAGTGAAAACACGAAGGCACGGATCCCGTGCCCTCATCCGTGTAGGGGTCCGTGTAGCTACTGTGAACGCGTACCTACGAGAATTCATGTGCTTGTGGCTTCCTCTTCCTATTTCGATCACCCAACCGTGACTCGACACCTCGAGACCCATCCTAGGACGTCACGACATTGTACCAAACCCAAGTAAGCCATTATAATTGTTCCTAAGTATGACAATCAACAACTAATGACACAACTCGAAGTTCGACACCATTTTCTTCCTCGACTCTTGATTCAACTTGGTGCCTAACGACACGAAAAGAGATTCCAAAAATCATCCCAACATCCAACTAAACATACCTAGACACAGCAACGATCACCCGTCGATTCCCAACGAAGCCTGCAACAAATAAACTTCAAGAACGCATCAACATCGTAATTTACTGAAAAACGCAGTTTGAGCAGTCCCACAAAAAATGCCATAACTCACTCAATTTCTGTCCAAAAAATTTTAATCTTATATCAAATCGAAGGTATCAAAAAGTTCTACGATTTTTATGTTGAAAGTTTTCTCAGATTCACGACCGAAAAGTCGCAGTATAAATAAAGATAGTAAAAACGAGTTTTCAGATCGAAAATCTATTTCAAAACTGATCCAAATCATTTTCCACTCAAACGACGAACGTAACACATGTATTTTTATGCATAAAACAACGCAACGCATAATATGACATGATCGATGCAGCAAAAAAAATATTATACGTGCCTTTTGATGATAAACTTTACCGAAGCGGCGATACAGAAGCGGGAACGGAGCGAGGCTTGATCCGGGACGACTTGCGGCTCGAATTTCTTGCAATAAAATCACCGAAAAGTGCTGAAATTCTTTGGAGGGAGGGGTGGCTGCTGAGTCTCACAAGAACCCTAGGTTTTTCACTCGTTTTTTTTTTTGACAGAAAACTAGAATGAATTGTGTGTGTGTGTGTGTGTGTTGTGTCGTGTGGTGTGTGTGTGTAAAAGTGTGTTTTGGTGGAAGACGTGTGTGTGTTTTAATTAGGTGTATATAATTTGCTTAATGATAATTAAAAGTGTTACTTAAAAGTTAATCCTCTAATTACCAAAATAAAATACACCATGCTAATTTTAAGAGCTTTAAAAACAAAATTCTAAAATCCCTAAACACAATAATAAGGCTTTTAAAATGCTAAACTAATTAAATTATTTAAAATACCTCACCCTCAACTTAAATAAAATACTGCATTTTAAATTGCCAAGATCGTCACCGGTCTCTTTTCCTCGATCCCACTTCGAATAATCGCCTGGAACATGAAACTTGAAAAACATTTTAACGTGCATCATATAAACATTAAAATAATGTAATTTAAATAAATCATGCATCACTAAAATCATTTTAAACTTAAATAAAATATTTAACAATTTAAATAAATGCATGGGTTATACGTGTACTGAATTTGGGCACTACAGTTCCTCTCCCACTTATAAAAATTTCGTCCTCGAAATTAAATCTTACCAAACAACTCCGGGTAGCGAAGTCTCATATCTGCCTCTTACTCCCAAGTGGCTTCTTCCACTGATTGGTTTAGCCACCGGAGTTTGACCAACTTGGTCACTTTGTTTCGTAGCCTCCGCTCCTGTCTGTCTAGGATTTGGATAGGTCTTTCCTCGTACGACAGGTCTGGAGTCAATTGCAACGGCTCGTAGCTCAGGACATGCGAAAGATTAACTAGATACTTCCTCAGCATAGAAACATGGAACACATTGTGTACCCCAGCCAGATTCGGCGGGAGGGCTACACGGTAAGCTAATGTCCCAACTCTGTCCAAAATATCGAACGGTCCAATAAACCTCGGACTCAGCTTGCCTATCTTCCCAAATCTCATAACGCCCTTCATGGGTGCTATCTTTACAAAAACGTGATCACCAACGGCAAACTCGAGATCTCTCCTTCTCTTATCAGCATAACTCTTTTGGCGACTCTGGGCGGTCTTCATTCTACCTCTAATTTTGACCACCACATCTGCAGTCTGCTGAACTATCTCTGGGCCAAGATCTGCTCTCTCACCAATTTCATCCCAATGAACCAGTGATCTGCACTTTCTTCCATACAAAGCCTTGTAGGGAGCCATACCTATAGATGATTGGAAGCTGTTGTTGTAGGTAAACTCCACTAGAGGTATCTTAGACTCCCATGTCCCCTGAAAATCAATCATACAGGCTCTCAGCAAATCCTCTAAAATCTGAATCACTCGCTCAGTCTGGCCATCGGTCTGCGGGTGAAAAGCTGTGCTGAACAGCAACTTTGTCCCCATGGCTGCATGTAAGCTCTTCCAGAAGGACGACGTAAACCTGGGTCCCTGTCGGACACAATCGAAACTGGGAACCCATGTAAACGGACTATCTCCCTGATATAAATCTCCGCATACTGCGTCATGGAGAAAATCGTCTTTACTGGCAAAAAGTGTGCTAGCTTAGTGAGTCGATCCACTATGACCCAAATAGCATTAAAACCTCTGACTGACCTAGGCAATCCAACGACGAAGTCCATACTGATATTCTCCCATTTCCACTTTGGAATAGGGAGCGGCTTAAGCATTCCTGCTGGCCTCTGATGTTCAGCTTTCACTTGCTGACAAGTAAGACATTCTGATACGAATCTGCGAATGTCACTCTTCATCCCCAGCCACCAATACAAGATCTGCAGGTCCTTGTACATCTTGGTACCTCCTTGGTGGATTGAATACGGAGATGCATGTGCCTCTGTCAGAAGATTCTGTCTGATCGAATTAGCACTAGGCACCCACATTCTATCTCTGTATTTCACAATGCCATCTGAAACTGTGTAAAGTACACTGCCCTTAGCTTCATCCTTTAGTCTCCATTTCTGCAACTGCTCGTCTGAAGACTGTCCTTGACAGATACGGTCTAGTAAATCAGACTTGACTGTCAGATTAGACAGCCTCGGAGCTCTGCCCTTAGGATAGACCTCTAGACCAAATTTCTGAATCTCAGACTGAAGAGGTCTCTGCACTGACAACTGTGCTATGGCTGCGACTTTTCTGCTCAGGGCATCTGCGACGACATTAGCCTTTCCCGGATGGTAGCTAATTTCGCAGTCGTAGTCTTTCACTAACTCCAACCATCGCCTCTACCTCATATTTAGTTCTTTCTGTGTGAAGAAGTATTTGAGACTCTTGTGATCTGTGAATATCTGGCATTTCTCGCCGTACAGGTAGTGTCTCCAAATCTTCAACGCAAAGACTACTGCGGCTAATTCAAGATCATGAGTCGGGTAGTTCTTCTCGTGCACTTTCAACTGCCTGGAAGCATAAGCTATAACCCGACCCTGCTGCATCAACACTGTGCCTAGACCGAGCTTAGATGCATCGGTGTATAACACAAAGTCTCCTTGTCCTGATGGCATGGCCAACACCGGCGCTGAAATAAGAGCTTGCTTCAATGTATCAAAGCTCTTCTGACATTCATCACTCCACACGAATTTCGCATTCTTCTTAGTCAGTGAAGTGAGTGGCACTGCTATCGAAGAAAATCCCTGAATAAATTTCCTGTAATAGCCTGCTAGGCCTAGGAAACTGCGGATCTCTGAAGCATTCTTCGGCTCGACGCATTCCTTAACGGCTACTATCTTAGCTGGATCTACCTCAATACCACTGCTAGACACTATATGCCCCAAAAACGCTACATTCTCTGACCAAAACTCACACTTACTGAACTTCGCAAATAACTTGCAAGGTCTGTAAAACCGTCCTCAAATGTTGACTGTACTCCTCATGGCTCTTCGAGTAAATAAGGATATCGTCAATGAACACTATGACGAATTGATCAAGATAAGGCTGGAATACTCGGTTCATGAGGTCCATGAAAATTGCTGGAGCATTCGTCAATCCAAATGGCATTACCAAGAACTCGTAATGCCCATACCGGGTTCTGAAGGCTGTTTTGTGAACATCTGTATCTTTTACCTTCAGCTGATGATACCCTGATCGAAGATTTATCTTAGAGAACACTGAAGCTCCCTGCAACTGATCGAACAAGTCCTCGATCCTTGGTAATGGGTATTTGTTCTTGATTGTTCCCTTGTTCAGCTCTCGGTAATCGATACACAACTTCATGCTCCAATCCTTCTTCTTTACAAAAAGCACTGGCGCGCCCCATGGAGAGAAACTAGGGCGACTAAACTCCTTGTCAAGAAGCTCCTGTATCTGCTGTTTAAGTTCTAGCATCTCAGCTGGAGCTAATCGGTACGGTGCATTGGAGATTGGCACTGTGCCTGGCATAAGATCAATGGAAAACTCCACCTCCCTATCTGGTGGAAGACCTGTGAAGTCGTCAGGAAAGACGTCTGGGAAGTCTCTAATTACCGGCACATCTGATATGGATGGAGTGGGCGCATCAGGTGCCGAAACAATGCTGGCCAAGAAAGCCTGACACCCCTTAGAAATAAATCTCCGTGCCTGTATGCAGGAGATCATACGAGGAAGCTTCTCCATCGGTCTGGTTCAAAAAGAAACTGCTCCATTCCCATCGGTCTGACCAACACTGATCTCTTCTGAAAGTCAATCAGGACTCGATTCTTTGTCAGCCAATCCATTCCCAAGATAATGTCGAATTCTGGCATCGGCAGTACTATCAAGTCAGCGTACACCAGGTGGCCCTGCAGTTCTAGATCAATATCTCTGACCACGCTGGTAGCTAACAGTTCTTTCCCTGATGGGACTGTCACTGAATAGTTCACGTCAAGGCCGATAGACTTGACGTCTAAAAGATTGACGAATGTCTCCGAGATGAAGGATTGAGTGGCTCCCGAATCTATCAGGGCCTTCGTGGTTAATCTCTTAATGAAGATATTTCCTGAGAGACGTTAGCATGACACGAAACTTACACCCCAAAAGTTCTAATATAAACCTTATGCAACAAAAGATACCAAAAATGCCAATTAGCAACTTAATAATCTCAAAACAAAACGAGCATGCAAGGTAAAAAAATATATAATACTGTACTGAATTAAATAAATTACCCGTCAACAGTGTAGTGTCTGGGTTCGCCTCCTGAGCATGCATGGCAAACACCTTGCCCTGGGTTGGCTGCTTCCATTATGGGCACTCCTTCAACACGTCGTCACTGGCTCCACATTTAAAGCATTTCCCTGATCCCCACAGACACTGCCCCGGATGTTGGCGATTGCACTTCTGACACACTGGGAAATTACCGAGCCTCTGCGGTGCTTTCTGCTGTGGAA
>NC_133318.1:6607802-6613717 GCF_012295235.1 Primulina huaijiensis | reverse complement strand
ATTTAGCTTAAATCGATGACTTTTAAATTAATCTTTAAATAAGACGTATTACTACGTTTTAATCCCGAATTAAACCAAACCTTAATATAAAATTCCCAAATTAAAAAATTAGACTTTTAATAATTATTTGAGCTTAAATATAATTTTTCATACTTTTAGAAAGCACAAATCTAGGCATTTCAATTAATTCGTTTTTTAAACTTAGACGTACACCCCGGTTTTGACTCGTATGAACCCGAAACTTAACCAAACTTTCCCTAATTTGAACCAAAGCTTAATAACACATAAATAAACTATTTTCAAGCTAATACAAGCCAATTAAAGCCTCTGGACAGCCTATGCTATGTACTGAAAATTTCTGCACAAACCCTATCCCATATTTGGTTTGTTTCTTGGCTTGCCTCGCCTCCAAACCCTTAGCCTCCCATCCAGACCTTCAGAGCCATCTTCGAACAATCCTACAGCCTCTTTTTGTCCCCTTAACACATCCTAACAACAGCTAGTGTAACGTACCGTACTTTTTACTACTTAAAATTTGCGGAAAAATTAAAATTTTCTTAAACATAAAATAACTTTCAAAGTTTGCCATAAAATATCTCAACCAAGTCCCCCATAAGACATGGTTGTTCAAAATAACTACAATAACATTTGCTAACAAAAGGTTTGCTCAAAGTGTTTCCATCAAAATATGAAATCGGAGTAATTTAACTTTTGCATAAAACTTAAACATGGCGGTCCTCGGGTTAAGCCTCCCGCTTAGTCCAAGCCTGCTCTCGGTCGCCACCTCCTGTCTCCTCATCAACATACTCACCTACATCGATCAAGTCTAGTGAGTCTAAAGACTCAACACGTATAAACTGGTAGTAACGAGTAGTACATAATAAGATCACATGCAACTTTAAAATAGGACATACATACTTAAAACTTGAACTTGTGAAATGAACTTGAACATACGTACGTACATAATTAGACGTGCCATCAACATAAACTTTTCATAAACATGCTGCATACTTGAATATACTAGAACATACATAGCTTCATCATTTTGCGTAGAGGATGTTTCAAAGCAAGTGACCCATACATAATAAATGCCTGATCAGACAAACCGCATTACTGGGCTGGCAGGGACGTATCCACTGCCACATACATGAGATCCCCGTTCATAATTTAACAGGCTGATTGGTCCCCGTTCATAATTTAACGCTTTCCAATCATGATCTAAACCCGTTCATAATTTAACGGGGTGGAGAGGTCCTCGGCTACGTTCACCGACTTTCAAACCCATTCATAATTTGGTCACAAGACATTTAGCATACCTCCAAAAACTTAAAATATTTTCTTGCACGTCATACATACTTACTTGGCGTTGAGGGATTCGTTGGACTTCGATCGGGGCCGTCGCTACTGCACGTACTAACATGAAACTGCACACTTAACTTGCCTAGCTTAGACGTACTTATCATGGTTACTCTCAAGCTCAATCATTTCTTAGGACATTCTAAAATTTCCCCTGACTCGACCTAGATAATCCTTGCACTAAACCATGACATCAAACCCCAAAGCAACATTAAACTTTTTCCCAAAAACGTGAGTACACGGACCCCGTTACTGGGTCTGTCTAAGTGCGGTGGAAAGAATACTCGGAAAGGAGAAGGGGCACTGACCCCGTGCTAGGGTCTGTGTATGGGTCCGGGTGGCTTCGCGAATATTGACACCGAAAAGAAACAAAGGCACGGACCCCGTGTCAGGGTCTGGGTAAACATCCGTGTAGGCACTGGAAAAATACAATAAGTGAAAACACAAAGGAACGGACCCCGTGCCCTCATCCGTGTAGGGGTCCGTGTAGCTACTGTGAACGCGTACCTACGAGAATTCATGTGCTTGTGGCTTTCTCTTCCTATTTCGATCACCCAACCGTGACTCGACACCTGGAGACCCGTCCTAGGACGTCACGACATTGTACCAAACCCAAGTAAGCCATTATAATTGTTCCTAAGTGTGACAATCAACAACTAATGACACAACTCGAAGTTCGACACCATTTTCTTCCTCGACTCTTGATTCAACTTGGTGCCTAACGACACGAAAAGAGACACCAAAAATCATCCCAACATCGAACTAAACATACCTAGACGCAGCAACGATCACACGTCGATTCCCAACGAAGCCTGCAACAAATAAACTTCAAGAACGCATCAACATCGTAATTTACTGAAAAACGCAGTTTGAGCAGTCCCACGAAAAATGCCATAACTANATTCAACTTGGTGCCTAACGACACGAAAAGAGACACCAAAAATCATCCCAACATCGAACTAAACATACCTAGACGCAGCAACGATCACACGTCGATTCCCAACGAAGCCTGCAACAAATAAACTTCAAGAACGCATCAACATCGTAATTTACTGAAAAACGCAGTTTGAGCAGTCCCACGAAAAATGCCATAACTAACTCAATTTTTGTCCAAAAATTTTGAATCTTATATCAAATCGAAGGTATCAAAAATTCTACGATTTTTATGTTGAAAGTTTTCTCAGATTCATGACCGAAAAGTCGCAGTATAAAAAAAGACAGTAAAAACGAGTTTTCAGATCTAAAATCANGAGCAGTCCCACGAAAAATGCCATAACTCACTCAATTTTTGTCCAAACATTTTGAATCTTATATCAAATCGAAGGTATCAAAAATTCTACGATTTTTATGTTGAAAGTTTTCTCAGATTCATGACCGAAAAGTCGCAGTATAAAAAAAGACAGTAAAAACGAGTTTTCAGATCTAAAATCAATTTCAAAACTGATCCAAATCATTTTCCACTCAAACGACGAACGTAACACATGTATTTTTACGCATAAAACAATGCTACGCATAATATGACATGATCGATGCAGCAAAAGAAGGATTATACGTGCCTTTTGATGATAAACTTTACCAAAGCGACGATACAGAAGCGGGAACGGAGCGAGGCTTGATCCGGGACGACTTGCGGCTCGAATTTCTTGCAGTAAAATCACCGAAAAGTGCTGAAATTCTTTGGAGGGAGGGGTGGCTGCTGAGTCTCACAAGAACCCTTGGTTTTTCACTCTTTTTGTTTTTTGAAATAGAACTAGAATGAATTGTGTGTGTGTGTGTGTTGTGTCGTGTGGTGTGTGTGTGTGTAAAAGTGTGTTTTGGTGGAAAACGTGTGTGTGTTTTAATTAGGGGTATATAATTTGCTTAATGATAATTAAAAGTGTTACTTAAAAGTTAATCCTCTAATTACCAAAATAAAATACACCATGCTAATTTTAAGAGCTTTAAAAAAAATTCTAAAATCCCTAAACACAATAATAAGGCTTTTAAAATGCTAAACTAATTAAATTATTTAAAATGTCTCACCCTCAACTTAAAATAAAATACTGCATTTTAAATGGCCAAGATCGTCACCGGTCTCTTTTCCTCG
Source organism: Primulina huaijiensis (assembly GCF_012295235.1). Taxonomy (NCBI): domain Eukaryota; kingdom Viridiplantae; phylum Streptophyta; class Magnoliopsida; order Lamiales; family Gesneriaceae; genus Primulina; species Primulina huaijiensis. The sequence goes on along the minus strand of NC_133318.1, from coordinate 6,610,275 downwards.
ATCCCGCTTCGAATAATCTCCTGGAACATGAAACTTGAAAAACATTTTAACGTGCATCATATAAACATTAAAATAATGCAATTTAAATAAATCATGCATCACTAAAATCATTTTAAACTTAAATAAAATATTTAACAATTTAAATAAATGCATGGGTTATACGTGTACTGAATTTGGGCATTACAGCTAGTACCCTTGGCCCTTAAAGAGTCCTCGTCGAAGAGTCCTTGCACACAAGGACTCTATTTTCGAGCAGCCCATTCCTACCCAGTTATACTGAGAAAATTTTATATTTTGAAAAATTTATTTTGGGCAAACCAGTTACAAGGTCATGGTTACTCAGATAAGCAATAGACTTAAATTTTAGGTAGTTCAACATTTTATGCCACAACCAGTTTTTAGAAGATTTTGAAGCTATAAAACAAACTTGTGCATTAGGTTGATCAATCCAACTGACGTTGTAAGTATTTCCACAATGATTGCCAGTTAAGATGATCTCATCAGTTGAGTTTCTAACTGTGCAAGTGTGTATGTTGAACTGAACTGAGAAATTATTGTCGCATAACTGACTAATGCTTATCAAGTTATACCTCAAATTCTTAACTAGTAACACATCTTGGATAGTAATGTTACCATGGATAAGCTTACCCTTACTCACAGTTCTACCTTTAGAATTGTCTCCAAAACTGATGTTTGGACAGTGTATTTGATCAGTTGGGATAGCAATTTTGCATCCCCTTGTCATATGTCGCGAGCATCCACTCTCCAGATACCAAATTGATTCTTTTTTTGTACTTGTCACCTGCAATCACACACAATGAATAATTTGGTACCCAAATCTATTTTGGTCTTAAACTGATTAGTCCTTTAGGAACCCAGACTTGGATTATTCTAACTGACTTTCCAGTTACTGTGTTCCAAATGGTTTTTCCCTGCTTGTGTGTGTTTGGTGTGTTGTGTACAGATGAAGCAATATGTGCTTTAGCTTTGTTCAACTGGTTGATCAGCTGATATCTTTTTTGAACTGGTTTGCAGTTATGATAATTGGAATAGCCATTTGGAGAGTTATTTTTGAACCTTTTAGGTGACCAGCTTCGTGAAACATTTGAAGTTTTATGGCTATAACCAATTCCATACCTTATAGCCTTGTTCTTATTTTCAATAGGCTGCTCAACTGGTCTACTCAGCTCAGGTTGTTCATGTACCACAAGTGATTTGACAAAGTGAATGTATTTCCTTTTGCCTATGTTCGGTTTTGGCTGAGTATCACTGGTAGAAGTTTCATCTTTGTTGCTAAAGCCTAAACCAGTTTTATCAGTAACTAATTTTTACATATCTTGTATTTCGGTTAGTATAACTGATGATTTATTCCATGCTTGAATAAGCTCAGTTTGCTTTGAATTCTCAAGCATTAACTGCTAAATCATAGATTGATTCTTGCTTTTTTTAGCATTCAGCTCAGCAATCTCCCGTTTAAGACTCAACAGTTCAATTGATTCATCAGTTTAAGTTATATTGTCATTGAGATCAGTTTGCTTTGCTTTGACTTTCTCAAATGAGAGAGCAAGCTTGTGATACTCGTTGACCATGTCATGTAACGTGGAAATAAGTTCATCACGTGTAAAGTTAGTTGAACTAAAATCAAATACATGTTCACTGGTTGATTCTAGTTTTGTGTCATCAGCCATCAGACACTTGACTTCCTCATTATCGCTGGAGCTACTCAAGCTCTCATATTCTGATTCATCGCTGTCAGTTTCTGCCTATTTGGACTTACTTTTCTCAGCTAAAAGCACTTCATGTTTCTTTCTGAATGATTTCTTATCATCCTTAGCTCTTCTCTTGTGCTCAAATGCTTTCTTTCCCTTTTCAGCTGAGCCTCGACTGTCCTTCTTTGGCTTAGAATAGTCAGCAATAAAGTGTCCAGTTTTGCCACAGTTGTAGCAAGCTTTGGTTCTTCCTTGGTGTTATTTTCTCTTTTATTGTCTTTGAAAAGAGCTTTGATTTCTTCTCATGAATCTTCCAAATTTTTTGACAAATAATGACATTGATTTATTGCTTAAATGATAAGTATTTTTCTCAACTGAACAAGTTGGTTCTAGTTTGACAGAACTAAGAGCTGTTGTAGCTGCTGGTGTAGAAGGTTCTCCTTCTCTTGTTTGCAACTCAAACTCATAGGCCTTCTGAAAGGATCGGTTAAGAAGTGAAATGTGTTTAGAAGGGGGGGTTGAATAAACACTCACAGATTATGTTCGTTTTTCGTAAGTTGAGTTCAGTTTAATGACAAACTGATACTTAATATCTCGTAAGTCGATGACAATCAGTTTAACTGATAAAACTGTTGCGGAAGTAAACTGAATGAAAGATAGAATAACTAAAATAAAAGGTAACTGAAGTGAAAAGCACACGATTTGTTTCTGGATATTCGGAGAATGGAATAACTCCTACGTCACCCCTTCTATCACGAAGATAG
>NC_133318.1:6605257-6607338 GCF_012295235.1 Primulina huaijiensis | reverse complement strand
AAAGTAAAAGTTAGTTGCGATAAAGTAAATGTTAGATGCGGAAAGTAAAAGTTAGTTGCGATAAAGTAAATGTTAGATTGTTAGATATCATAATATTTCATTTAGAACAACCGGCAGAGCCACGCTATCGTCTAAATGAAATATATGATATAATTATATATATATATATATATATATATATATATGTATAATATAACAATAATAATTGATGAAATATTTATTGTATCAAAATTAAACAACAAATCAAGATAACCACTTAAATGGTATCAAGCATTTGATGTAAATTGATAACAACAAATAATTCATTTTTATACCTACAATAAAAAGAAATTAGCAAAATGAAAAGAAATAAAGAAAGAATATACAAAATATAAACAATCTTACTTCACCAAGAATTCATCCTCTTCACCTTGACATAATAGATTTAGCTTTCCATGAACTTACTTTTGATCAACACTAAAAACATCACTCATAATTTGGAAAATGAAAAATATATTGGAACTTAGAACTTTTATACACACTCACACTATATTTTACAATGAGATAGAATGATTCTCAAGCTAGCACAAGGCCTCTATTTATAGGCCAAATGAGAGAAAGGGTCAAAAATTCTATTAATGCAATGTAGTTGTAATAGTAGTCTTTGTCTCCTCCAACTTCAATTCCATGCCCCTTCTTTCAATGCTTTGTTCCACGACTTTAATCACCGAATTTGACTCAGCTCAAAACAGCAAACATGTGGGGAATTGTCTGTAGATGAATTTGGCCACTTGGTTCACCTCATTTGGTTAAATATTGAAATAGTTATGATTTTTTTACTATATGCTGGTCATGGTGAAAGTAAATTTGTCCTCCTTTTGATATTTTCACAATTTGATCATCTTAACCAACTTTTTAGGCAATCATGTCTTCTGCAAAGTTGTAGATAATTTCTCAAGGATTCCAAAAATATTTGAATCACCTCCATTTGAATTTTCTAGCTTGAGTTATCATTATTTTACCAACACGTAGAAAACCTGAAAATAAAACATATTTAGTAAGACATTTAAATATAAACACACAATACTAAAATAACATAATTTTATAATTTTAATGAAACTTAAATTTTAAAATATAGGTTTTAACATATAATAAATTATTAATTTTAAGTTTCATCGCACCCCACACTATCTTATTACTAGTCCTTTAGTAATAAAATTTATCGAAAAATCACAACCTAGATTCTTTATTCCTTTTATATATTCAAATATACAAACATATTCATTTTAAAAACAAACTCATATACCGATTTATATATATATATATATATATTTTTTTTTTTTTAATTTATAAATTTTTTTATGATAATATAGTCCAAAAGATAATTCACACCACCCATCATAACATGTATAATATCGACAATTTTTTTGTAAAAGTCTCAACTCCATATTCTTTCAGGTCAAAATATTTAATGGATAGCTGATTTACACTCATGGAGTTGGAATGAATATTAACTCTCATTGAAAAAGGCTAATTAGTAAAGCAGACAATTAAATAAACTAATATTGAAAAAAAAATAGGAAAATTTACAAAGAATAAAATCCCTTTTGTTTTTCTCTTTTTTTTTCTTTTTCTTTATTTTATTAACGTGACTGCAAAGTTTTACAATGACATAATTTTTTTTTCCAAACATTCTACCATAAATGTCTATATATATAAACATTTATATAACGGATACATTCGACTACCTTTGAAACTTATCCAACACAAACAAATCTTTTTTTTTTTAGAACATATTGATTGATGGATTTTTTTTAGAACACATTTATAGTTCATCAATCAAATCTAAAAAAAACAATTACAATAAACAAAGAACTTCGCAGTCCGTTATTTATCTTCTATTTTTTTTATAATTAATATTTTTTTATAGGGGAGTTATATTCTTGTAATTAACCATTTTTTAATAATCAATAAAAATTTATTAATTGTTTTCTCATTTCTCACCACTTACTCACAAAAGATGTGTGAGTATATATTATACTTTAAAAAAAAAAGAGTTCTTTCAATTATACATGTTAACAATCATACAAACCATATCTTTT
>NC_133318.1:6605026-6605157 GCF_012295235.1 Primulina huaijiensis | reverse complement strand
TCTTAATTGATCATGTTCTTGATTATTATTATTATTGTTGTTATTTTTGTTATCATTATCTTGATTATTTGAATTATCATCCATGTTTAAATTATTTTCAGATACTCGAATAAGTCTACCACTTTTTTTTC
>NC_133318.1:6545711-6603344 GCF_012295235.1 Primulina huaijiensis | reverse complement strand
CTTTGTTCCACGACTTTAATCACCGAATTTGACTCAGCTCAAAACAACAAACATGTGGGGAATTGTCTGTGGATGAATTTGGCCACTTGGTTCACCTCATTTGGTTAAATATTGAAATAGTTATGATTTTTTTACTATATGCTGGTCATGGTGAAAGTAAATTTGTCCTCCTTTTGATATTTTCACAATTTGATCATCTTAACCAATTTTTTAGGCAATCATGTCTTCTGTAAAGTTGTAGATAATTTCTCAAGGATTTCAAAAATATTTGAATCACCTCTATTTAAATTTTTTAGCTTGAGTTATCATTATTTTACCAACACATAGAAAACCTGAAAATAAAACATATTTAGTAAGACATTTAAGTATAAACACATAATACTAAAATAACATAATTTTATAATTTTAATGAAACTTAAATTTTAAAATATAGGTTTTAACATATAATAAATTATTAATTTTAAGTTTCATCACTGTACTTACTCAGTTGGATTCAGATCTTACTTCCTGCATGTACAGATACGATTTTGGGAACAAGATTAGTAATTATTTATTCATGGAGGGTCTTCAGATGAAGAGGAAGAACCCTCATCACCGAATAAAGAGCAAGCTCAGGATGTGCCTGGAACCTCTGTTGTTGATCCACCATTGTACTCAGAAGCTGACTTAACACTTGCAAATATTGATGAAATCATTCAGTCAGTAGTACAGGAATCTCAACCAGAGGAGCTCATATTTGAATCAGTTGATCACTCGACTGATCAAGCAAATGTAGAGGCACCTATCTTAACTGAAGAGCCCGTTCAGCAGGATGATCCAACTGATGTGCCAGCTCCATCCACAGATAAAGAAATCGCAGAAAATGTGGAGGCTCAGTTGCTCAATTTTGAAAATATTCCAACTGACGAGCCAGCCCAAATATCAGCTGATACTCAGGCAGAAGCACCAGTTGATGATCCTCCAACTGAAGATCTTACACACTTACCTCTACATCAGGACAACTCAGTTGCAATTCAGGATTCTTCTTCTCCTCCACTAGCGCAAGTAAAGGTTACTGAATCAGTTGTTCCAAAACACACTATGGTCGAGACAGTCGTATCTGACAGGACCTTGGTAGTCTTTGATCAAGTCTCTAAAGAACAAGAAGCTGGAACTTCTGGACAATTACCTCCTTAGTCGTCTAGTGATCTTGAAGCAGTTCTTGAATAAATTCAAGACATTCAGAATAATATGCACAAAATACTTTCTGAAGTTTCCCAGATTCAATGGACTCAACTCGCTCATACTTTAAAACTGGAACATGCAGAAGTATTCAACTCAGAAAAGCTGAAGGCTGTTAATTTACCATGACCTCTCTTTCCCTTGAAATAGAAGAGATTAGAAAGAATAGAGGCTTAGCAGAAAGTCTCTCTGTCACCCAAGATGTAATCAGCAAGAGAATTGACTTCGTGGAGACATCTGTTTCCCGAAAGATAGACTTGATGCAAACCACCATGCTGAATGCATTATCAGACGTAGCCACTTCTGTTAAAGTTCTATCAACTGATGTTAAAAGATTATCTATCAGAATGAATGCGTTTGACAAAAAGGGGGAATAGAGACCTAAGCTACAGTCAAATCATTTGACGAATTTAACGGATTTATTTGTACATGGAATTACTTATACAGATTATTTCATTCTTTCATTGTACAAATCTGTACACGTCAGTTATTATTTTATCTACAACCGATTTGAAGGACGTTTATAAGCTTAACTGATCAGTTATCATTGGCTTAGTGTTGTCAAACACCAAAAAGGGAGAAATTGTTGGAAACTTAATTTCGGTTGTTTGACAAATCATTTATCTATTGGACGAACTGATCAAGTATTCATATTAAGCAACGTGCCTATCGCTCAGCCTTAACACGTCATCAAATGAAAAGGATGTTCAACCGACATCAGTACAAGCAGACTGCAACTCGTAGTGGAACGCCGCATTTCAGAGTCTACAGTGTACGATTGTCAGAAGAATATCGACGTGGCAAATCAACGGATATAAAATTCAAATATTATATCAAGTTACCGTTGGAAGAGAAGCCTATAAATAGGCGAACAGAGCAGCTGAAGCAGACAACACACAAGAACTATTATTTTACTCAAACTGTTACTCTGCTGAAATTAAAAGCTCACTCTTACTAAGTTCTATCTGTAGCATTCAAGGCTACCGTCTTTGAGCTTGTTAGCACACTGTAATCTCTATCATATTGTTATGTTGTGCTAAGATCAGTCACGAACTGAAATAGCCTGTTGTAGCTAAGAGTTTTAGTTGTGGCATTGATAAGACCAAACTGAAGTGGGTCAGTACAAATATCGTATTCGATCAAAGTCTTTTAGTAGAAATCCTATCTTCGTGATAGAAGGGGTGACATGGGAGTTATTCCATTCTTCGAACATCCAGAAACAAATCGCGTGCTTTTTACTTCAGTTACCTTTTATTTTAGTTATTCTATCTTTAATTTAGTTTACTTCCGCAACTGTTTTCTCAGTTAAACTGATTGTCATTGACTTACGAGATATTAAGTTTCAGTTTGTCATTGAACTGAACTAAAACTACGAAAAACGAACATAATCTGTGAGTGTTTATTCAACCCCCCCTCTAAACACATTTCACTTATTAACAGATCCTTTCACTCCCCCTCCAAAACTGTATTGATAAACCCTTAAATGTATTTAGAAAACACTTTTCAGTTGACGAAAAAAAAATAATTTTTCTCAACAACTGAATTTAAAAACTGATTAAAAAACGATTTTTCAGTTTGAGGGTAAAAGAAAAACTCCCCCTCAGAAACCGAATGAAAACTCGTATTTGAAAAATGTTTATATAGTCATTTAATCATTCAAGCGTCGTATACAAGAGAACTGAGAATATCTATTCAATCACAATGAAACATAACTGAATAAACATGATGTTTATTAAATAAATTTCCTTGTATTTACATCTGATTGCATACATCAGTTGGAAAGGAAAAATTGCTACAACAATAGCATAATTTAAATGACATCATATATCAGTTGGTTTATGCGACAGAACTGGATATACCATTGAACTGCTGCAACAGTTGTGAGTTCAATTTGCTAAAGAAACGAGTTAAACTTCTTTGAACTTGTCCTCTGTGCTCACCCAACTGGTCGAGCAGACTCTGACTAGGCTTTCGTGGAGTTCAGCTGGTGATTAAATCGACCAACATCCCAACATGGATGAGTTTCGTCTCAAGAACAGTTAACTTTGTAGGTTTGCAACTGAGTTATTGTTCAGTGAGCAATTTAGTTGTGCATCTTTGTAGATGTTCCTCAGTCCCCTGCAGGCTGATTAAAGCCCAAAGCTATGAATCTAAAGAAGTGGTTGCAATGTTACTTGCAGAACTAATCCTCTCAACTCTTTGCTAAAGAGCGACATATAAATATTTTTCAAATAGTTTTGAAAATTGTATAAAATACTTTTAAATAGCTTATAACAATATTTTAAAGTAACACATTTTAAAACACAATTTTCTTCAAATTTTCTTCTTAGAACAACCCGCTCTGATATCAATTGAAGGATCGGGTGTTCTAGTGCCTTCGAAGGCATTTCGAACACTACATTCTCCAATGAGCTGCTATAGCTCGTGTTCTAAGAATATTAACATCGATGAATTAAATCGAGTTTGATTTAAAATCAAGCGGAAGAAACTCGAAGTAATCCTTCGTGAAGAAGACTGTTATTAGAAAACATTTTAACTTATGTAAACTGAATAACTGAGAAAGACTAGATTAGTTTTTGCATTCTTCAGTTCAGTTATGGTGACAATTGAACTGACGGACTCTCAAACTGATCGAAACCATTTTTAAAATAGAAATTAATCAGTAAAATACACAAGATATGTTTATGGATGTTCGGAGACTTCAACTGTTCCTACGCCACCCCTTCTACCACCACGGGTAGGATCCACTAGAAGACTTTGATTTATACAACTCTTTGTACAAACCCACTCAGCTAGGACTTACACTACTGTCTAAACTGAACTCCTAGCTACGACTGAAGGCAGCACCTTCCAGCCAGCACTTCTTTAACGTCTATATGTCAAAGACTACATACACAAGTTTAACGTCTTTGTGCAAGACGGTATTTGAGTGGTTTTGAGAGTGTTTGTGTGTGTGAGAACTGAACAAGGATGTTCTCACACACTGAGGGAAAAAAACTTCTAAACTAAGCTGATACAACGATGAAGAATTCTCTCTGGGCTGATTGCTTCTGAAAGCTGATAGGCAACTGAGCGTGCCTTTTCTGTTTTTCTTCTCAACTCTTTTCACTCTCGTATATGTCTCTTGTTTGAGTCTTCACTGATCTCTTCTTTATATAGGCGTGAAAGATGATCGTATAGTGAAACTCAATTATTGTATCCGTTGCATTTGAATCGGCTCCTTGGACTTTGTGCTTCGACTTTTCGATTGCCCTTCTGAATTGTTTTGTCTTTAATGCTCTGATGCAACGTCCATTATTGTCCTTTGACTGTACAATGGCTTTTTACCTTCACGCCTAGCTGGAATCCATTTATTGTAAGCTTGTCTTGATCTGCAACTGAAAGATTTTAACTGATGCTTTGAACTGGTCAGCTGGACTAATCTTTAGTTGGGCTAGTGAAATCAGTTGACTCTTCAGTTGAACTGGTTAGCTGGGTTCTTCGTCAGTTGGACACATCATAGGCTGGCCAGGCTTTTGAGATCTTCCTGCTGAATCACCTATCAGTTTGGACAATCAACTGAACTGCTTGTTTGAAGAACCAGTTAGATTGATTTAGTCTCGGCATTCAGTTGGTTCAATCAGTTGGCATCTATGATGGCTTCAGTTGTGGTTTCGAAAACTGATTAATTCAGTTTTAGCTGTCTGCGCACTAAAGTAGATTATTAGAAACAAAATAATAAGTTTTTTTAGCACCAAAATCAAGATTGCGAACTTGTCAAGTTCCAACAAAGGAGTAAAGTTTCGCGTCCCGTTCGTCTCTCGTCGCGCCTTCTCTCTTATCTAGTAAAAATTAAGGATCAAGTCATGTTTTAAAACCCTTTTTCAAGCACCATTCAATCCATAGTATTGTTTGTATGCTGATATGTGTGAAAAATTTACAAAAGTAATGGCTTTCAATCTCCTACATGTGCATCTCATGTTTTTGTAAAGATTTTCGATGTTTATTAAATTGTTTAGGGAAGGATGCAAACCAAGGTAAGAAAGGGCTAGTCTAGACGATTAGGAAGAGGGTTGTAAGGACAATAGATGAGCCAAACCATCGCTTGGGGCTGCTGTCCCTGCACACGATCGCATGAGGCCGAGAGGAGGGAGGGTTCGGGCTTGGGGCTCCATCGGTCAAGGGGGCTGCATGGGGTCCTAGCCATGGTCTGGAGGGTTGGTTTAGGGTCCTAAAAAGGTCTAGGAAGGGTTCAGATGGGGCCTAGACGAGCTACTGAAGCCCAGCAGCCGTGACTCCATTGGACGCGCTTGGGGGCTGTTTTGGAGCGTGGGGGTTATGTGGGCTAAGGGGTTGGTTTCAGGGTGGGTGCATGGGCTAGTGACGTGCCTTAGGGACCTGTTGAGGGGCTGGTGTGAGCCAAAAGTCGAGCCAAGGGCTGGGACATCAGCTGGTGCGCGAGGGAGCCAAGGTGAGAGTGAGGATGCGTTTTGTGGGCTGCTGATGCGTGAGCTTTAGGGCCTTGAGCGTCGGGTCTGTGTAAAAAAAGGCTTGTCCATGGTCTTATTTAGTGTCTAAGGAAGGGGTCTAGGGCCTGGTTTGAGGTCTTTTCGAGCCGTGGTCTGTTCGGGGTCGTAAATTGCCCGAACGTGTCAAAATAGGAGCCAAGTGAGCCTAGGTTAAATTTTTATCCAATGTCTCGGTTTTGGCTTGGGCTTGGGGACTTCCAGCAACTTATATTGAGTCTTAGGATGTTAAGAAATGTCTGGTATCAGGTTGGTTTGAGTCGAGAGGGTAGTTTGGTCATTATTTTACCAAAAACGCGAAAACGGTGGTAAACGAGCCATCCGATAAGCGAATTGAGTCGTTTTTGAAACTTAGGTCCTAAGATTGAATTTCCAGCAAGATAATGGATATTTTTGGGTGTTGTTAAAGTTTTAAAATCGAGTCTTCTTCTTGAGTCAAAGTTTAAGGTCGTCCTGGTACGTATAGCGTTGAAACGTGTGTGGTCGGTTCGAGAAAAGTCGATGGTGGTTTGCAACTTTCTAAAACATTTTCAAATCATGTTAAATGTTATTTTTAGAAGTTTTAAATTATATGCATGATGTATGTTATTTTTAGAATTTTTAACGTATTTGCATGTGTTTGCTATTGTTAGCAATTTCGATATATACGAATGATAAGAGCCATTTTCGGAAATATTAAAGAATATGGAAAGTCATGAATGTTTTATGAAATTAAAAGGTAAAGGGAAATATTTTTGAGGAATGTGAATTGATCGTGACGAAAAGGTAGTAAGGGATCAGTTGAAAACGTGAACGGTGAACTTGCAATGACGAAAGGGAGTGAACCGTCAAAAACGTGGGCGGGAATCTCAATGATAACGGATCCGTTGAAAATGTGAACGGTGAAGTTATGTTTATGATAGTCGATGGGATCGTCGAAAACGTGGACGTTGAACCCAACGGCCTAGTACTATGGTTTATAGATTGATCAATCGAATAAAAGCTGTCACTTTCGAGGAGCGGACTTCACATAAAAAGGATAATTTTAAAAGGAAAAAGTTCATATTTAAGCATAATTTCAAAAGTTGCATATTTTGAAGGTTTCATGATTGCATGGAAAAATCTATTTTCAGTAAAAGTAATTTTTATGCATGTGATTGTATAGTTATGTACTTGTTATATGAGGTTTGAGTATGCTGAGTCATTAGACTCACTAGGTTTGAATGGTTGCAGGTAATGATGATGTTGAGTCTTGAGGTGCGGACTATCGAGTTATCCGGAGGGCGCAATGCATACCCGAGGACCTAGAAATTCCGCATATGTTAAAGACTTTTGATGATTTTATGGATTGTCGCTTTTATTTATATATTGTTAGGGTGCTAGAATTATTAAGCTAAATTTTAGACTTTTAATGCTTATCTTACTTATTCCGCATGAATAATTATGGATGATATGGAGTTTTGTTTATTTAATTATTTATGCTAGTTTATTTATGATGAAATAATTATGCATGACTTTACAAAACAAAAAAAAAAAACAAAACTAGTGTAAATTAAAATGAATTAGAAGTTGGGGTCGTTTCAGTATGGTACTCTGTATATGCGATTGTGGCCTCATGATATAGTTGGAAAGGCCGAACAAATATTTTTGCCATGGTCCCAACTCCAAATGGCAATTGTGACGGCTGCACAATAGCTAAGGACAACACACCCGCATTGTCCTAACAGAGTAGGGATTGGATGATGGCTGGAGGATCATGTTTCGGAAGGCCGAAACCAAACTTCCGTAAACAGTTTTTGTCCTGCTAATGATTAGAAGGTTTTGATCCTTGGTTCTGGCGTGGTTTTGTTTTGACATGATTTTGTTAAAAGTGGTGGAGATATAAATGGAGGGAGGAATGGCAAATTTATAGACAATTTGCGATGGTTTAGAGAAAATCGTTGCTATTACCGACGGTTTTAAAATCGTCACCGATCTACATCGACTGTAACGTCTGCTCATTTTAAAATTCTACTGAACATTTTTTAAAAAAAATAATAAAATGACCGAAACCATGCCTACATGAGTACATAAAATTCGAAACAACATTTTGTAAAATCAACCCACTGCTGAATAAAATAATTACAGTTAAAAATATGAAAAAGCAATCAACCTAAACAATTGCCGTTTAAAAATATAAGAAGTCAAGCATATTAAAACTTGTCAAAACCCTCAACAAAATAAAATCATCAACCATTTAAAAATCTGTTTAAACATGTTCCCATAAAATCATATATTTGCGGAAGAATACAAGGTCCTCGAGTTAACGTGCGCCACCAGCTTCGTCCGTTTAGTCATCATCACCTCCAGTCAGCTGATCAAAATGCTCACATGCATCATTCACACCTATTGAGTCTAAAGACTCAACAAACCTGTACCATTAATAGCAAGTACATTTACATGGCACACAACAGTGAAAATAATTGTAATCAACATATCTTTCATGAACTTAAAAGCATAAACGTAAACGTGTCACATGAAATCATAACATGTCAAAACAGCTCATCGTATTATAATATACTTATACATTTACTTTAATTGAATTCAGTTCAATGGTTGTGACTTTCGTATCAGCTCTATTCGATTGATCCATCTATAAACCGTAGTACCTGGCGACGGGGACATCAGCGACAGCATTACCCGTCCACTGAGCCTTGGCCTCATCTCACAATATCTCATATAATCGTATTAGTCACAACCAACTCACATCCTTCAAAACGTGTCATCATATTAATCACTTAATAAAAACATGCATATACGTAAATTTTTCTTAAAACCAAGCATGCACCGTATTTTTCATATTTACATAAAAATCATATACATGATGCATAAACATTTAAAAAAAACATGATAAATTTGTGCTCAGGGCGCTGCCAGGACTAAAAACTCACCCCGCGTGCAAAAATGACCATTTTGCCAAGGAAACCCAAAATGACCGTTTTACCCCTGGACCTCTAAATTTCGACCCGAAGTTTACCAAACTCCTTAAAACATCCCGATATATATAAAAAGTATTTCTTAGACATAAACTCGAGCCTGATTCAAAACTTAAACGATTCGTTTTAAAACTAATATTGGTGTCCCGGTTTTAACCCGAATCAACCCGAAAGTTAACAAGTTCGTTCCCAACTTAAATAATGACTTAACTCTACTTGACCAGCCCCTAAACTAATAATTCCAGGCCCCTCATGATCCCCAAATTAAAACTGAAAGCTGCTGGAAATTGTGAAGCACAAGCAAACCAAAAACTCTAATGTACCAACTTTCCAAAACTCGATCCTAGACCTAGCCAACCCGACCAAACCTTGAACCAACGCTTCCTAGCCCATCTCTGGACCCTCCTGGACAACACCATGGACTAGTTCAGCCCTCCTTGGTAGAGCCTAACCTCGCAACTTGAGAAAACGTGAAAAACAATGCACAAATTTTCACATCTTGAGTGAGTTTACGATAAAAATCATATCTCCCTCTTTTCTTATCAGAAAATTACGAATTTGCTATCGAATCGAAGATAACAAAGAGTGATACAAATCATATGTTGAACACATTTCTAGAAAACCAACCTATAAGTCGCATAATTCGAAATAACAGAGGGTGACGGGATTTGTGACACAGAAATTTCACAGCTTGTGCGGTTTTACGATAAAAATCATATCTCCCTCGATTAAACGTGACTGAATCGTGACTTCAGCCCCTTGACACCTTAACTCCCAACGTATACAGCCCCCTAACACCTCAAACTGGCAGCCCCTTACACAAGTCAATAAAAGCGTGAGCATGGAACATGTAGATGTGATTTTCGTGATAAAACATGAACAAAAACGTAACCACATGTTAGATTAAAAGATGGACGTGAATTTACATATATTTCAGCGATACTATGAAGTGAATGAGGAGAAAAATGAAAATACAAGCGTGCCTTGATGTTTTTACGCTAGAAAACTTGAAGATGCGCGCGTAGGATAAACACCAGAGAAGCGGGGAACGTTTTCTTGAAAAAACCAAGCTATGGCCGAAATTTGCAGCAATGTTGCTGCTGGTTTTCACGTGAAAAGTTGCTGATGTAGAGGGGAGGGGCGGCCACTTTAGTTTAATTAGGTTTAGGCTTTAGTTTAGATTGTAATTAAGTGAATTATTATGTACTAATGGGCCTTCATTTAAAATTAAATGGTTTTGAGCTCATTGAGCATTAAAAAAAACCCATCAATAAATGGGCCTTCATTTAAAATTAAATGCAACTAGAAATCCTAATGCATGAAACTTTAAATAAATCATGAATTAAAACACAAATTAATTAAATAAACATGCATTTAATGCTTTAAAGGAATTTAATAAAATACCAAAGAAATTTAATAATTTTCATGCATTGGTTCATGTGTACCTTCAGATTTTCGGGACGTTACATCGGTGACGGTTTTATGAACCATCGATAGATTGGTGACAGTTGTAAATCGTCGCTAATATACAAACCGTCGCTAAGTCCAGCGATACAAACCGTCACTAAGTCCAGCGACTGTTTAAGCAAAACCGTAGGTAATAGCAAGAGTTTTCTCAAATCCGTCGAAAACCATCGCAAATTGTCTTCCCATTCCTCCCTCCATTTTTCTCTGCACCGCTTTCCGTCTGTGATTAATTTTTCTCTCTTAGAAGATTTTAGTTTCGAGTTGGGGCAAGTTTTTTAGCTTCAATTCTTGGTAAATATTTTAGTTTTGGTTAAGATCATGAATTTTGTTAGCTTGTAGTGCAGGTCTGTAAGGTCCAAAATTAAAACGACGTAGTCCAACTGCATGCAAATCTAGGAAATATGGTTAATTGATTGATTTTAATTGCTAAAATGATTATGTGACATGTTTATACGATGTTTTAGTAGTTTTTTACTTACATGTATTAAAAGTGTATTTTTTNGATTATGTGACATGTTTATACGATGTTTTAGTAGTTTTCTACTTACATGTATTAAAAGTGTATTTTTGAGGGTTATTCGAGTTGCGATCGAGGAACGGAGACCGAGGGCTGAAAAATGGAAAATGTTTTAATTAAATAATTGTTTTTAATTATTTAAAATATGATTGATGATTTTCCTTATTTTTGAAAATAAGGAGTTTTGAGTTGATTTTATACGCCGGGACGCAAATTTTATCCGTGTTGGATTGTCAACAAAAATACAAACATGTTGGCAACCCGGCTATTAAATTCAAAAAATTTCCTACACAAAATAATTTTTATATTTTAATTAAGTACTAATGGACCAAATTTATCTCCTTAATGGTCCTAAGCCTTATTAGTGGGTTATTAAATATTTAATACGCAAAACCTATCCTAACCCTCCCCATAACCTATGCCCCACCTCCCAACTCCACCCAAACACTTTCCTCTCAAACTACACGATACACACACAAGAGTTTTGATGAGAAAATTTCGAAGCTTCAAGGGAAATTCAAGCCAAGGCCCTCCTCGTCGTCGTTCTTCAATCGTCAACGTTATTTCGTGCGTAAAATACGCAAAGGCATGCCATACGTCTCCTTTTCTCGTCTATCACATCATATTATTGTTTTAAATTACATTTGTATGAAAAACATGATGTTCTTATGAATATTTTCGTAATATTGCATATACATGTGGGAAACTTACGATTTTATGTTCCAAAATCATTTTTTATGTGTTTAAGAGGGCTGCCATGATTAGGACAAGATCAAGAATTGTTTTTACATGAGTTAGGGTTCTAGAAAACACGTGAATCATGCTGCAAACAAGAAATGATCAAGATGGAACCTCCCCTCGGCTGTGCGATCAAGGGCTCGGCTTTGAGTTCTTTTGAAGCATGGCTGGGAACGGCTAGGGCCAGAGATGTCTTAGAGTCACGAGAGGGGTCAGGGGAGGAGTCCTAGCCATGCTAGGACTCGATTCGAGGGCTGGGGAAGGAGTCCTAGACATCCGAGCGAGGAACCATGCTGTGCATTTGGTGCAGCAGCGCACATGGGCGCGGGGGGCTCGGCCAAGGGGCTCGAGCTGGGCTAGGTCAAGTGTTCAGGGTCCTAGGAGGGTGCTAAGGGTCAGGGGCAGTCTCGGTTGGCTAGAGTCCTTGGCATACAAACTTGGAGTCCACTCACTTGAGGAGTCTCGGCCTCTTCTTGCTTCTGGTTTGGGGGTTCGGTCTGTAGCTTGGGTTTAATCCTAAGAGTTCTAAGGGTCCAGTAGAGTCTAGGGAAGGGTTGGCTCGGTGTTGGCTCAGGCCAGCTCGAGCTTGGCTCAAGGGAAACGTGTAGGTGGCTTGAAGGGGCATAGGGCGTGGACTTAGGGTTTTTGTTTTTAGAAATTAATTCGAAACACGGCTCACGGGGGTCGAGTCGTGGTTCACGAGGTCTAAAATAATAATATAAAGAGTCTAAGTTTTGAATTTAGAAATTTTATATTAAAGTTTGAAATTATTCGGGATTAAAACGCCTTAAAAACGAATAATTTAAAGAATAATTAAAAAGCCTAGTATTTTTGTTAAATAAAATTATGAGAAATTTAATTTAAGCTGAAATAATTATTTGGTACATGTTAGAGTCAATGAAATTAAGAAAAAGTCGAAAACGTGAAATTTTACGTCTAGGAGTAAAACGGTAATTTTACATCCGAAAATTAGTAAACGTCATGGCAGTGTCCTGAATGATGTTTTACATGTTAATATGATTGTTTTAAATGTTTATGAACTTTTATATGTTAAAATATGATTTTTAAATGTTTATGGATTTTTATGATTTAATATAGACATTTAAAAGATATGTTGCATGGTTGGTTTAAAAGAAAAAAGTTATATGCATGTTTAATTTTTATAAAGTGATGAGAATACGAAACGTTGAAGGAAGCGAAGTAATTGTGACTAATAGGATGATATGTTGGAGATATCGTGAGGATGACGGTCCTAGTGGGAGCCCGACAATCGTATTTTCGTGGACACGATATGATATGTTAATACGTAAGGCTAAGGCTCAGTAAACGGGTGAGAGTGTCGCTGATGTCCCCGCCGCCCAGTACTGTGGTTACATGTAGATGGATCCATCGCCTAACACGTAGACGAATACGAAAGTCACAATTAACTATCTGAATTCAACGAAAGGAAAAAGGAATACGTATATGTTTATGATAAATATGTTGATGGTAAAATGAATATTGACATGTTGATGATGAAATGAAAATGGTTATGTTAAAGTTTATGCATCTTCATTTAATGTTATTTTAAGTACAAATATTTTTCACTGTTGTATGTGATCTGTATATGTATTATGTTGTTATCAAGATTATCGTGTGTTAAGTCTTTAGACTCACTAGATTTGATCGATGCAGGTGAGTGTGATGTAGAGGGTAATGGAGGTATTGATTCCTGATCTGACTATACTTGAGGTGCACATAACCCGAGGACCAACGCTTCTATTTTTCCGCAATTATGATTTTAAGTTCACGTTAAAGATTATTTTTACGACTATTTATTTATGCTTTTGAGAGGTTTAGTATGTGCTACACTTTTCAAATTATCCCTTTTTAGGTTTGGTAAAACATTGGATGATTTTATGCTTTGAGTATTTCCTTTGATTTTCAAATACTAGTTGGTTGTTTATTTTTAAAATAGTGTCAAAAATATTTTGTATATATTAGTATATGTTTTCGGTCGATTGAGGGAGGCTTTTAAAAAAAATTTCTAGTACTTTTTAAGTAAAACGAATAGCAGACGTTTCAGTTGGTATCAGAGCAATGGTTCATGTAAAGAGTTGTGCCACCATCAGTGCCGTGAAGCTCGGTCGTCAAGCCTCAAATTTGTATNTGGTATCAGAGCAATGGTTCATGTAAAGAGTTGTGCCACCATCAGTGCCGTGAAGCTCGGTCGTGAAGCCTCAAATTTGTAAGTTTTTATGCTTTATATGATATTTCCTGCATAGTTACATGAATAATATGTTTATGTCAGATGTTTAATAAGTTATATGAAAATACATGATTTATACGTTTAAAATTGCTAAAATGAGTAAGAATATGGTGCATGATTAGAAAACTTAGATTTAAATGCATATTGGTTACGTTAGAATTTGGAAAACATTCAGATAAAATGCATCCCAGACGTGCCCCTGTTATTGAGAATCAGGCTGAGAATTTCAAGGACCAAATGCAAAATTTCGAAACATAAGGACTGAAATGCAATTAACCAAAAGTAAAGGGACTTAGATGCAATTTCTGAATTCTTGAGGACCAAATAAGTAAATTTCAAAACTTAAGGGACTAAATTACAAATTTCGAAAAATTGAAGGGATAAAATGCAAATTTTCAAGAAATGCTTAAATTCAACGCGTAATCTTCACATAACTTTGGGAAATTAATGATAGAAATTCTTTAAGCTTCAACACGAAAAGATTTAAAAGACATTTTCGCCGCAAGGAGGATTATCATTCAAGATGTAGCAACCTATGCAATGCTAGATTCGGGAGCTACACATTCTTTCATATCTGAAACCTTCATCAACCGACTGAATATTATTCCTGTATATATGGGTTTGGGTTTCAAAGTTTCTATTCCTTTTGGTGATCAAATGCTCACGTCAAGAATCTGGAGCTTCGTTTATTCAAAGATGTGGTTCGGGCAGATCTTATTGTGCTTCCTATGCCTGAATTTGATATCATACTTGGTATGGATTGGTTATCAACAAATGGAGCTTCGATTGATCTTCGGCAGAGATCGGTGTCTATTCGACCGCTTAGTGGAAAATCTTTTGTACTCGAGGCGGCGAGAAACAAGCAAACGCCGCACATTATCTCTTATCTTTGTGCGATGAAGCTTATTAGACGTGGATGCCAAGCTTTTCTAGCATATGTCACTACCGCACATGGTCCTATCAGTCAGAAGCTGGATGATGTGGATATTGTCAGAGACTTTCCTAATGTCTTTCCCGAAGACGTTTCTGGCATTCCACCCGATCGTGAGGTGGAGTTTTCTATTGAGTTAATGTCGGGCACTGTTCCTATATCTTAGCACCTTATCGTCTAGCACCTGCCGAAATGAAAGAATTAAAAGATCAAATCCAAGAATTGCTAGACAATAGATTTATTCGCCCTAGTTATTCTCTGTGGGGCGCGTCGGTATTATTTGTGAAGAAGAAAGATGGTAGTATGCGACTCTGCATCGATTATCGAGAGTTGAATAGAGTCACTATTACGAATAAGTATCCACTTTCAAGAATTGAAGATTTATTTGATCAGTTGCAAGGAGCATCGATATTTTCAAAGATTGATCTTCGTTCTAGATACCATCAATTAAAAGTGAAAGAGTTTGATGTCCACAAGACAGAGTTTCGTACTAGATATGGGAACTACGAGTTTATGGTCATGCTATTTGGGCTGACTAATGCGCCAGAGATCTTCATGGATCTCATGAATCGCGTATTTCAGCCGTATCTTGATCAATTCGTCATAGTCTTAATTGATGATATGTTGATCTATTCGAAGAATAAAGAGGAGCATAGTCGTCATTTGAGGACAGCACTGCAAGTACTGTAAGACATAAAGTTATATGCAAAATTCAGCAAGTGCGAGTTTTGACTTGATAGAGTGGCTTTCTTAGGCCACATTATTTCTAGTGATGGCGTTGAAGTAGATCCAAGTAAAGTTGAAGCTGTGAAAGAGTGGCCAGTACCGAAGAGTGTTACCGAGATTCGCAGTTTCTTAGGACTAGCTGGATATTATCTCAAGTTTATTAAGGGATTCTCATCTATAGTGGTACCCATGTTCGCCTTGACAAAGAAGAATGCAAAGTTTGTATGGGGATCTGAGTGCCAAGACAGTTTTGACAAGTTGAAGCAAGATTTGATATCAGCGCCATTGTTAGCTATGCCATCGGGGCAAGGAGAGTATGTTCTCTATACTGACGCTTCTAAACTTGGTTTGGGCGCAGTTCTGATGCAGTTCAGGAGAAAAACTACCCTACTCATGATCTTGAGCTTGCAGCGGTAGTTTTTTGCATTGAATATATGGAGACATTACTTATATGGGGAGAAGTGCTAGATATTCACCGATCATAAAAGTTTGAAATACTTCTTCACCCAAAAATAATTGAATATGAGACAGCGAAGATTTCTTGAATTAGTAAAGGACTACGACTGTGAGATTGGCTATCATCCGGGGAAAGCTAATGTTGTGGCAGACGCATTGAGCCGAAAAGCAGCAGTTATCACTCAATTATCAGTCCAAAGACCGTTGCAGTCCGAGATACAGCGGTTTGAACTTACAGTATATGCTAGGGGCGAGACCGCTAATCTTGTCACATTATCAGTGCAGTCGACTTTGAGAGATAGAATCCGTGAGGGACAGTCCACTGATGAGCAATTGCAAAAGTGGAGAGCAGTAGATGAAGCCAAGGGCCGAAAGTTATATTCTGAGGTGGATGGGATAGTCTGTTATCGAGATCGTTTATGGGTTCATAGTGACGCTTCTTTGAGAGATCTCATTATGAAAGAAGCTCGTGACACACCTTATTCCATTCATCTGAGAAGCACGAAATTGTACAATGATTTGTAGTTGTTATATTGGTGGCCGGGTATGAAGAGGGACATTCTGTGTTTTGTGACCGAGTGTTTGACATGTCAACAAGTCAAAGCGGAGCATCAGAGACCAGCGGGAAATCTTAAGTCACTTCCTATTCCCGAGTGGAAATGAACAAATATTACGATGGACTTTGTTGTGGGATTGCCGAAGACTATTAAGGGATTTAATGCTATATGTATGATTGTTGATCATCTTAAGAAATCAGCGTATTTTCTACCTATCAAGACGACCTTCACTATTGATGTGACTTCGTTGAAATGGGTGAACCGGGTAAGGAGCTCCAACGAGTCAAATCAATAATTTATAGTTTTTAGGGAATTTGAGTGAAGATAATGGCTTCAATAGCACCTCCAAACAATGAAAAGAACTCGTGAATGGGCGCCGGAGGGGTGTCCGGCGTGGCCACTCCCATGCTTAAGTCAGCAGGTTGAAGATGAACACAAGCAATATTTGGTAGAAAATATGTATAATGCTCAAGAGTTCAAAGATTTTAGAATCAGTAAATGAGAAGGATACCTGCTATTTATAGGAGAAAATGGGGTAGGTACCTCGTTTCCCGTGCCTACCTACTAAATATGTCAAGTCGGCCGTCCATACCTCCTGATGACTTATATGACACGCCAAAGTCAAGTTGCTCTGACAGATAAGATTGTCCATATCAATATACTCAAGTGCATCACGCTTTTCGAGGTTCCCAGGTAGAATTCCTCCCTGGAGATTTATACAAGAGCTCGGGCGTCTGGTTGCCCGGGGAGTAGAGCCCGGGCTTGCAACGGCCCGGCTTCAGAAGAATCCATCCTGTCAATTGACCCTAATTTGGGAATCCATTTAATATCCCCGGTCATCAATGACCCGGGTTCTTACCAGGGTATCACCACTCATCCCTAAATAGTCGGGCTAGAGTCATACTCGCTGTCCCGATTAGTCATGCTTGGATTCCCAAAGAGATGATCAATCTTGTTATATAAAAGCATCGGGGGCTTCATGTCTCCCAAAGATGGGATGAGGAGTCGGAGTCTCGCGTCTCATGGACTTGAGATAAGATGTTGGGGCCTCGTGTCTCCCGAGCTCANTCGAGGTGTGGTTACCCGAGCCAGGGTGTAGTGCCCTGGGCTTTTAGAACCAAGGTACGGAGCCTTGGGCTGGGGAACATGTCCCGGGACTTGTGAATGGTCGAGGTACGGAGCCCCGAACCAGGATACGGATCCCTGGACTTTTAGAACCAAGGTACGGAGCCTTGGGCCTGGGCACATGTCCCGGGACTTGTGAATGGTCGAGGTGTGGTTCCCCGAGCCAGGCTGTAGTGCCCTGGGCTTTTAGAACCAAGGTGCGGAGCCTTGGGCCGGGGAACATGTCCCGGGACTTGTGAATGGTCGAGGTGTGGTTCCCCGAGCCAGGGCGTAGTGCCCTGGGCTTTTTGTTGATCGAGATGTGGTTCCCCGAGCCAGGGTGTTTGTGCCGTGGGCTTAAGATAAGGGTGCCTGGGTCTCATGCCTCCCGGTATTTAAATAAGAATGATGGGGCATCATGCCTCCCGGACTTTCAAGAAGGTGTCGGGGTGGTCTAGCATGTCTTCCCGGGATCTCGATGTCTGCCCGGGCTCTGGCATGATCTGCCCGGGATCTGGCATGGTCTGCCCGGGATCTGGCAGTCTGCCCGGGCTCTGGCATTATCTGCCCGGGATCTGGCATGGTATGCCCGGGTTCTGGCATGTCTGTCCGGGCTCTTGATGTCTGCCCGGGCTCTGGCATGATCTGCCCGGGATCTGACATGATCTGCCCGGGATCTGGCATGGTCTGCTCGGGATCTGGATGTCTGCCTGGGCTCTGGCATGATCTACCCGGGATCTGGATGTCTGCCTGGACTCTGGCATGATCTGCCCGGGATCTGGCATGGTATGCCCGGGTTCTGGCATGTCTGTCCGGGCTCTGGATGTCTGCCCGGGCACTGGCATGATCTGCCCGGGATTTAGCATGGTATGCCCGGGTTCTGGCATGATCTGCCCGGGCTCTGGCATGTCCTGCCCGGGATCTGGCATGTCTGCCGGGCTCTGGCATGATCTGCCCCGGCTCTGGCATGATCTTCCCGGGACATGGATGTCTGCCTGGGCTCTGGCATGATCTGCCCGGGATCTGGAATGGTATGCCCGGGTTCTGGCATGTCTGTCCGGGCTCTGGATGTCTGCCCGGGCTCTGGCATGATCTGCCCGAGATCTAGCATGGTATGCCCGGGTTCTGGCATGTCTGCCCGGGCTCTGGCATGATCTTCCCGGGATTTGGATGTCTGCCTGGGCTCTGACATGATCTGCCCGGGATCTGGCATGGTCTGCCCGGGATCTGGATGTCTGCCGGGGCTCTGGCATGATCTGCCCGGGTTCTGGATGTCTGCCTGGGCTCTGGCATGATCTGCACGGGATCTGGAATGGTATGCCCGGGTTCTGGCATGTCTGCCCGGGCTCTGGATGTCTTCCCGGGCTCTGGGCACGGGATCTGGAATTCTGGCATGGTATGCCCGGGTTCTGGCATGTCTGCCCGGGCTCTGGATGTCTGCCCGGGCTCTGGCATGATCTGCCCGGGATCTGGCATGTCTGCCGGGCTCTTAACTTTTCTGCTTCTTCTGCTATATTAGTTTTATTAAAAACCAAATCACTAACCTGGAAATACTGAATTAGAATTCATTTTCGGTAGAGTGAAACTTGTCTAGTTGAGCTAAATTAGGTGTCTAATATAGTTGTATGCTACTGAGCACATAGCAAATACTTTTCCACGCCAATCCGGAATAGCTGCTGAGCTTCGAGCCCATATGAAAATTCCTAGATAAAATCTGAGCGCCGAGCTGGTCGGACTTATTTTTGAATGAAAACCATATCTACGTCTTGAGCTCAAGTTTCCACAGACGGCGCCAATGATGTGACTTCGTTGAAATGGGTGAACCGGGTAAGGAGCTCCAACGAGTCAAATCAATAATTTATAGTCTTTAGGGAATTTGAGTGAAGATAATGGCTTCAATAGCACCTGCAAACAATGAAAAGAACTCGTGAATGGGCGCCGGAGGGGTGTCCGGCGTGGCCACTCCGATGCTTAAGTCAGCAAGTTGAAGATGAACACAAGCAATATTTGGTAGAAAATATGTATAATGCTCAAGAGTTCAAAGATTTCAGAATCAGTAAATGAGAAGGATACCTGCTATTTATAGGAGAAAATGGGGTAGGTACCTCGTTTCCCGCGCCTACCTACTAATTATGTCAAGTCGGCCGTCCATACCTCCTGATGACTTATATGACACGCCAAAGTCAAGTTGCTCTGACAGATAAGATTGTCCATATCAATATACTCAAGTGCATCACGCTTTTCGAGGTTCCCAGGTAGAATTCCTCCCTGGAGATTTATACAAGAGCTCAGGCGTCTGGTTGCCCGGGGAGTAGAGCCCGGGCTTGCACCGGCCCGACTTCAGAAGAATCCATCCTGTCAATTGACCCTAATTTGGGAATCCATTTAATATCCCGGGTCATCAATGACCCGGGTTCTTACCAGGGTATCTACTATGATTCAGTATGCAGAGTTATATATTCGAGAAATAGTCTGTCTGCATGGGATTCATGTGTCTATTGTTTCTGACAGAGATCCGAGATTTACGTCATCTTTTTGAAAGAGTCTGCATGCAACGATGGGGACCAAGTTATTATTCAGTACAACATTCCATCCTCAAACCGATGGTCAGTCCGAAAGAGTTATTTAAATTTTAAAAGATCTACTGCGAGCTTGGTGATCGATTTCCAAGGCAGTTGGGAACCGAAATTACCTCTAGTGGATCACCTACAATAATAGCTATCAATCATCTATCGGGATGGCTCTTTTTGAGTTACTTTATGAAAGAAAATGTAGATCTCATATTCATTGGGACGAGGTTGGTGAAAGAAGAGAGATTGGTCCAGATGTGATTGAAGAGACTGCCGAGCTTGAAGTCAAAATTCTTGAGAGAATGACGACTACACAAAGCCGACAAAAGAGTTATGCTGACAAGAGACGAAGGGTCCTAGAGTTTGCAGTGGGAGACCATATGTTTGTGAAAATAGCACTTATGAAAGGTGTTATGCGATTTGGTAAGAAATGAAAGCTTAGTCTAAGATTTATATGCCCGTTTGAAATTTTGGAAAGAATTGGAACACTAGCCTATATTGCCACCAATGCTTTCTGGAATCCACAATGTTTTCCATATTTTGATTCTGCAAAGTACATGTCGAATCCATCACATGTGCTAAATTATGAACCTCTACAATTGACTCCAAATATGACTTATGAAGAATGACCTGTCCAAATCTTAGCAAAGCAAGAAAGAAGACTCCGAAACAAAGTCATTCCAATGGTCAAGGTCAAGTGGCTGAATCACTCAGAAGAAGAAGCTACTTGGGAAACCGAGAAGGACTTGAGGAGTCGCTATCCAGAGCTATTCGGTAAGTTCTAATTTCGAAGACAAAATTTTATTTAAGGGGAGAGGAATTGTAAGGTCCAAAATTAAAACGACGTAATCCAACTGCATGCAAATCTAGAAAATATGGTTAATTAATTGATTTTAATTGCTAAAATGATTATGTGACATGTTTATACGATGTTTTAGTAGTTTTCTACTTACTTGCATTAAAAATGTATTTTTGAGGGTTATTCGAGTTGCGATCGAGGAACGGAGACCGAGGGCTGAAAAAGGAAAATGTTTTAATTAAATAATTGTTTTTAATTATTTAAAATATGATTTATGATTTTTTTTTTATTTTTGAAAATAAGGATTTTTGGGATGATTTTATACGCCGGGACGCAAATTTTATCAGTGTTGGATTTTCAACAAAAATACGAATAAGTTGGCAACCTGGCTATTTAATTCACAAAATTTTCAACTCAAAATAATTTTTATATTTTAATTAAGCACTAATGGGCCTAATTTACCTCTTTAATGGGCCTAAGCCTTATTAGTGGGTTAATTAAATATTTAATACTCAAAACCTATCCTAACCCTCCCATAACCCACGCCCCACCTCCCTACTCCACCCAAACACTTTCCTCTCAAACTACACGATACAAACACAAGAGTTTTGAAGAGAAAATTTCAAAGCTTCAAGGGAAATTCAAGCCAAGGCCATCCTCGTCGTCGTTCTTCAATCGTCAATGTTAATTCGTGCGTAAAATACACAAAGGCACGCCATACTTCTCTTTTTCCCATCTATCACATCGTATTATTGTTTTAAATTACTTTTGTATGAAAAGCATGATGTTCTTATGCATATTTTCGTAATATTTCATATACATGTGGTAAACTTATGATTTTATGTTCCAAAATCATGTTTTTGTGTGTTTAAGAGGGCTGCCATGATTAGGACATGATCAAGCATTGGTTTTATATGAGTTAGGGTCCTAGAAAACACGTGAATCATGCTGCAAACAAGAAATGATCAAGCTGGAACCTCCCCTTGGCTGTGCGATCAAGGGCTCGGCTTTGAGTTTTTTTGAAGCATGGCTGGGCACGGCTGGGACCAGGGATGTCTTAGAGTCACGAGAGGGGTCAGGGAAGGAGTCCTAGCAGTCGAGTGCTTGGGCGCAGCAGCGCGCATGGGCGCGGAGGCTCTGCCAGGGGGCTCGGGTTGGGCTAGGTCAAGTGGTCAAGGTCCTAAGAGGGTGCTAAGGGTCAGGGGCTGGCTCGGTTGGCTAGAGTCCTAAGCGCACAAACTTGGAGTCCACTCACTTGAGGAGTCTCGGCCACTTATTGCTTCTGGTTTGGAGTTCGGTCTGCAGCTTGGGTTGAATCCTAAGGGTGCTAAGGGTCCAATAGAGTCTAGGGAAGGGTTGGCTCGGTGTTGGCTCAGACCGGCTCGAGCTTGGCTCAAGGGAAACGTGTAGGTGGCTCGAAGGGGCATATGGCGTGGACTTAGGGTTTTTGTTTTTATAAATTAATTCAAAACACGGCTCACGGTTGTCGAGTCATGGTTCACGAGGGCTAAAATAATATAAAAAGTCTAAGTTCTGAATTTAGGAATTTTATATTAAAGTTTGAAATTATTCGGGTTTAAAACGCCTTAAAAACGAATAATTTAAAGAATAATTAAAAAGCCTAGTATTTAATCTAAATAAAATTATAGGAAATTTAATTTAATCTTAAATATTTATTTGGGACATGTTAGAGTCAATGAATTTAAGAAAAAGTCAAAAATGTGAAATTTTACATCAGGGGTAAAACGATAATTTTACATCCGAAAATTAGTAAACGTCATGGCAGTGTCCTAAATGCTGTTTTACATGCTAATATGATTGTTTTAAATGTTTATGAACTTTTATATGTTAAAATATGATTTTTAAATGTTTATGGATTTTTATGATTTAATATAGACATTTAAAAGATATGTTGCATGGTTGGTTTAAAAGAAAAAAGTTATATGCATGTTTAATTTTTATAAAGTGATGAGAATACGAAACGTTGAAGGAAGCGAAGTAATTGTGACTAATAAGATGATATGTTGGAGATATCGTGAGGATGACGGTCCTAGTGGGAGCCCGACGATCGTATTTTCGTGGACACGATATGATATGTTAATACGTAAGGCTAAGGCTCAGTTGACGGGCGAGAGTGTCGCTGATGTCCCCGCCGCCCAGTACTATGGTTACATGTAGATGGATCCATCGCCCAACATGTAGACGAATACGAAAGTCACAATTAACTATCTGAATTCAACGAAAGGAAAAAAGAATACGTATATGTTTATGATAAATATGTTGATGGTAAAATGAATATTGACATGTTGATGATGAAATGAAAATGGTTATGTTAAAGTTTATGCATCTTCATGTAATGTTATTTTAAGTACAAATATTTTTCACTGTTGTATGTGATCTGTATATGTATTATGTTGTTATCAAGATTATGGTGTATTGAGTCTTTAGACTCACTAGATTTGATCAATACAGGTGAGTGTGATGTAGAGAGTAATGGAGGTATTGATTCCTGATCTGACTATACTGGAGGTGCACATAACCCGAGGACCAACGCTTCTATTTTCCGCACTTATGATTTTAAGTTTACGTTAAAGATTATTTTTACGATTATTTATTTATGCTTTTGAGAGGTTTTAGTATGGGCTATACTTTTCAAATTATCTTTTTTTAAGTTTGGTAAAACATTGGATGATTCTATACTTTGAGTATTTCCTTTGATTTTCAAATATTAGTTGGTTGTTTATTTTTCAAATGGTGTCAAAAATATTTTATATATATTAGTATATGCATTTGGTCGATTGAGGGAAGCTTTAAAAAAAATTATATTACTTTTTAAGTAAAACGAATAGCACACATTTCAAGGTCGTCTTCCAGCTGATTTTTTTGCGCGTGCAAAGTGCTCCGGCGTCTTCTACGGTCATATTATAAGTTTGTTGTAGATTTATACATAGTTTAATTTGTTTTTATTGCATGTTATTTAGAAATTAAATAATATATATTACATGTTTGTTATTAAAATATTATATAATTTAAATATTCAATTAATTTTAAACATTAAAATTATTAAATTTGTCTACTTATGTTGTTGAAGGAGAACTAAGGAGTTCGTACATTAATTTTTTTAATTAATGAGTAAATGATAGCAATTAAGTAAAATACATCTTATTTATTCTTTTGTAGGATAAAATGGATAACGATAGAAATATGATGTATCGTCGGTTGGAGAATGGATTTCTAACGAATTTGATTAGCGACGGTTTTTTCGTCACTAATTTGAAAATTTTTTTGTAGTGACTTATGATTATTAACTCTTCGTATTTTCAATTTTGAGTNTGATTATTTATTTTAAATGCAGAAGTCTAGTTGTATCTTTTCGGATAAATTCGCGAGGTCGGACTGGAGTTTGGAGCATTGAGATAAGATTTAATAATAAGAAAATATTCATAAATTTAATTTAAGCCAAGGAATAATTTATTTTAAGGATAAAGAAGGTTTTTAAGATTTATTTAAATTAATTGGATTTAAGTTATTAAATAAGTGCTTCTACGTCCTATATTTAATTAAAAGCCTAAATTAAAATGTGTAACCAATTTGGATAAATTAATATAGGCCTAATATATTCAAGAAATTATAACCTAACATTTTACTAATTTATTTTAAGACCAAGCCATGCCATGCAAGAAATCTTTATCCAAATTTAATTTATTAATTCACTAAAATAAATAATGGGTGTTTAAAACTTTAAGAATTTAAAATACAAGATTTAAACAATATTATACCCTACAAATTTCTAGCAAATTTCGGCCATCCCTTAGACAATTTAATTATGTTTGGCAACTCTCCATTCTAGACTCCCTTCAATGGCCATTCATGGTATGATATCTCCTCACCTTTAACTCACCAATTAGTGATAAGTCAAGCACCATTATTCACTTAATCTCCGTCAACCTACTAATCTAGCATACTAATCCCCTCCATTTTCGTCCAGCTAGAAAGGAAAAGAAACCTTTCCTATTGCCATTCAATCTCCTCACATGAAACTTCCATCTAAATGCATTCTTGACTCATTTATCACCCTTGTAACCTTCACCTTCATAATCTAGCATCCCTCCATCCTTAAGCTTCAAAAATTCCAGTAGAATCAGCAGCAAAAATCGAAAATTTGCAGCAGAAAAATAAGAAAGAAAATACAACTCCGTCTCCGCCGCGCCGTGTTCGTCGTATTGCTTTGTTTTATTCAAAACAAATCTTCCAGGCATGTATATATTGTTTATTTTCTCTTCAATCAAGTCCTATAGATATTTTAAACCATTCTATGTTCACGATTCACGAAATAAACCAAACATGACAGAAACTTGAAAAGAAAATCTGCACAGGCCCTCCCGGCCACCTATTTTGTGCTTCACGGTTGGTGGTGTTCTTGTGATTTCAAGATGTTTCTTCGGTTCCAGACACTCAAGGCTGCATCTAGGCATGATTTAGAGTGTGTTATGGTATTGTTGGTTCATTGGTTTAAGCCCATGCACTAGAATTAAAGGTTCGACAACAAGAAACCTCATGTGTAGCAGATTGAGTCACGATTTTTGTTGTTTGGTTGTCTAAGGTGAGTGTTCGAATATTGGTTGGCCCAGGGCCTGTAACCATGGTTAGAACCCTCCCTTAGAATGTCTAAGGTGTGACCAAGACGGCCTCTCCAGACTTGGTTCACGGATACATCAACATTTTAAAACAACATCACAAGTGCCCCTAGGTTTTTATTGTTTCTGGTGTGAGTGAGTGAGTGAGTTTCGGTTTTGTGGGTTTGAGTGGATCGTGGTTGGCTTTTACCTCTTATCCATGGTTCACACAATACCTCATCATGTCTAGATCGAGCCATGGTTGGTCGTATGGTCACTGGAACGACACAAGACAACACAACACTTCAACACACCACACTACACAAATTTCGGTGCTCTCGGTTAGAGCTGTGGGGTGTCCTAGATATTTGCTTGAGTTGTGGTTGGCCAAATGCCCTTAGCCATGGTTCAAGCCATGCCTTAGGATGTTGGTAAGAGACTCTAGTCGGTGGTTCAAGCCTAATGGACATTAGTTGTATAAATTACACAATATATGCATAGCTGCTGCCATTGCTTTTGACAGCAGCCTTGCTTCGGTTCAGGGGTCTTGTTCGAGTTCTTGGTGGGCTTTTAGCCTATGGCCTTGGACTGGACAGTACCCCAATGAGTTATGAAGGTCATGCTTTTGGCCGTTCATGATTTCGTTAAGTTTAGAGGTCGTACGAGAATTTACAGTGCAATGTGCCAAAGTGACTCTCGAAAGAGTGTTTCATGATTTTGGCCTCCATTCACTATTTTTCGTGTATTACAATTCTTAGGGACATTATTTCATTATGTTAGGTGTATTTTAATCATGGCTAAACGATGGTTCAATGTTGGTTTGGGATGGTACGAAGCAATGGTTGGAAATAAAGTTGTTGATCTCGTTTGTCTCGTTTTGGTTCAGATATGAAGTTTTTGCCAAGTTAAGATTAGTTGCAAGTGTCTCATATTAAAATTAGGTCGTAACAAGCCTGGAACGATCCAACTCATCCGGTAAAAACAGAGTTATAATTATATTACGTGCATAAAATATAAAATGTTTATTTTGAGATATATACGATATGTCTTGTGGCCACCTCACGCTTACGGGATCTCTCCACCCGGTGACTTACGACCGGTTTACGTTTATGTATGGGTACGGACAACCAGTCCAAGGACTGTGGTGATCTCTACCGCCCAGTATACTGTGGTTTAGTCTAATCAGACGTTCATGTTATGTTGCGGGCCTTTTGCGTTGAAACATTATCTCTACCAGAAAAATCTCATTATGATATTTTATGACAGGGTCTTTTACGTACGATTTTCATATATGCACGTATTTATAATTACTCATGACACGATTTTCACCTTACGCTTTACGATACGATATTTTTACGCTGCATGCGATTTTATGATATATTTACTTGCTATTCGTGATATATGCATGTTGAGTCTTTAGACTCACTAGACTTGATTTGAAACGTCCTGCCCTTTTTATTGCTTTAAAAGTACTAGAAATTTTTTTTTTCCCTGTACGATTTTCGGCTCTTCCAAAATATTCTTTTATAAAATATTTTACCCTTTTAAAAATAAAACATCAACGAACTAGCATTTTTAGAAATCAATGAAATAGTCATAAAAATGAAATCGCCTAATGTTTTACCAACCCTAAAAAGCAATAATTTGAAAAGAATAGCACATATTAAACCTCTCAAAAATCTCTCAAAAAGCATAAATAATTAGTCTTAAAAATCCTTAATCATATATCATGAGTCAAAAGTCATATTGCGGAATAATAGAAGCGCTGGTCCTCGGGTTGTGTGGCCTTCAGTCCAGTCAGATCATCCGTCAAAACCTTCCTCAACCTCACCTGCATCCATCACACCTAGTGAGTCTAAAGACTCAACACACCATAATCTTTATAACAAATAATATATATAAAACCATATGCAACAGTGAAAATACTTTTACGTAAAATAACTTTTCATGACATGCAAATATAACCTTTAACTTTTTCCTTTTTCTCAACATGACGTGACATAAAACCTTTAACATGATCATGAACATTTTCCTTTTCCATTTCCTTTCTTTGTTGAATTCAGATCGTTAATTGTGACTTTCCTCACATGACATGACATGACATGATCGATGGATCCATCTACATATAACCACAGTACTGGGCGGCGGGTGACACCAGCAACACTCTCACCGGTCAACTGGGCCCTGGCCTATCATGATCGAATAAAAATACGATCGTCGGGACTCCCTCTGGGGCCTTTTCCCATAAATGGGCTCCCTCTGGGGCCTTTTCCCCTCACGATATTCCATTCTTACCGTTACCACATAACTGTTACCACATATTCGTAATGATGGAAACACGATCTTCGGGCTCCCACTGGGACCATAACCCTCACGATGTCGCCAACATTAACGAATTATTCACAATCACTTCACTTCCTTCAACATTTACATTCTCATCACTTTATAAAAATCATGAATAACATTACATTTTCCTTTTTGAAACCAAGCATGCAACATGTATTTTAAATGTCTTCCTTAAATCATAAAAATCCCTTAGACATTTAAAAATACAATTAAATCATGAATATTTCATAAACATTTAAAAATAATCATAATATCACAAAAATAGCATTTAGGACACTGTCATGACCTTTACTAATTTTTATGTGTAAATAGACTGTTTTACCCCTAGACGTAAAATTTTACGTTTTTGACTTTTTCTTGAATTCATTGACTCTAACATGTCCCAAATAATTATTTAAGCCTACATGAATTTTCCCATAATTTTATTTAGCTTAAATATTAGACTTTTTTTGTTTATCATTACTTTATTATTTTGACGGTGTTTAAATCCCGAAAAATCCCAAACTTTAATATAAAATTTCTAAATTAAAAACTTAGACTTATAATAATTATTTAAGCTTAAACCTAATTTTTCATAATTTTATAAGACTTAAAACTAGACTTTTCAATTAACTCGTTAATTAGCGTTTCGTGCGACGATTAAATCCCGAATAAATCCAAAACTCGTTATTTTGATCCCAAATTTTTAACATAATATTTTTATTATTTATTCTACCCTTCCAAGTCATGAGCCACCCCCGTGGACCCATGGATTCAATTTTAGCTTCATTTTTTTTGTTTTTTGACACCTTATCGAACACACCGAGCCATCTCCTAATTTACTCGAGCCACGCCCGAGCCACCTTGAACCAAAACCTAGCCAACTCATCTAGGGACCCTACTGTGCAATCCCAGCCCCTGAACCTAGCCCTAGCCTGACCAAAAACCTGCTGGAAACTTGACCCAATTGCATGTGTGTGTACGTGAGGTGTTCTAATTACACTAGGAATCCTTACTAGCCTAGGGCTCTTCCAGCCATCTAACCACCGACCACCCATGACCCTAACCTTCCCTGGACCACACCCAGCCCCTGAACCCAAGCAGCAAAGCCCCTGAACCTTGACAGCAACTCACGCCTAACTTGCTGCCAAAAAGCTCTCCCTCACGATTTCTGTGCTTGGCTCGAGCCCCATCGAGCCACCCTGCACCAACTCATGACCAGACCATCTAGGCACCCGCCTGGACCCTTAGAACCCATAGGACTTGAGCCCCAGTTGCAAACCGAAGCCATGCTTCCCAGCAACACAAACTGGCCGAGAATCCCATGCATGGTAGGACTTACTTATCTGTTGCTAGGGCCTAACCAACCACCCCAGACCTTGAACCAGCCCCTTGTGCCCCTTCTTAGGACCGTAAGGACCTAACCTAGCACAGCCAAACCCCCTGACCGAGCCCCTTAATCATCCGCACACTGCTGCACACCCCAGCTTGCCCTTATGCTTCTCGGGTGCAGTCCTTGTTGACAAGGACTCTTCCCAGCCCCTGATTTTCAAGTCCTAGCATGCCTAGGACCCTTCCCTTGACTCACCCACGTCCCTAGCCAGGCCTTGGTCCCAACCAAACCCAAGCCAAGCCAGCCAACCCATAAGAACGAACCCCCTCAATTCCAAGACAGAAAGTTGGTTCATCTTGTTTTTCTTGTTTCTGTCGTGAGTTTAGTAAATTTGTGGGACTCTAATTCACATAAAATCTTTTCTTGATCATCATTTACTATCATGGCAGCCCCTTTACATGCATGAACAATTTATTGGATCCAAAAACCATGAATTTAACACTTATAAGTGCAATCTTTCGAAAATACAGAAAATTGGCTTCATGTGCTTCATGCATACAATTTTTAAACAATATTATGATATGATAAAATTTACGTCCCGATGTATAAAATCACCTCAAAACCCCGTATTTTCAAAAATACTAAAAAGCAACACTCATATTTTAAATAATTAAAAACAATTATTTAATAAAAGCATTTTACGTTTTCAGCCTTTGGTCCCCGTTCCTCGATCGTCCCTTGAATAATCTTTAAAAATATATTTTAATGCAATCATGTAGAAAAATATATTTTAAACATGTAAATATGCACAACATAATTAATTAATGCAATTAAAACATTTAATTAAAATACAAAAGAATTTAAAAATTGCATGCACGTTGTTTGCGTGGACCTTAAAATTTTCGGAGCGTTACATGATTGTTGTAGGTACTAATGAGGTCGAGACTGAGGGCGGAGAGCAGTGAGCTAGCTTGGGTCAGCAGTAGTAGGAACCCGAGGGCCTCATGTTTCAGTTTATTGACCTTTTTATGTTCAAACTCAGTTTTTAATATGTTGAATGATTTTTAAGTTGTTGTTTCGAAATACAATATTTACTTCCGCTGTTATTTTAAAGTTCAATCTATTTATCAGTTTATTTAATGAATGATGCATGTTATTTATTTAAGGAGAAAAATTTTAAATAATTTCGCAAAATTTTGAATACGAAATACGGGCATTTACACATATCTTTTAAAACACGTATAGTCAGGATATGTGTTCATTGGGACATATGTATTGAAAACACAAATAGTTAATATATTATTTTTTTCCAATGAGGATTTTTGCGTCCGAGAATTTCACAACAAATTAACCTTAATTATTTCCAGTAACTTTCTACTCAAATATTTTATTATTATTGTAAAAAAAAATCTTTAATTATTAACAATTAAAAAATTGGTGTTTGTCCAAGTATTTGTAAAGGCCAATAAATAGTGGTCATTTGCCAGTTGAAACCTTAACTGCAACTCTTCTTCTATAACCAGGTTGTGTACTTTTCGTTTTGGAATTTTCAAGTGAATTGTGATTAGGATGGGGACCCAAGTTCTAAATCGCGAGGAGATCTCCATGGTTTAAGGTGTCAACATTGTGCTGGCCCATTTCGAAAAAGATGGTAAGTAACCAAAAACCATTTTGATTACCGAAAAAATTTTCCTCAAAACTAAAATCCAACTATGAAATCCAGAGGAGACCAATGAGTGGACTATTTCACCACTCATCGATGACATCATTTCAATGGTGTGGATCTCCATTTTGTATCTTTTTCCTACTGCACTCTATTTTTTAATCGGACTTGTGATCTTTTATGTAACGTCCCAAAATTTAAAAGTCNACAAAGTTTATTAATCAAAATTATTTTAAATATTTTAATTAAGTACTAATGGACTTATTGGGCCTAATTAACCTTGTTAGTGGGCCTAAGCTACCATTAGCCTTTTAATTAGTATTTAAGGTGCAATTTACCCCTTTATTTTACAAAAAACTCACGCCCCACTTTGCCACAACAAATCAAACTCTTCCTTTGCACTTCAAATTACACGGCACACACATCATGTTTTGAAGAGAAAGTGTTCAAAAATTCAAGGGGAAAAGCATCAAGAAAATTCAAGCCGTCGTCTCCTCGTCGTCGTTCTTCGGTTCGTCAACGTTTTCGTGCGTTTAAAACGCAAAGGCACGCCATATTCTCCTTTTACTCATCATCATATCATAATATGTTTTTATGCATGAAAAGTATGGAAAAACAAGATGCACTTTTATTATTTTCGTTTTTGGTGCTTCATCATGAATTTGAAAGCTTGTTAATTGATTCAAAAACATGTTTAATATGTTAAAAGGGGGCTGCCATGATTAGGATAGGGTTAAGGGATGTTTTTACATGTTTTAGAGAGTCACAAAACACCCCAACAAGCTGCTAACGTGCATATCAGAGGTAGGAACCGTACGTGAGTGGGGTTGGCTTGTACAAGATGCTATGGCTTGTTTCTTTGCATGGGCTGGTGGGGCTCGACCAGGGCTCGTCCAGGGTCAGGGGTGGTCACGGTCTAGGGCTGGGTTGGGTCCTAGGGTGGCTAGGGTTCGAGCTTGTGGCCGGGGAAGGAGTTCACGCAGGGTGGGGCTCTTCTCGAGTAGTTTTCTGGTGGCCGAGAGATTTCAGGGGCTGTGGCTCGGTTAGGGGCTGGCTCGGGGGTTCATCAGGGTCCTAGAGAGATGGGTAAGGTTCGGGCCAGGGGCTGGGGTGGCTTGGGCCTCTGCTGGCTCGAGATAAACGTGAGAAGCGCGAGGAAGCTCCATGGTGCGCAGGTTGTGGTGCTGGCTTCAGGTGGTTCGCACGTGAGTTCCAGGGGCTGGGCTTGTCTGGGCTTTGTCTAGGGATGGTCAGGGTTAGGTAGGTTCGGTGGTGGCTTAGTTGGGAGAGTCCTAGGCTAACTAGGAGTCCTAAAACTAAGGGGAACCTCACGCACACACAGCACATGCAATTGGGTTCAATGACAGCAGGCTTTTTGAGAGTTTAAGGGCTGGTTCAGGGGCTTGGGCCGGGTCAGTAGGGTGCCTAGATGGGTTGGCTAGGTTTTGGTTCAAGGTGGCTCGGGCGTGGCTCGGGTAAATTAGAAGATGGCTC
Source organism: Primulina huaijiensis (assembly GCF_012295235.1). NCBI lineage: Eukaryota > Viridiplantae > Streptophyta > Magnoliopsida > Lamiales > Gesneriaceae > Primulina > Primulina huaijiensis. The sequence goes on along the minus strand of NC_133318.1, from coordinate 6,571,120 downwards.
GGTGCGTTCAAGGTGTCAAAAAACGAAAATTAAAGAACAAAAATTGAATCCAAGGGGCCACGGGGGAGGCTCATGACTTGGAAGGGTAGAATAAATCATAAAAAGGTTATGTTTAAAATTTTGGATCAAAATAACGAGTTTTGGATTTATTCGGAATTTAATCGCCACCCGAAACGCTAATTAACGAGTTAAATGAAACGCCTAGTTTTTAGCTTTATAAAATTTTGAAAAATTAAGTTTAAGCTTAAATAATTATTATAAGTCTAATTTTTTAATTTGGGAATTTTATATTAAGATTTGGTTTAATTCGGGATTTAAACGCATTAATACGTCACATTTAAAGATTAATTTAAAAGTCCTCGTTTTAGGCTAAATAAAAATATGAGAAAATTAATGTAGGCTTAAATAATTATTTGAGACATGTTAGAGTTAACGGAATTAAGAAAATGTAAAAAAAATGTGAAATTTTACGTCTAGAGGTAAAACGGTCTTTTCACACCTAAAAATTAGTAAACGTCATGGCAGTGCCCTGAATGCTATTTTATGTGCTAATATGANATCTACATATAACCACAGTACTGGGCGGCGGGGACATCAGCGACGCTCTCACCAGTCAACTGAGCCTTGGCCTAACATGATCGAATAGAAATACGATCGTCGGGGCTCCCTCTGGGGCCTTCCCCCATAAATGGGCTCCCTCTGGGGCCTTCTCCCCTCACGATATTCCCATTCTTCCTCAAACCTGATAACCTCATATTCGCAATAATGGAAACACGATCGTCGGGCTCCCACCNGTTAATAATGGCGATGTCGTGAGGGTGATGGTCCCGGTGGGAGCCCGACGATCGTGTTTCCATTATTGCGAATATGAGGTTATCAGGTTTGAGGAAGAATGGGAATATCGTGAGGGGAGAAGGCCCCAGAGGGAGCCCATTTATGGGGGAAGGCCCCAGAGGGAGCCCCGACGATCGTATTTCTATTCGATCATGTTAGGCCAAGGCTCAGTTAACTGGTGAGAGCGTCGCTGATGTCCCCGCCGCCCAGTACTGTGGTTATATGTAGATTGATCCATCGTCATGTCATGTCATGTCAGGAAAATCACAATTAACGATCTGAATTCGACAAAGGAAAAGGTAAAATGTTTATGATCATGAAAAATGTTTTATGTTATGTTATGTTATGTTATGTTGAGGAAAAAGTAAAAGGTTAAGGTCTATGTTATTCATGTCATGAAAATGTTTATGTTTAAAGTTGATGCATCATTATGAAAATGTTTTTATTTAAAGTTCATGCATCATAAAAAGGTTTACGAAAATGTTAATGTTTTAAGTTTATGCATCTTCATGAAAACGATATTTTAAGTACAAGTATTTTTCACTGTTGCATGTGATTTTATATGTATTATTTGTTATAAAGATCATGGTGTGTTGAGTCTTTAGACTCACTAGGTGTGATGGATGCTGGTTATCATGATAATGCTAATGGAGGTCTTGATGGTTGATCCGACTGGAAAGAAGGTGCACATGACCCGAGGACCGACGCTAGTTTCCGCATATATGTTATGATTTATGTTAAAAGATTTTATGACTTTTATCATGATCACGAGTGGTTTTTGAGAGGTTACAATATGGACTATATTTTTCAAATGTTATTTTTAGATTTAGAAAAATGTTAGTTGGTTGTTTATTTTAAAATGATGTCAAAAATATTTTATGAAATTTTATGGTTCGGCCGAATGCTATGTGAGGTTTTCAAAAAAAAATTCTAGTACTTTTAAAGCAATAAAAAGGGTAGGTCGTTTCATTTTATCTTTTTTACTTGTCACATTAGATAGGATCAGTCGTTGGAGGCACGACATGAGCTTTTTATGGTTTTAACCACGATATGAATGATGTTATATCATTTCATATGATTGGTTAGTATGTTCTGGGTCAAGACACATAATTTGATTTGATTTATTGATTTTTCTGTATTGACTGATTTGTTTTAACTATGTTGATTGGTGTATTAAATTTTTTTTATATGTGATTGGATTTATTGTTAATTTGGGATTGTGTGCATCATGCCATATGAGAAAATTTCTTCGGTTCTTTTCAAACTCTTTCAATTTTAATGGAGATTTTGTGTTTAGATTCTCTAATGTCAATCTTTCTATAGTTATGCCATTTGTTAGGAGGTGGATCAAAGAACCTATGTGGTTACATTTCCTCATTGGTGTAAGTCTTTTGCTGCTGTTGTAGAAGTTGGTGCAGTAACCATTTGTTTTGGAACTTCTTTTCTCTTGGTATGGTGATGGTGGGTTGTGGATTACCATCATTATACTAAATCGTGGTATTTTTCTGTGCTGCTTTATGATATGCATTTTTGCTTATTTAAGGACAAGTAATATTAATTGATGTTTTTAGTTGGAAGTACTTTAACATTTGGTGATATTGGGTACCCTCAGGCATCGACAATATACAATTTTTTTCAGTCTCAAATTGACTCTTGTGGTAGGAATGACTGTAAATTGGCCAAATTCCTCTTTCACGATAAACATGATTCATATTTATGTTGCAAGAGTGCTAGTGTATAAATTAGCTACGTGTAGACATGTCCACTATGCTTTGATTCTATGATGATCAACCATCAATTGCAAGTGGTAATCAAGGATCCAAGGTGTAATGTTACTGTTTCCACTTCAATTTTATGCATCGCTCTCAAATTGTCTTTTTCAAGGTCGTTGATGCAGGGACATAATTTTATGACATACGCACTATGCGGGGACAGAATTTTATGACATACGCACAATGCTCTATACCATGTGTGAAAAAATGATATGCTTTTTACGTAGGGTTTTAACTTAAATCTTAAAAATGTCCACAACTTAAAACGGTAGTGTCTTCTGTCTTCTTCTTGGCAGTTCATTTATTTTCTTTATTTGCATGCCCAAATGGAGAAAGAAATGTGGGTTAATATGATAATAATACTAATAATAGAGCTATATGCATAAGGATCATGCGCAATGCTGGCAACAGGCCAAAATTCATACTATCTGACTCTGTGAAAAAAGCATGGAATATAATGTGGGGGTTGGGTCACTGTATATTCTAAGTATTCTTTGAATTTTAATACTTTACTATCTCAGTTGTATTAAATTTAACCTAGTTGTTTTTTGTACGTGTGTAAATATTTTGAATACTGAAATATTATCTAAGAACACTTTACTATGGCCCCCTCATTTATTTTGTATAAGTTTGTCTTGTGTATGAGCGAGTAACATTAATGTTAAGGATATTACAAAAGTTATTCACGTCCAATTTTAAATTGATAAGGAGCTTTCCTTCTGCGCTGATTTTTTGTTCTTCCCTCTTCTTTTTCTACATTTTCTTCATTGGGGTTTTTCTCTTTAATTATTGTTTTGGGATGCAGTCCCCATCAGTCATTGTTTTCCCATCAGGTTGTGCTGGATTAACAGGTAAATATATTTTTTACATGGAACTGTATGGTACTCTGTATATGCGATTGTGACCTCATGATATAGTTAGAAAGGCCGAACAAATTTTGTTGCCACGGTCCCAACTTCAAACGACAATTGTGACGGGTGCACAATAGCTAAAGACAACACACCCGCATTGTCCTGACAGAGTAGGGATTGGATGCTGGCTGGAGGACCATGTTTCGGAAGGCCGAAACCAAACTTCTGTAAACAGTTTTTGTCATGCTAATGATTAGAAGGTTTCAATCATTGGTTCTGGTGTTTTTTTTTTGAGCTGATTTTGTTAAAAGTGGTGGAGATGTAAATGAAGGGAGAAATGGCAAATTTATAGACAATTTGTGATGGTTTAGAGAAAACCGTCGTTATTACCGACGGTTTTAAAAACGTCGCCGATCTACATCAGCGACGGTTTTATGAACCGTGGCTAGATTGGTGACGATCGAAAAACCGTCGCTAATAGCGAGGGTTTAAGCAAAAACGTCGCAAATTGTCTATAAATTTTCCATTTCTCCCTCCATTTTTTCTGCTCCGCTTTTCTTCTGTGATAAATTTTTCTCTCTTATATGATTTTAGTTTCGAGTTGAGGCAAGTTTTTTAGCTTCAATTCTTGATAAATTTTTTAGTTTTGTTTAAGATCATGAATTTTGTTAGTTTGTAGTGCAGGTCGTTTTCCAGCTGATTTTTTTGTGCGTGCACAGTGCTCCGGCATCTTCTACGGTCAGATTATATGTTTGTTGTAGATTTATACATAGTTTAATTTATTTTTATTTCATGTTATTTAGAAATTAAATAATATATATTACATGTTTGTTATTAAAATATTATATAATTTAAATGTTCAATTAATTGTCAACATTCTTAAATCTGTCTACTTATGTTGTTGAATGAGAACTATGCAGTTCGTATAATAATTTTTTTAATTAATGAGTAAATAATAGCGATTAAGTAAAATACTTCTTAGTTATTATTTTGTAGGATAAAATGGATAACGATAAAAATTGGACGTATCCTTGGTTGGAGAATGGATTTCTAACGAATTTGATTAGCGACGGAAAAAACCTTCGCTAATCAGAAAATATTTTTGTAGTGACTTATGTTTATTAACTCTTCGTATTTTCAATTTTGAATACACATATCTTTTAAAACATATACAGTCAGGATATGTGTGCATTAGGACATGTGTATTGAAAACACAAATGGTTAATATATTATTTTTTCCAAATGAGGATTTTTGCTTCCAAAGATTTCACAGCCAATTAATCTCATTTATTTCCAGTAACTTTCTACTCAAATCTTTATTATTATTGTAAAAAAAAGTCATTAATTATTAACGATTAAAAAATTGGTGTTTGTCCAAGTATTTGTAAAGCCCAATAAATAGTGGTCATTTGCCTGTTGAAACCCTAACTGCAACTCTTATTATATAACCAGGTTGTGTACTTTTCATTTTGGTAATTTCAAGTGAATTGTGATTAGGATGATGATGTGCTGTCGTTGTGTCACCAAACTTAAATTCATACTCTTTAAATAAAATTAGTGTAATGGTGACCAGGGTCGAATCCACGGGGAACGGGGGATGATTTCTTTCGAGAAAAATGCAATTAAAAAGGGGATTTTTGTATATGAATTAAATAAAATATTAAACTAAATTTATCCAAGAAATGAAAACAATAAATTAAAATGATAATTAATCAATTAGAATAAAATGAAGAATTTAATATGAAAAAGATCTGATTTAAGGGAGTTCTACTATTTAATCATATCATTGTTCATCGGCTAACAAATAATTTATTCAAGTTGTTCCAAGAAATTAACCTTAGAATTATAGGGATAGCCGCTAAAATTCTTGTGTTTTTCTAAATTAATTGGCCGAACCCAGCATTCCGTCAAAATTTATCAATAACCAACTGGGCACTTTAGTGTTCCATATTAATTAACGATAGCTTTTAGATTTGTGAAAACAGTTAATCCTGAAATCTAACAACTGAGATAACTGCAATTGATAAATTTAGTTTTATTGATTTATTTAGATTAAATATATTATGATAGCACAACATATCTAATATGTGCTACTTGTGTATCAATAATTCATGAAAATTACGGATCACTGAATTCATGGTTAACAGTAGAAAATCTTATATCGAATTAAATTGTCAGATTAATCAATATACAATATTCATAGAATTAAATCATAAATCGACAAATATTTGGAATAACAAACATATTAAATATAAGAATGAATACATCACAGTGATAAATTAAACAGTGAAAATAACCCTTAAACCAGACTAAGAAATTAGCCAAGCATGTTTTGGTATACAATCTCCATGAAATTAAAATAAGAATAAAACAAAAGTGTGAAAACTAAATTCAAAGGAAAAATTGATACGCACAAATCTCCATCCACCTTTTCGAGATGCAGAAGTGGAATTCTTATAAAGTGTGGTTATGCCTTGTTAGAAGACATCTTCTGCATAATGGTAACAAAACTGTACTATTTTTTTAAAAAAAAAACAACAAAAACGAAAAAAATAATCAAAATAATAAAAACCAAAAAAATTTGGGTTGCCTCCCGAAAACGCAACTTTTTTACGTCGTTATGCTAGACATTCATTCTTTCTTATTGCTCATAGTAGTTCATAGATGTTCACTTTGTCTACTTTATTCCACTTGAGTATTTTCATAGCAAATTTCAGCATATGTATGTTTTCTTTGAATTTCTTGGAAATCTCTATCCCTTGAATATTTCCTTCTTTTTTCATGAGTACATGCTTGGGTCGATCTGGAGGGAGTTTTCGCTCAATTTTAGATGTCTGTGAATCATAGAGAGAAAATCTAGTATTAGAATTTTCAGCATGTCTTTCAATAATCTCCTATAAATCATTTTTATCTACAAATTTTGAAATTTCTTGTGACAAGTGATGAGCGATATCAGGAGTATTAGCGATTAGCGATAACAGGAGAATTGGAGATGTAAATGCGACAATTTGCGACAGTTTAGAGACAACCGTCGCTAGTACCGACTGTTTATGGTTTTATGAACGTTGCTAGATTGGCGTAGTGCCGTTCTACAAGCCATCGCTGGAGATAAATGCGACCCTTTGCGACAGTTCCGTTCTACAAGCCGTCGCTGTAAATAAATGCGACCCTTTGCGACGGTTTAAAACAGTCGTCGCCATAGCCGACGGTTTGGAAACTGTCGCCGATCTACATCGGCGACTGTTTTATTAACCGTCGCTAAATTAGCGACAATCCTTAAACCGTCGCTATATGCGACGGTTTTCATTATACTGTCGCTAATACTTGCGACGGGTTAGGCAAAACCCGTCGCCATTTGCGACGATTTTATCAAATTTCTCGCAAATTGCCTATAAGTTTTGCCATTCCTCCCCTCATTTTTCTCCGCTCCTTGTTTCTGTGATAAATTTCTCTTTTTAGACGATTTTAGTTTCGAGGTGGGGCGAGTTTTTTAGCTTTAATTCTGGATAAATTTTTTAGTTTTGGTTAAGATCATAATTTTGTTAGTTTGTAGTGCAGGTCGATTTCCAGCTATTTTTTTTGCGCGCGCACAGTACTCCAGCGTCTTCTACGGTGAGATTATAATTTTGTTGTAAATTTATACCTAGTTTAATTTATTATTATTGCATGTTATTTAGAAATTAAATAATATATATTACATGTTTGTTAATAAAATATTATATAATTTAAATGTTCAATTAATTGTCAACATTAACTTTTTTTAATGTGTCTACTTATGTTTTTGAATGAGAATTAAAGAGTTTGTATATTAATTTTTTTAATTAATGGGTAAATGATAGCGATCAAGTAAAATACATCTTATTTATTCTTTTGTAGGATAAAATGGATGATGGAAACTGGATGTATCGTCGGTTGGAGAATAAATTTCTAAATAATTCGATTAGCGACGGAAAAAATCGTTGCTAATGAGAAATTTTTTTTGTAGTGACGTATGATTATTAACTCTTCGTATTTTCAATTTTGAGTACACATATTTTAAAACACGTATAATCAGGATATGTGTGTATTGGGACATGTGTATTGAAAACACAAATAGTTAATATATTATTTTTTTCCAATGACGATTTTTGCGTCCGTGGATTTCACAGCCAATTAACCTTAATTATTTCCAGTAACTTTCTACTCAAATATTTTATTATTATTGTAAAAAAAAACTTTAATTATTAACGATTAAAAAATTAGTGTCTGTCCAAGTATTTGTAAAGCCCAATAAATAGTGGTCATTTGCCTGTTGAAACCCTAACTGCAACTCTTTTTCTATAATGAGGTTGTGTACTTTTCGTTTTGGTAATTTCAAGTGAATTGTGATCAGGATGGAGGAGCCAAGTTCTAAATCGCGAGGAGATCTCCATGGGTTAAGGTGTCAACATTGTGCTGGCCCCCTTTCGAAAGAGATGGTAAGTCACCAAAAACCCTTTTGATTACCCAACGAATTATCCTCAAAACTAAAATCCCAACTCTGAATTCCACAGGAGACCAGTGACTGGACTGTTTCACCACTCATCAGGGACAGCTTTTCCATGGTGTGGATCGCCATTTTTGTATCTTTTTCCTATTGCACTCTATTTTTTAATCGGACTCGTGATCTTTTATCTTTTTTACTTGTCGCATTAGATAGGATCAGCCGTTGGAGGCACGGCAGGAGCTTTTTATGGTTTCAACCACGGTATGAATGATGTTATATCATTTCGTATGATTGGTTATTATGTTCTGGGTCAAGACACATAATTTGATTTGAATTATTGATTTTTCTGCATTGACTGTGAAACGACCTCTACTTTTTTTTTTTTTTTTATAAATCATAAATCATAAACTCGAAAATACTAAATAAAATAACTTATCATACTATAAACCATAATAATTTAACAATTCGAATCTCAAGTGCATAAAATAAATCCTAAATCTTCAACTAACCAAAAATCCTACTTCGACCTTTAACAGATCAATTAACAAATAAAGCATAAAAATATCTCTAATAAATTATTAACATAAATCATTTAAATCTTTTATCTAACAAGCTAGTACGGAAACATAAAGGTCCCTCGGAAGTGTACTGCTGCACTGGATCCACTCAATCATCAGCTCCTCCCATATCTCTTTTAATCACATGGGCTTATTTCAAATAATTATTTAATTCGAGGGTTTTCAATTAANTAAGCTTAAATCTAATTTTTCATAATTTTATTCGGCTTAATTCGAGGGTTTTCAATTAATTTTAATTAACGATTCGTGAGGCGTTTAATTTCCGAATAAATTCAAAACTTTACACATAACCTTTTTATTACCTAATCTACACTTGTGAGCCATGAACCAACCCCGCGGACCCATGGTTCCAATTTTTCTTATTAAATTCTCGTTTTTGACCCTTACTCGAACACACCGAGCCATCTCCCTATTTACTCGAGCCATGGTCGAGCCACCTCGAGCCAAACCCGAGCCAACCCATCTAGGCACCCTACTGACCTTCCCTGACCCAAATAACCAGAACCTAGCTCGCTCAAACACTCCTGGAACCAGACCCATAGCTGCGCACCTTGAAGCTATCCACGCTCAAAGACTCCTAGCCAACCTAGGACACTTCCAGTCGAGCCACCACCGAGCCCACCTGACCCTATTCGACCCTGGACCACGCCCAGACCCAACCAAGCCCAGCCCAGACCTTTGAACCCAAGCAGCGAGCCATCTGTTCGAGCAAACAGTAGCCGCGCATGAAGGTGCTTTCTCACGTTCCAGCCGAGCCAGCAGCGAACCCAGCCGCACCATCCCCTGGCCCCGCTCTTGACCCTTTATAGGACCAACCAAGAGCTACCCAGCCCTAGCAGCGAGCCCCCATGGCCGCTGCTGCCCTCATAAGCCGCGCGAGGAGTCCTTGCTCTAAGGGACTCCTCCTAGGTTGCAACCAAGGGCTAGGACTCTTCCTAGCCCTGATACACGACCCTAGCCATGCCCCAACCAGCCCTGGCCGAGCCCCAAGTGACCATGCATAGTAACCGACCCTAGAACCAAGTGCAAACCCCTTCCAAACTCACGGCCCCTCTCCTGGTTTTCCCTCGGTTTCAGCCTTATTTTTCCTTTTAAAATAGTCATGTTTTAACCATATTTCATCATGTATTGGCAGCGTACTCGTTGGAAATCATAACGTGTTTCATATTTGCGTAAAAACATCGTATTTTTTAAAATAAACGTTATACCGTAAAAATATTCAAACACCTAATTTTTTTCATGCATAAACAATTAGATCATGCATATTATGATTTGTATGATGTTTAAAAGGTTTTAGAAAACGTGCCTTCGCGTTTATAACACTCGAATATTCAATCGTCGGCGAGGGTGCGAAATTGGACGACCGGACGACGCTTTGATTTCCTTCTCCTCCTATTCTCGAAATTTGTGGTGTGTGTGAGTGTGTGTTTTCGGCTGATGGATGTGACTTATGAGGTTTTTGAAAGCCTAGGAATCCTATTTATAATTTAATCAAGATGTTAATGGGCTTTGGTTTTGGGCCTTTATGTTTAGGAGCAATTGAGCCTACTTAAAATAACTAAAATGGGCCCAATACTCTTATTTAATTACTCTGATAAAAAAAACTCTTATTTAATTAAAACATAAAAGTTTATAAAAATTACTTTTCATAAATAATGCATTTGATATTTTAAAAGTCCCTTGTTTGCCCAAAACCGGCTTCCCGAGAAAAATCGAGTTCGACTCGTAAAATAATTCGAACTCTAACATTTTTAGAAAAATTAAATCGTTATTAATCATATTAGGAAACCTTGGAATTATTTAATGAAAAATAATTATTCTTGTTTTGGTCGTCTCCGGTCTCATTCCCCTGCCTATTATAGAATATTCGGGTAAAATCCTTCAATTTCGTGAAATCATGTCATATAATCATTTAATCATGCAATCATACCTTTAATCAATTAATAATTATCATGCAAGTATTTAAAAGAAATTAAATAAAACAATTAAGGAATTGAAAATAATTTGCATGCATGTGGTTTACGTAGGTTTGGTTTTTCGGATGTTACAGACTGATTTGTTTTAACTATGTTGATTGGTGTATTAATTTTTTTATATGTGATTGGATTTATTGTTAATTTGGGATTGTGTGTATTATACCATATGAGAAAATTTCTTCGGTTCTTTACAAACTCTTGCAATTTTAATGGAGATTTTGTGTTTAGATTCTCTAATGTCAATCCTTCTACAGCTATGCCGTTTGTTAGGAGGTGGATCAAAGGACCTATGTGGTTACATTTCCTCATTGGTGTAAGTCTTTTGCTGTTGTTGTAGAAGTTGGTGTTGTAACCGTTTGTTTTGGAACTTCTTTTCTCTTGGTATGGTGATGGTGGGTTGTGGATTACCATCATTATACTCAACCGTGGCATTTTTCTGTGCTGCTATATGATATGCATTCTATGCTTATGTAAGGACAAGTAATATTAATTGATGTTTTTAGTTGGAAGTACTTGAACATTTGGTGATATTGGGTACCCTCAGGCATCAACAATATACAATTTTTTTCAGTCTCAGATTGACTCTTGTGGTAGGAATGACTGTAAATTGGCCAAATTCCTCTTTCACGATAAACATGATTCATATTTATGTTGCAAGAGTGCTAGTGTATAAATTAGCTACGTGTAGACATGTCCACTATGCTTTGATTCTGTGATGATCAACAAGCAATTGCAAGTAGTAATCAAGGATCCATGGTGTAATGTTACTGTTTCCACTTCAATTTTATGCATCGCTCTCAAATTGTCTTTTTCAAGGTCGTTGATGCGGGGACATAATTTTATGACATACGCACTATCCTCCATACCACGTGTGAAAGAATGATCTTCTTTTTACGCAGGGTTTTAACTTAAATCTTAACAATGTCCACAACTTAAAACGGTAGTGTCTTGTGTCTTTTTCTTTGCAGTTCATTTCTTTTCTTTATTTGCATGCCCAAATGGAGAAAGAAAGGTGGGTTAATATAATAATAATGTTAATAACAGAGCTATATGCATAAGGATCATGTGCAATGCTGGCAACATGCCAAAATTCATATTATCTGGCTCTGTGGAAAAAGCGTGGAATATAATGTGGGGGTTGGGTCATTGTATATTCTAAGTATTCTTTGAATTTTAATACTTTACTATCTCAGCTGTATTAAATTTAACCTAGTTTTCTTTTTGTACGTATGTAAATATTTTGAATACTGAAATGTTATCTATAAACACTTTACTATGGACCCCTCATTTATTTTGTATAAGTCTGTCATGTGCATGAGGGAATAACATTAATGTTAAGGATATTACAAAAGTTATATACGTCCAATTTTAAATTGATAAGGAGCTTTCCTTCTGCGCTGATTTTTTGTTCTTCCCTCTTCTTTTATATGTTTACTTCATTGGGTTTTTTTTTAATTATTGTTTTGGGATGCAGGCCCCACCAGTCATTGTTTTCTCATCAGGTTGTGCTGGATTAACAGGTAAATATATTCTTTACACGGAATTGTATGGTACTCTGTATATGCGATTGTGACCTCATGATATAGTTAGAAAGGCCGAACAAATTTTGTTGCCACGGTCCCAACTTCAAACGACAATTGTGACAGGTCTTGTTTTGTGGGGGGGTTTTCTACAGTGGTAGAGGTCGGGGGTTTTGATGCAACACTACTGGTGACTGTTCTGAATAAAAAAAATGTTCCTGTTGATAGTTGGATGCTATTGATGGAGTGTTGAACTAGATTTTCATTTGGCTATAATTCGAGAAGTTGTGTAGTTTGCACAATAGCTAAGGACAACACACCCGCATTGTCCTGACAGAGTAGAGATTGGATGATGGCTGGAGGACCATGTTTCGGAATGCCGAAACCAAACTTCCGTAAACAGTTTTTGTCCTGCTAATGGTTAGAAGGTTTCGATCCTTGGTTCTGATGGTTCTGGTGTGGTTTTGTTTTGAGCTGATTTTGTTAAAGGTGGTGGAGATATAACATAATGGCATATATAATTAATAAAAAATGGCTAAAAGTGTAACATTTTTTCACAAATTATTGTGTTCTTTTGGTGCCGGCTACTTATTTTTTGTACAAGAAATAAGCCATAAGTTCTTGATTTTGGTTTTAATTTTAGAATGGAAACTGACATGTAAAAGATGCTCTTAAGCACATTTTCAACAGATGGTTTTAATTTTTGTTTATCGTTTCTAAGTAAATGATAGTCAGGGTTATTCCTGTGAGCCTGTTGAATGGCTTCCATCAGTTTGTTCTTGCATTGCATTTCCGTTCTCCAAGCAGGAAGAGAAATAGTGAAGAATGCAGGGATGTTGGGTTACTTTTGAAAGGACGATGCTGTTTACTTTTCTCCTTTTCAATTGCCATATTTTGAAGACTCGTGTAGTTGTCTGACTTCAGAATTCTGATGCTTGTGGTCATTATTTTACGCAGGTGGATCTATTCCGGCACTTGTTCAACTTGCTTCTTCATCTTATCATGCAGTTGTGTCATCTTCACCATCGCCACCGCGTTCATCCTCATAGCATTAGGAAATGACTACGTCTTAAACTGCTAAACTTCTTCACTGTGGTTTCCAGAAGAATCAGTTGTGGCGAGAGGTCTGGCTCATTACCCTGCTTGCACTCGATAGTAGGATCATTCGTACCTTTCATCCACTCAGAACAGTATTAACTACTAATGCATATAAGAAGGATCGTATATATATTCATCTCATCTGCGCACACCTGTATTATTATATGAAACATGTACTTGGTATTGTCATATAACATACAAAACTCTTCGATGTTTGATTACAAAGTTGCGAGATGTCCATTTGGTCAACTTTTTGATGGACGCAAATGTTCAAGCTGCTAAAACTGTGATCCTAGCATGTTTCCTCGCATATTGGCATCTAATTTAGTCGATTCTTATTTTTTTTAAAAAAAAGGACAGGATCCGATCTACGAAAAACAAGCTGACCAATTCTTGAATTAAGGTAGCAAGTAAAAGTTTTCTGAAATTCTTTTTATGAGTAGAATTTTTTGTCAACATAATGTAAACCATTTATTAACTGTGAGTCCCTGGAATCATACATGTATGAATTATGAGTACAGGTTTTATATGTTTAAAATATATCAAGTGGATGCTTCTTACTTGTGGTACTTTGAAAATGGGACCTCCACGCTTACTGATATCTTGTATCCCGATGAAGTGATTTCTGCCTTTTAGTGCAAAATACATGGATTCAAACAAAAAATTCACATGTGATCCATTGTAGGCGTGCACCTCATTGGGACCGCTGCCATGTGCCACTTGCGCTGTCTCGTTTTCCTTGGGGGCTAAACCACATGTGAAATTAGGTCTACGTACACACTCAAATGTCTCGCTTTTTGTATGAAATTTATTTAATATCTAAGCATGCATGTATAAAATACAATGTGATTTTTATTTTATTCGTAAAGGGTATTGCTCTCATTCTTGCATTTATTTAGATCTTTCGAGCATTACGCCTTCCCATTTCACCCTCAAACAGCAAATTCTCCGGCTCTGAAATTTATGATATATATATATTTATTTATTTATTGCATACTTTGACCAAATGTGCAAGCTAGTATAAATTCAAGATGAGTAACGAACATATTGTCAATCATATCAATGAGTCATGTGACAAATTAAATATTTTGTTGAAAAATGTAGCACCAAGTTTTTCATGAAGTATACATAATGAAACCAACCACCTTTGANTATATCAAGTCAGGGAGAATCTTGAAACTACTATAAAACATTATTTCATTATCTTGAATTAATTAATATGTGCACCATACAAAAAATTTCGACAATATCCCATCACAAAACTTGGAGCAATACAAGCACACACCATGAATACAAATAGCAAAAGACAGCTCTTTGGACAAAATTGATGCAACTGTCGTTATATAGTATAGAAAAACTCAAGACTATTAATTCTCCAGCATATCTCTACAAAATAAACCAAAATCGAGAACTGAAATCCAATAATATTTGAAACACAAAATGAATAATGTATCAATCATCTGTGACAAACACATTTATAGTGGTATGCGCTGTTTATCGGATCGTTACCTTCAACCGGAACTTGCTCAGCTCTGCACTTATACTTGCATCCTCTGCATTCATTGTAGGTGCAGGTTGGAGCTACCGATCCAATCAAATATCTTCTTGGATTGCCCTCCTGCATAGAGTATCAACATGAGAATCGAACAACTTTTTTTAAAGAATGTTTAGACGAAATTGCGATTTTCTTTGCCTAACCTTGAGATACAGTCCTCCTTCGTTTGCTGATTTTGAGATATAATTATAATAAGCATTACTCACACCTGCATTATGTTATGAATCATATCATTACATTCAACCATTTTGGCTACGTACTAATTGTAAAACTAAACATAGATTAATTCAAAGCAATAATTTGATACGATTAAAGAATAAAAAGAGAAAATGTTGCAAAAATATAATAACCATGTAGGGGCAGAAGCAATAATATTGCAGCACAAAACAAGAGGAGGAAGAGCAAGATATAGAAGTGATGTTTTGCAATATTTGCCATAATCTTGCCTTATTAATTTGTATAGGAATATATTATGTTTGATGAATGGAAGTTTAAAAGGAGATGAAGCAACAAAGAAAGCAGGAACAAGAAAAGGGTTGTGGTTGAATATCGACCATAAGGAGATAGACTGGTTATAATAGATGCACTAGTACTGAAAAATATAAAAAGAAAAAGAGAGAAAAAACAAAAAAAAGGTCCCCAACTGACAAATTTTGAATTTTTTTTGTCATGCCAAACGCTAGATTATTCCATTTTCCATCATTTTTTTGCCTCATGTTCAGCAATATCTTACAGCTTTATTTAATATTTTTGTCCTCGTTTGCATGAGGGAGACAGGACCGATGACACTTGATCATAAGAGATTAATTATGTGAAAAATTGTTCAAATTTTACATAACTCTTTTTATATTAAAAAAAAAACACCACGAAAATATGCTAAATCATCCTTGGATTAAATAATTTTGGTATCACATTGTCAAAAAAAAGTTCAAATTTTATATAATTTTTTTTAAAAAAAATTAAAATATGCTAAATCATCCTCGGATTAAATAATTTTGGTATCACATTGTGATAGATTAGCATAGGCGGGTCAGTTGTAGAACTATAGATTTCAGCTCGTAGTAAAAAAACATGTGATCCTATGTATGAGATGATGTGATTTTTGTGAAAAGATTGAAACGAGGCCTGAGTTTTTTTTTAAAAAAAAATTACAAGAGTATATATCTGATCCTATTAGTATATGGATTACTTGCCATTGTACTTCATAACCCAGAGTATAATGTCTGAAGTAAATATAATAATTTGTTTATTTAGTAACGTGAAATTATTAAATAATTAACTATATCAAAAGAATGATTTAAAATTTGGAGATGACGTAGAAAACTCAAAAATATGGAAGTTTCATGTTTTGAATTTTGAAAATTTTGATTGTTTTAGTGACCTGAATGGATATATCAATGTTGAAAATTTAAATATTATATATTATATTAGTATATTTTATTAATATATATAATTGTTTTTAAAAAGGAGGCATTCCATTAAATCGACATATTCATTTTTCAACAGAGAAGAGACACTACAAAAAAAAGGCTAAAGACAACGGTGAAAAACCGTTGTCGCAGGTCTTGTAAAACCGTTGTTAAAGGCCATGTGGTTAAAGGGTGTGTTCAAAGACAACGGTGAAAAACCGTTGTCGTAGACGTTTAAAGACAACGGTGAAAAACTATTGTCGTAGGTCTTGTAAAACCGTTGTTAAAGGTCCCGTGGTTAAATAGTGCGCTCGAAGACAACAGTTTTTCACTGTTGTCTTATGTTTTATTTGCGACGGATTTTCGAAAACCGTCGCTACGAGTATCTAAAATTAGCGATTGTTTTAACATCCGTTGCTAATTTAGCGACGGTATACAAACTTAATCTGTCGCTAATATTTTCAGCAGAATAAAAAAAATTACTTCTACAATTTAATAAATATAAAAAAATTACAACATGACAATGTTAACAATATTCATGATCTTAAATACACTTAAAATTTTACAAAAAATTGAAGCGAAAAAACTACGAAAATCGTATAAGAGAGAAAAATTTTAAATGTTGTGAAGAGGTGTGGAGAAAAATGGACCGAAAATGCAGATATTTATAGACAAATTGCGACGGAGTATGGTAAAACCATCATTATTAGCGACAGTTAATCCTAAACCGTTGCTATTAGCGACGATTGTTTATTAAACCGTCGCTATTGGCGATGGTTATGATAAAACCATCTCTAATAGCTACTGTTTTACCAAAATCCGTCGTTAATTTAAAAAGTGCGACGGTTTTAATAAAACCGTAGTTAAATTTAGTGACGGTTTTGCTTAAACCGTCGCTAAATTTAACGATATTTTTATTAAAACCGTTGTCGTAGGTGCGTTGTTGAACGAACAGAGACATAAAACGGTTTTATTAATAGACAACGGTTTTAAAAACCGTTGTCTTAGCTACATAAAAACGCACTCATAGATAACGATATTAATAACCGTTGTCGTAGCTATTAGAAAAACCCGTTCATAGACAATGGTATAAAAACCGTTGTCGTAACCCATAAAAGACAACGATTTTAACAAAAACTGTTGTCTTAGCTAAATAAAAAACCAGCACAACCGTTGTCTTAGCAACCAAAATGCACGCCCATAGACAACGGTTTGCTGAAACCGTTGTTGTTGACCCATAAAAGACAACGGTTTTTAAAAAAATGATGTCTTTGACAAGGAAAAAATTCACAAAGACAACGATTTTCGTTAAAACCGTTGTAAAAAAGAAAAAGACAACGGTTTCTGATAAAACCGTTGTCCTTTTGGGTGTTGTTGAATGTGGAATTTCTTGTAGTGAGATAGCACAGAGAAATCAGAGTTTTGATTTTTGGTTTGACTTTTTGATTTATTGGTTTATCCAATCATCAAACCGACTTCAGTTCTGAGATCGTTGACACGAGATAGTGGAGGTATAAGTTTCATATTTATGCCGATGTTTGAAATTCTTCAATTTTTGGAATAAATCAGATAAATTGTTAATCATACAGAAATTGAAGATTGTTGGACAGTGTATTATTTTAACGAAGAATAGAAGATTATAGTTATATTATTTGGAAATTTTTTCAATTTATTATAAACAAAAATTTAATAATTATATTGAAATTGAGGCATTTGTTAGCTATTATTAAATCAAATTATATATTCAGAATCTGCAAAGTATATGATATTTATTGATATGAAATTTTTGTAGTTTAGCGTGTTTTTTATATAAACTATTTGTAGAACCCAAAATCAGTACATGTAAACTCATGCATTATATTAAATTCTTAAATTATTTATTTAATTTTAAAATGATTTTTAACGATGCATGATTTATGATTTGCATTATTTTAAATTATTACATGTTTATTTGATGCACGTTAAAACGTTTTCTTGAGTTTAATGCTTCAGCCGAATATTCGATGTGGGATCGGGAAAAGAGACCGGTGACGATTCAGGCGATTTATGAATAATGTGGTATTTTATTTCAAGTCAAGAAAATTGGTATTTTAAATGATTTATGAAATTTTAAGAATTTTAAAGCCTAATTTAATTTATTAAATGATTTTAAGATTTTAAGCTTTTCAAAAATACTAATTTGAATAGTTGGAGATTTTAAATCTTAAAAATTTGACACATGTATATTTTTATCAAAATTAGGGGTTCTAGTATAATCAGTGGTAATTAATAGTATTGGGTTAGTATTTTAATTAACATGTTAATTGATTATTAGCTATTTTTATTAGTCTAATTAACCCCCTAATTAACTCCCTAATCAACACACACATTCACACGTTACACACACCCACACACCCATCGGCTGCACACACACACACACCTTGTGTTTTCTTTTGAAAGGAAAGCCTAGGGTTCTTGAGTTTCTTTTTAGCAGCCACCTCTCATTGAAAAATTTCTGTAGATTCACGCTCATTTTCGAGCAAGAAAACATGCAGCAAGCGTCTCCCGGTCATCTCCCGTAATCCACCGCGTCGATATTCGTTATCTTTGTGCATTTTAACACAAAGATGTATAATCTTTCATTTTTCGCATCAATCTTATGATAGTAGATATTTTGATGCATATTGTGTGTAAAAATCCGTATATGTTATGCAAAGTTTAAGTAATGATGTTTGGAACGATTTTTAAATCTCAAAAATGAATCTGCTGTCATTTCGAATCCTGTAAATTTTTGGTCGGTTTTCTTGAAAAACTTTCAACATATAAAACGTATTACTTCTCGATATCTTCAATTTAACAATAAATTCGTAATTTTTGGTCAA
The DNA here is from genome assembly GCF_012295235.1 of Primulina huaijiensis. Classification (NCBI taxonomy): domain Eukaryota; kingdom Viridiplantae; phylum Streptophyta; class Magnoliopsida; order Lamiales; family Gesneriaceae; genus Primulina; species Primulina huaijiensis. The sequence goes on along the minus strand of NC_133318.1, from coordinate 6,552,201 downwards.
GAAACGAGTGAGTTAATATTATTCTTGTGCGACTGCTCAAACCATGATGCTATCAAAAATGTGTTTTCATGTTTTCTCGAGGTTTATTGGTTGCATGCTTCGTTGGGAACCGTTGAGTGGTTACTGTTGCGTCTAGGTATGTCATGTGTTGTGATCAGACGTTATTTGGTTTTTCGTGTCGGGTCGGTAAGGCTTGGTTACAATAGAAGTCGTAGGGAAGCGATTTATGCCGAATTTCGGGTTCATGGGATTGTGACGTGTTGTGGTTGTGTTTCATTGTTTGAGGACGTTTGGGGCTGTAGCCGTGAGTGAAAAGGTCCAGTAAGGTACAGAGGTGGGGTAGGGAGGAGTGGTTCGAGGCTGGTCCGGGTGGAGTAAGGATAGGGTAGAAGATGAATTCTTTGAGTTTGGTTCGCACAGGGTTAGCGCCGCAGCACTGTATTTTGAGTGCTGCAGCGCCTGTGTTACGCGTGTCTGGTGCCGCGGCGCTGCCCCTATGGCGCCACAACTCTAGCTTTTTGGTGCATGTAGCGCCGCGGCGCTGGCACGCAGTGAAAAGGGATCGGTTACGGTGCCCGGATGCACAACGGAAGTTTCAAAAATCATATTTTTCATGAAGAAAATCGAGCACCTACTAGTTGTGTGTAGCAAATACCATAAAAACACAAAAATGACATTCATAGTGTGTTTAGTAATTTTACCTATCAATCACAAAGATTGATTATTGGCTCCAACCAAGTTGTAAACAAATTGGCTCTTGAAGGTAGACAATCTACAAGCTTCTCTTGAGCACTCCTTGCTCAAATTCCTTCTTTCCTTCAAATTAGGTCCACCACTAACATGGTAGATCTATTCTAATTTTGCACTAGAAAAATTAGAGAATTTTTCTTTGAGAATAGTGTGATTTCATCAACAATTAAAGAAGCAAAAATTGGAGAGAATATTGTGTGTAAATTTTGGCCATCTTGCTTGGAGAAGAGAGGGAGGAGAAATTTTCTTGGTGCTTGAAAAAGTTAAATTGCATGTGAGAGACATGCATTGTTTATTGAAAAAGTTGTCTCCCAACTATTCACCTCTCCATGCATATCATTTGGGCTTGTAACATTTACAAAGCCCATAGACTTTTAAATATCTCAAACACGTTTGAGATCAATTAAATCTTTACTTGAATTTACTCAAACCCACTAGTTGAATAATTATTTCCAATTGGGCTCTTCAAGACCCAATATTATTTAATTAATTCAACACTTGAATTAATTTAATTATTTGGACTATACTAGGTCCACTAGTGTTTAATTAATTCAACACTTTTAAGTTAGTCCATAATAATGTTTATGAAAATCACAATTTTCAAATACATTATTTATTTGAGTTATCTTTTAATTTAGGAACACTTCCACAAATTAAAAGTTGCATTCCCCATAATCCTCTTATATAAGTCATACTTCGATTTTTCTTTGTGCTTATAAACTCATTTATAAGCCGTTCAACATATTGAACTATTTTACTTCTCAACAGGATCTAACAAGTTAGCACTTGTGTGACCCTCAATGATTCAATGATACAACTAGCCGTGGGTTCACATCTCAATGTGATTCAGTACTAAACATGTCTTTATATGAGCACACCCCAGTTGCTTCATTCTTATTTATCAACTCCTTGATAATAAAAATGTCATAACTCAAGTCATCTAGTATCCAAACAATCATGTTAAACGCCTAGCAGCATCGCTTACATGATTCTCTAGGTATCAAATGATAGTGCCTGCAAGAACCAATCTATTACGGTTAGGGTACAGTACAATTCTTTCATCTCATATATCCCGACCGATTCGACACTATTGGTATATCGAGAGCTGTCAAATAATCGATACTATGTGTCATGTCGTAGTTGCATCGATTGTGTAATCTATGAAACCCCTTTCATAATTACCACCAACACTCTGATCAGAGATTTCAAACTACATACACATATGATATCTATACCCGAAGGTAAACAGTGAATCCTCGACTACAATGCATCGACTCCTATATGTTTCGACAGAACACCCAACCTTGTCACCTGATGATCCCATGAGAGTCGGTAAACAAGTCAAAGTGCAATGCTAGCATATAGAGTCTCAATGTTGTCCCGGGTCATAAGGACTAATGGTGTACAATCATAAACTAGGACGTTTCTACTCGATAAGTGGAAACCACTTGGAAAGTCCTTTATGGGGGGTTGTTCAGTGCACTCTACAAGGAGCACCTATCTGCATGCTCGGACATCACAATGTCCCCTACCAATGAAACATGGTACTCACATCGCAAATACTAGTCTCAAGTTCGAGCGGCCTTTATCTTTCTTAGTGGCGGTTGAATCGACTAGGAACTGTTTAGAATATACAATATTCCAAATATGAGTTTCATGATGCTCATCATATGAGCATCTCATATTCTTTCTACTATTTGTATATTCAAGGACTTTATCTATGCAACTAGCATGGGTATACAGATAAAGATGTGCCAAATCAATAATTTCAAATATTATTAAAATAAATATTTTTTATACATAGAGTTTAAACATGAACTCTCGGCTAACACTTGGCTCGACGGGCACCTACTCCAACACGCAGCGCCTAGGCGCTTACCAGCACTGCAGCCCCACATTGCACGGCGCCTAGGAACTAGTCCAGGGATTTTTGAGCTACTATTTTAGGTTGTATTGGTCTGTGTCTTCCATTGCTTGGGAAATGTTCATACTCCATATCAGGATTGTTTCAGGGTTCGATGTCATTGTTTAGAATGATGATTAAACATGGTTAAGTCCGGAGTGGTCTAGAAAGTCATAAGTTATTTAATTACTTCGGGAGTGAGTACGATTGGTACGGTTAAGTTATGGATCTAAGTTGCATGAATATTGTGTTAGTATGTGCAGCAGTAGCCCAAGCGAGATCCAACGAAGCCATCAACGCTAGCTAGGTAAGAATGTTCGACGTGCAAAAGATAATATTTTATGTTTTTGAGATATGTGATTTGTTTTGTGACCAATTACGTTACGGGTTTGGAAGCCGAAGAACGTGTCCGGGGACCTCTCCACCTCGGTAAAGCATGATCGGGTTTTGATCAGGATTGGGAAGCGGTAAAGCATGACAAGGGACCAATCCATCCGGTAAAGCATGACCGGGAATCTTATGTATGTGGCAGTGGACATCCCTGCCAACCCAGTACTGTGGTTTAGTCTGATTAGGCGCATTATGTTATGGGTCACTTGCTTTGAAACATATCTGTTGGAACATTTCATGTTCGCAATCTTGATTTTGATGTTAACAAAACTTGTTATTTTGTTTCTAATTATTTATCGTAGTGCACAGGATACTGAAACTGATCAGAAGTCGAACTGATTAGTTATCTCGCCTAAGCTAAAGCTTTCGAGAACGTCAACTAATAGTGCCAACTGATTGTCCAAACTTAATCAGTCCAACTAATGTAACAAAGAACAGTTCAACTGATTTATCAGTTGTTAGGTGATTCAGCAGAAAACCTTCAGAAGCACGGCCAGCTGATGAAGAGCTCAACTGATGGAAAGCCCAACTGACCAGTTCAAATGAATCAGTGAAACCATTTCAGCTGACGAGCCAACTGATTTCACCAAACCTGTTCAAGACCAGTTCTACTGACCATTTCAGAGCATCAGTTAGGAATCAATCAGTTTGTTGAATACGACAAGCTTATTCAATGGAATCCAGTTGTGCGTACTGGGTAAAGCATTTGTATTATCAATAGTACAATAAATGAACGTTGCAGCAAAGATTAAAGCCGATAGATTCCCAAAGGTATGTCAGAAAAGTCAAGACACAAATCTCAAGGAAAGCATTCAAGCTGCAACTGATACAATTATTGAGTCTCACTGTACGATCAGTTTCTCGCCTATATATAGAAGATCGGTGAAAGCGAAGACACATAATATAAGAAATACAAGTGTGAAAAGGGCACGCTTAATTCTAATCAGCTTACAAGAAGCAATCAGTTCAGAGGAACACTTCAACGTGTTATCAGCTTAGATTAGAAGCACATTTCCCTCAGTGTGTGGGAACACCTTTCCGGTGTATTCCTCGTTCAGTTCCCACACACACACACACACACTCACTCTCCACCACCAAAATACAGTCTTGCACAAAGACGTTAAACTTGTGTATGTAGTCTTTGACACACAGACGTTAAAGAAGTGTTGGCTGAAAGGTGCTTCCTTCAGTCTAGGCTAGGAGTTCAGATTAGGCAGTAGCGTAAGTCCTAAGCTGAGTGAGTTTGTACAAGTTGTTGTATAGATCAAAGTCTTTTAGTGAAACCTACCCAAGGTGGTGGAAAGGGTGACGTAGGAGCATTTGAAGTCTCTGAATATCCATAAACATATCTTGTGTATTAAATGTTTAACTATCATTTTCTAAATTGATTTGATCAGTTCGAGGTGTTATCAGTTTATTTCATACCATAACTGAACCGATATATCCCAGAACTGATACTCTGCTTTTCAGTTATTCAGTTTACATAAGTTAAAATGATTTCAAATATAGCAGCTTTCTTCACGAAGGATTACTTCGAGTTTTTTCTACTTGGTTTTAAACTAAACTCGATTTAATTAATCGGTGTTAACATTCTTAGAACACGAGCTATTGCAGCTCATTGGAGAATATAATGTTTGAAGCATCTCGAGGTGCTGAACACACGATCCTTCAATTTGTATCAGAGCTAGTTGTTCTAAGAAGAACATTTGAAGAAAATTGTGTTTTAAATTATTTTACTTTAAAATAGTTTAAAATGCTATTTAAAAGTACTTTATACAATTTTCAAAGCTATTTTAAAATGTTTATCTATCTCTCATTGTGAAGGGTTGAGAGGATTGCCTTTGCAACTAAAATTATCGCCACTTCTCTCGACTCCAAGCTTTGGGGTTTTAATCAGCCTACAGGGACTAGAGTCTTACATGTTGGCTGTTCAGCAAAACTGTTCAGAAGACAGGGTTTCAGATACAAAGCCTTCCAGGTCAGCTGTTCTTCAGAAGAAACTTAGCCATGCTTGGATGTTGGTTGATTAAAATGGAACCTAATCACATCAATATTCCGCCGCTTCATTGTCATACAGATAATCAATTCAGATCAGCATCAGTTAAGCTCAGTTTGAGTCAGCTCGACTAGTTGGGTAGTACAGAGATCTTGTCCAAGGCAGCTAGCTGATCTACTGACAAAGAGACTCAAGGTCGTTGCAGCACTTCAAAGAGTTCAAGGCAACCAGTTGTTGGTATATTCAGTTCGATCATGGATAAACCAATTGATATTTGATGTTGTTTAAGATATGCTATTGTAGTAACAATTTCCCTTAAATTATCGATGTACTTAAATGTGTAATACAAGGGAGATCCATTTGTTTAAATAAACATCATATTTATCCAGTTGTGTTCCCAAGTGAATGAACTAATATTTCCAATATCTCTTACCTGAAATGCTTGAATGATTATAACCTCTAAATGGATGCTTAGATAATTAATTGTCAAAAAAGAGTTTTTATATTCAGTTGTTGAGGGGGAGTTTTTTGACCCTCAAACTAAATTTTTTTTTAAAAAACCCATTTTAAATTCATTTCTTGAGGGGGAGCATTTAACGATGGTTATGAAAGGGGATCGATTAAGGTGTTTCAATGCGCAACGGAAGTTTTAAAATTGTTTTTCAACGAGGAAAAATTCGAACACCTCACTAGAATGTGTAGCAAATACAAAAACACAATATGACATTCATAGGGTGTTTTAGAAAATATACCTATCAATCACAATGGATTGATGATGGCTCCAACTTAGTTGTCAAACAACTAAGCTCTTCAAAGGATGACAATCTACAAGCTTCACCTTTCTTTTGGACTCTTTTCTTCAAATTAGGTCCACCACTAACAAGGTAGATCCACTATAATTTTGCACTAGAAAAATTAGAGCATTTTTCTGTGAGAAGTGTGTGCTTTCATCAACAATTGAAGAAAGAAAAATGGAGAATTTTTGGCTTCAAATTTTTGTCCAAAGGGGATGGGGAGGAGAGAAGGGAAGACTTTTCTTGGTTGTGGAAAAAGTTAAAGCCAAAAAGTTACATGCCAAGCCTTGAACATTGAAAAAGTTGTCTCCCAACTCTTCACCTCCCCATGCACATTCTATTTGGGCTTGTAACAATTACAAGGCCCATGGACTTTAATTTAATTGTCTCAAACAAATTTGAGACCAATTAAACCTTACTTGATTTTACTTAAGCCCACTAGTTTAATAATTATTTTTAATTGGGCTCTACAAGGCCCAATGTTGTTTAATTAATCCAACACTTGAATTAATTTAATTATTTGGACTCTACTAGGTTCACTAGTGTTTAATTAATTCAACACTTGAATTAATTTAATTTAGTCCATAATAATGTATATGAAAATCACAATTTTCAAATACATTACTCGTTTGACTAACTTTTAATTTAGGAACACTT
>NC_133318.1:6529396-6545361 GCF_012295235.1 Primulina huaijiensis | reverse complement strand
GTGTACAACCATAAACTAGGACGTTTCCACTCGATAAGTGAGAACCACTTGGAAAGTCCTTTATGGAGGGTTGTTCAGTGCACTCTACTAGGAGCACCTATCTGCATGCTCGGACATCACAATGTCCCCTAACAATGAAACATGGTACTCACATCTCAGATACTAGTCTCGAACTCGAACGGCCTATATCCTTCTTAGCGGCGGCTGAATCGACTAGGAACTGTTTAGAATATACAGTATTGCAAATATGAGTTTCATTATACTCATCATATGAGCATCTCATATTCTTTCTACTATATGTATATTCAAGGACTTTATCTATGCAACTAGCATGTGTATACAGATAAAGAAGTGCCAAAACAATAATTTCAAATATTATTAAAATAAAGACTGTTTATACATAGAGTTTCGTTATGAACACTCGGCCAACACTTGGCTCGACGTGCACCTACTCTAACAGTTTAAATGTACTATCCCTCGAACTTTAAAATTGTTTTAAAGTGTTTTAATAGTTTTTTATCGCTTTAACTGTTCAAGTTTTGTGATCGTCAAAAATGGAGAGATTGTTGAAACATTTTATGTTCGCAATCTTGATTTTGATGTTAACAAAACTTGTTATTTTGTTTCTGATGATTTATCGTAGTGCGTAGGATACTGAAACTGATCAGAAGCCGAACTGGAACTAAAGCTTTCGAGAATTCCAACTGATTGTGCCAACTGATTGCCCAAACTTAATCATTCCAACTGTTGTATCAAAGAACAGTTCAACTGATTGATCAGTTTTTAGGTGATTCAGCAGAAGTCCTTCAGAAGCCCGGTCAGCTGATGAAGAGCTCAACTGATGGAAAGTCCAACTGACCAGTTCAACTGAATCAGTGAAATCAGTTCAGCTGACTAGCCAACTGATTTCTCCGAACCTGTTCAAGACCAGTTCTATTGACCAGTTCAGAGCATCAATTAGGAATCAATCAGTTTGCAGAACACGACAAGCTTATTCAATGGAATCGAGTTCGGGGGCACTACTGATCCATTCTTGGCAGAGGGATGGATTCGATCACTGGAGCTGCATTTCGAGTACCTACAGATGAGAGATGGCGACCGGGCAAGGTGCGCCATTTATATGTTGAGGGATGATGCATCCCTTTGGCGGGAGGGAGCCACTCATGGAGTTGACTTGATTACTCTCACCTGGGACAGATTCCCGCCAAGCCAAGGAAAGAAGGCAAGGTGCCGCTGAAGACGTTGTGCTCGGGCCTCTCTTGGGGGAGTCCCTTCTCTCCTCCAGAAGGATACCACCAAGCGAGATCGAGACCAGCCCCTTGTACCCCCATAACACAATAAGTCTTCGGACTTACTGCACATTGCTTCAAATACAACTCAGGATATCTAGGCTCAGGGTCTCTAACTGCGATGTTTATCCCGCATATCACTAGGAAGATATATAAGATAGATAAAAATCCTTCAACAGGATAAGAAACTTGAGAGGATCTTCTGTCCGCCTTATTCTGTCGTCCGAGATCCAAAGAGATGTTCTACGGGAAGTACTTTCCACCTGACGTAAGGGCCGCCTGAAGAGGGAGTTTATGAGTCTCCGCTAGGGGGACTTGTCTGTGGCAAAGTTTATCCGTAAGTTCGGTAGGGGCTGCCATTTTTTTCCAATGATAGCTAGAGATGCCGCCCAGAAGCTGAGGTATTTCTTGGACGGACTTAGACCCACCCTTCGCCAGAACGTCATGCTGATGAGGCCGGCAGGTTAGGATGAGGCCACCGCCTGCACCTTTTAGTCAGAGCAGGCTCTGCGGGACATAGACTTTGTGATGCAGAGGAAGCGGCATCAGACTCAATCCAGCTCCCAGCCGCAGAAGAAACAGTATTCAGGGCCACCTAGGCAGCAGGGGCAGCAGAAGCCCCAGGACAGGTTAGGAGGCCCTAGCAGCAGAGACCTCCTCAGGTCCCGGGGGTGCCTAAGCCAGAGGACAGATAGCCTTGCACGCAGTGCAACAAGTTCCATGTCGGCAAGTGTTTGTGGGGGACCTACAGATGCTTCGTTTGCGGACAGGAGGGTCACAAAGCAGGGGACTATCCTAGGAACACAGGCCCCACTACTGTCCGAGCTTATGTGGTGCATGCCGAGGAGGTCGATGCAGAGCCAGATTCGACATTGATTACTGGTAACCCTTGCGTTTAAGATTTTACTTTATTGCATGATTGCATGGGTTTTATGCTTGTATGAGGATTAAATTTTGGGATTGATAACTTAGAAGAAATTAGGACGCATGCTCTACCTAGTTGGGACTAAGAATGTAATTGTTTAATTGGAGAATTTTAAGAATCAATTGTAATAACTGATAATTTGTATGGGGTCATTCTGCATATTTTGAAAAGTTGGAGGACCAAAGTGTAATTTTCGAAACTTTAAGGGGCAAATTGGAAATTCTCGATTTATGAGGGCTAATTTTGAATTTTTGAAGAATATTTGGGTTAATTCGTTGAATTTTTGAGAATTTTGGGATAATTACCATTAAGAAATTTCTTAAGCTTCAACACGATTAGATTTGATTGTATGTTTTGTCGCAGGGAGGATATATATTTCAGGTGTAGCCACGCATGCACTGCTAGATTCAGGGGCTACACATTCGTTTATATCCAATTCTTTCGTCAAGCGACTTGAAATCATACCATTAGAGATGGATTCAGGGTTCAGAGTATCGATCCCATCCGGGGACCAGATGTTCACTTCTCAGATAGTGAAGAGATTGGAGCATCGATTGCAAAAATATATGGTGCAGGCAAATTTGATAGTGCTACCGTTTTCGGAATTCGACATTATTCTTGGTATGGATTGAATTTCATTGAATGGAGCTGTCATAGACTTTCGACAGAGGTCAGTGTCTGTCCGACCACCCAGTGGTAGGCCGTTTGTTTCTTAGGCAGCCAGACACCAGCAGATGTTGCACGTCATTTCATGCATGTGTCTGAGTGTTTGACTTGTTAGAAGGTCAAGGCATAGCATTAGAGACCTGCAGGGAAGCTGAGACCACTCCCTATTCTTGAGTGGAAATGGGAGAACATCACCATGGATTTTGTGACAGGGCTTCTGAGGACTACTGGAGGATATAATGCCATCTGGGTGATAGTTGATTGGCTCACTAAATCAGCTCATTTTCTACCGATCAGGAAAACTTTCACCATGACTCAGTACGCATAGTTGTACATCAGAGACATAGTCAGACTGCACGGGATTCCAGTATCCATCGTGTCAGACAGGGATCTGAGGTTCACGTCTACATTCTGGAAGAGTCTACATCAGGCGTTGGGTACTAAGTTACTGTTCAGTACTACTTCCAACCTCAGATAGACGGACAGTCAGAGAGGGTGATTCAGATTTTTGAGGACCTACTCCAAGCTTGCGTGATCGAATTCCAGAACAGCTAGGAGCTGAAGTTACGTCTTGTGGAGTTCATATACAACAAAAGTTATCAGACATCAATCGGTATGGCTCCATACGAGGCACTGTAAGGGAGGAAGTGTAGGTCGCCAGTGTACTGGGATGATGTAAGAGAGAGAACAGAGTTAGGTCCGGATATTGTCAGGCAGACAGTAGAGTTAGTGGTCAGGATTCGAGACAAAATGAGGACCGCTCAGAGCCGTCAGAAGAGTTATTCAGATTAGAGGCTGTGAGATCTCGAGTTCGCGGTAGGGGATCATGTGTTTGTGAAGGTCGCACCGATGAAGGGTATGATGAGGTTCGGGAAGAAAGGCAAGCTCAGCCCTAGATTCATCGGACCATTCGAGATCATAGAGAGAGTTGAGACACTCGCATACAGAGTTGCTTTACCGCCAAATCTGGCGGGAGTGCATAATGTGTTCCACGTCTCTGTGTTGCGGAAATACATGTCGAATCCTTCGATTGTGCTGAACTATGAGTCACTATAGCTGACACCGCACCTGTCATTTGAGGAGAAACCCAATAGATACTAGACAGACAGGAGAAGAGGATCCGGGACAAGGTGATCCACATGGTCAAAGTCAAGCGGTTGAATCATTCCGAGGAAGAATCCACTTGGGAGACGGAGACCGAGTTGAAGAGTCGCTACCCGGAGTTATTCGGTATGCTTTAATTTCGAGGACGAAATTTTATTAAAGGAGGGAAGAGTTGTATTTATTTATTTATATGCATTTAATGCATAATTATTGCATGATAGGGTTCATTTCAAGATTATTTTAAAAATTCACGCATTAGGGTTTCTAGATGCATTTCACTCTAGATCGAGGAATGGAGACCCGAGAATTATCAGGAAAATTATTTTTATTACCTGTTTAGTTTTTATTTATTAATATAAGGTGTTTTAAGTGTATTTTTCAAGAAATAGGCTTTGTTGGGTATTTTTACCTACCAGAGCATATTTTTAATTGGTACGCAAATTTTAACGATTCAGAGGACTTTTCGTGGGCTCGGGCGATATTTTCAAAAACGTACCACAACAAAATATTTTCGAGAGTATTTTTGGACTTGATGGGCCTATTTTTAAGATTAAGGTGCTCAAAACCTTTTAATCTTTTTTTAAAACAAAGTTAGGGCCCATAGCATTTTAATTATCTATGTAACTACTACCCTAAACACTCCCTAAACCTAACCCTATTCATATCACCCGCCAACCCCTCCTTCAGCAACACATATCAACGTAATTTTGCAGTTGAGGGTCTCGGTTCTCCCATCTTTCCTCAAGCAAGTCCCTCCCCGCTCCTCCGGCGCCTTTCTGACGTGAAATCCTTCTAGTTTTCGACCTTAAAACATCAAGGCGCGCCATGTACCTTTATTTCTACATCATTTACGCTAAATACTTGCTGATATGCATGCCATTCACGTTTAATGCTCGGTCCCTGCATGTTTTTCATTTGTAGCTTTCGTTTATGGCTCATGCATGTGTTTCTTTTGCAAACTGATGATTTTGTTTGTTGTGTTGTGCAAGGGCTGTCGGCTGCTGTTGTTTAGAGGCTGAAACACGTCACTGATTAAGTGACAATAGGTTGGAGTCATGATTTGGGCGAGAGTGTGCACATGCTGAGGGGTACGCTTGGAGTTGTATGTGTCTTGTTTTGATGGGGGATCGAGAGAGGGGTGGGGCTGGAAGTGCAAGGGCTGAATCAAGGCATGGACCAGACCCTGGTGGGTCTGAGACACGCCCCAGGGAGGCTCAACCATTGCTGGAACCACCCATGTAGAGGGCGATCGCATGTTAGAGGGGTGAGTCTCGGGTGGAGTGTTTTCGGGCCATGATGAGTTGGGGCGTCGTGGGTTTTGCATGTAGCTACAAGCCATGGTTAGTGGAGTCCAGTAGGGTCTGGTCTTGGTCCTAAGTGGTCTGGTTCGAAGCTGGTCGGGTGGCGTTCGAGCTAGGGCCGAGTATTAGTGAGTAGGGTTTTTGAATTGTTAGTGCGGGAAATTTCAGTAGATTGCAGCAAGGTCTTTTGGTGGTTCAAATTTGAGAGTTTTAGGTCTACCTAGATGATATTAAGTGGTGTTTTAAGTTGAGAGAAATTTGGTTAAGTTTCGAGTTGATTCGGGTTAAAACTGGGACCCCGGTCCAAGTTTTAAAATGAATAGGTTAAGTTTTGTAACAGGCTCGATTTTACGTCTAATAAAAACTTTTAAATATGTTTTGGGATGTTCTAAGGAGTTTGGTAAGCTTCGGGTCAAAATTTAGAGGTCCAGGGGTAAAACGGACATTTTGGGTTTCTATGGGCAAAATGGTCATTTTGCACCCGGGTGAGATTTTAGTCCTGACAGTGCTCCGAGCACAAATTTATCATTTTTTAAATGTTTATGCATCATGATCATGATTTTATAAAATTATGAAATATATGTTGCATGCTTTATTATAAGAAAAATTTACGCATGTGCATGATTTTGATAAATGATGAAAATGATGATGTTTTGAAAGATGGTAATTATTTGTGGCTATCGATGTATATGCAAATGCTTAAGATGTATATGTAAATGTTGATGATGAGGTCTAGGCACAGTGGATGTGTAATACTGTCACTGATGTCCGACAGCTGCCGGGTACCGCGGTTCTAATTAATGATGTATGAAAGTCACAACTAATTAACTAAATTCAGTAAAGGAATGATGTATAAGGATATGATGATAATGATGATCTGTTTTGACATGCTACGATTTCATATGACACGTTTACTTTACGCTTTTAAAGTTCATGTAATGTATGTTGATTACAGTATATTTTCATTGATGTATGCTATGTATATGTACTTGTTATTTCTGGTATAGGTGTGTTGAGTCTTTAGACTCACTAGGCGTGTGTGATGCAGATGAGCATGTTTTTTAGGGGACTGGAGGTGCCGAACTCTAAGTCAACGGGACTGGATGTGCGTGCACGACCTGAGGACCACATTTCTTCCGCACATGATGTTTTTATGAGTTTTGAGAGGACAGGAGTATTTCATACATTGGTTTTGTTACGATGTTAGTTTTAAGATTTCTACTCGTTATGTTTGCGCATTTTTCTGTTGGTCAGGTTTGGCCTNGCACTTTAAATTAGTAGATGTTTCTTTATTATATCATCGAAAGGAAATTTTTTTAAGCATATTGCATCACATATTGTATGATTGCATGGCGTGGTTCCGGAAGCCACACAGACTGTTGCTTTATAGAAGTGCTGAAACAACCTACATGAATGATATTATTCTTACACTTGCCTATTTATTTTTCACTTGACAGTAGGGATGTAAACGAATCGAGTCGAATTGTATCAGGCTCGAGCTCGGCTCATTTAAATTATATATAAGCTCGAGCTCAACTCGAGTTTTTATCATGAGCCTCGAGCTCGACTCGTTTTGATATGACTAAGCTCGTGAATAGCTCGATCTCGATTCATAAATGGCTCAATTATCTTGTTTAAGCAGTTTGTCGGACTCATTTACGAGCTCATCGATTATTCTTAACCAAAATATCAACTAAAATATGAGAATTTAAAGGGATGACTTCTCATTTTATAACATTTCGATCACTTCTCTTTCACTCCAATATCGTTGTGGGACAATGAAAGTTTCCTTCTAATGCTTGAGTTATTGTACAGCCCAACAAACTAGTTGAGCTCGCGCCGAATATTCTTATGATCGAGCTCGGCTCAATAAAATTGTCTAGCTCGGCTCGATAAACTCATCTAACGATCTCAAACGAGCTTTTTATCGAGTCGAGCTCTGAATAACTTACGAGCGAATTGGTTGGTTTACATTCCTACTTGACATATTCTTTTTCCCCTTTTGACATGCGAGTTTGGAAAAGCTTAACTTTAGCTAAAATGTAACCTTATACTTTCTTGGTCAACAAGATTTATTTATTTTCTTTTCTCTTGCTTTCATGCACGGTTCTACCAAACATATGTTCTTGGGAGATCATTTTTAATATGATTAAATTTTTTAGACATTTTTTTTAATATGTATCGTGTAAGTAGAGATGCATGGATCCGAAATTCCGAATGTACGTAAAACCGTATGAACAAGGAATAGTTAAATTTTTAAAAAGAAAAAGAAAAAGGGGATATAGTCAAGAATGTTTATACACACACGAATATGAGTATAAAACCATACATTTATTTCACCGACGTGAGTTCCTGTCTACTAGTGTCCTTCGAATGAAGTATATCTGTACAATGTTTATCATGAATGGACTCGTATTTAATCTTGTATCCGTTCTTATGGTCTTACTGTTTATTAATTTTAATGGAACATCGATCCACGATTGGTTGTTTTTCGATTAATTGCTTTCAATTGTTGGCTTTGCCAAAGCTTCTTGGAAATGGGACAGCATCTCTGGCATCATTGAGTCCAGTGGCATAAAGAACAAAAGGATCAAACAAGAAGCTGAAACCCGAGCATTTTGCGACACCATGCTTGTGAAGATCAAGGTACCATTCGGACTGCTGGTTTTCCAATCCGAGTTCCTTAATCCTACAACGTTATATCAAAGATTATGATTAGCTATAATTCATGAGTAAAAAACCCTGAAAGCACAACATTTTCTCACCTTGTGCTCAACATATTAAAGCGTTCTTCCTTTTGGCTTCCTCTAATCAAAGTTCCAACCTAAGTTATGATGAAAATTGCTTGTCATATATATGCATGTTATCACAAGAAATGGTAATTGAACAAAAAATATGTTGATTAATTTAAACCGAATTTATGCTTAATTTCTACCTTTGGCACGATCATTTCAAATGATGCTACGGTTCTTCCATCATCGTTCAACCGTGTGTAGAATGGCTCAAGTTCTCTCGGTTGGTTGTATATGACAAGTGGTTTTTTGTATATTTCTTCGGTTAGATAGCTGCCACCAAGCAAATAAACGTAAAAAGAGATTAGATATTTCTTTCAACTTGTACGAAGCATTCAAGTGTAATCTGCAATCCTGTTTTTTAGACCTTTTATGTTCTTCACTGAGAGCAGCACCCCATTCAACTTTTTCTCCGAATTTCTTCTCAGTAACCTGATTCATGATGATCATAACAAAGTAGAAGATGTAATGATTTCTTGAAATTTTTATAAGAAGATCAGTTTACCTTCTTCAAAACTTCAACTGCCTCTGTGTAGGAAACCTTTTCAAATTGGCTTGTTACTATAAATTGAAGCCGATCAACGACAAATTTGTCAACACGTCTTGAGATGAACTTCAGGTCTTCAGTGCAATTCTCAAGAATCCACTTGCAAATGAACTTTAAGAAGTCATTTGCACAGTCCATTGAATCCTGAAATTTTCAAGAAAAAGTGAACCAACTCATATTTTTCATGTGTAGTATTTTGTAAAAATTTAAGTTTTCATAAGGAAAATCCAAATCCCAGCTCCATCCACAGTTAAGCTAAATATACCTCTATGTGGGAGAATGCCATTTCAAGTTCGGCTATCCACATCTCAGCCAATGATTTATTGGAATAATTTTTATTTGCACGAAATCTTGGTCCAACTGAGTAAACATTTCCAAGGGCGCACCCGTAACTCTCCAAATGCAAGCGACCGGTAACAGTCAAATACGTCTTGCTAGAAAAGAAATCCTTAGAGAAATCAAATTTGTAAGTTTTCGTAGATTTTCCAATTTTTGCCTTTAGTTTTTCTTCCAATTGTGATGCTAATTCAGTAGTTTTCTTGAGGTCCTGAGTCGCAGCAACCAGTGCTTCCTCGTTGCTTTCGGTTCTTTGAAGTTCTTCAACTTTCTTACTCTTTTCTTTAATGGATGCAATAATCGATTCAAGTTTCACGCCCCAAGTGTCATCAGCATTGCTTTGATCCTTGATTCCATCGTTACCAAGAAGAGTTGTGACTAGGAAATTTTCACCAAATCCCTCACAATCAGTGCCGGTGATTATGGGCACTTGCACGTTGAGAAATCCATTTTCTTGGAAGAAATTATGTGTTGCTTGTGTAAGAGCATTTCTGATCCTCATTACAGACGCTACCTACGAATAATGCATCAATTTGTGGAAAATTAAACGTCCCTGGCGATAAATTGAATGGGGGTAGATTTCATTTTCAGAACTGTCAAAGCTCTAAAATATCGAAGCCTTGGTTAAAAAATAGATACAAGTTAAGAATAGAGTGGCTAATACCGTTGTTGTGCGTGGCCTAAAATGAGAAGAATCCCTTAACGATTCGAGAGGCAAACGCTTCTTCGACAAAGGATATGTATCCTGATCAACTTTCCCAATATAAAGTATATTCTCTGCTTTAAACTCCATGATTTGCTTCCCCTGCAGTGATGGTTTTTGCAATATGCCTTCTGCATGTATGCAAGTTCCTGTAGGCATCACATGACTTGGAGAAGCCAAAGCTGAGTCCACCAGAACCTGATCCAACACCAACACAATCAACATGAGAAAAGGAGCTCCAACTTTGATTGAATGAGTCAAACGATGTTTTTGTTGGACGCATTTATACACTCGATCACATCAACGATTACAACTCTTTTTTGAATAACTATAGTCTATCTGATACTGATAGAGATCATGCTTGTGCCAGATTAACACAAAACAGGTAAATTACTCTTCCTAAAATTCATATTTTCTCTGTGATGTGTTCCAATTCTTGTAGCATCAACGTTAACGTGTCCGAAGTGGTGGAATTGCACGAGGACTTGTAGACCATTGATATTTTACAATACATTACATGAAGGAAACTTAACCAAGAAATAAACTTATACAAACAAACCTGCAAAGAAGAAACAGAAGATCCATCACTGATTTGCAATATCGAAATCGAGGGCTGTGGCGGTTTAGGGACAACAGAATCCAACTTGTCACGAATACGAAGCTCGCCTACACCTAAAACCTTCATGATAGACCGGAAAAATGGTAACCGAGTTTGAATAATTTCAACACAGCTCGTATCTTTCGGGCCAACCACCTCAGGAGCTGGCAAAGGCTGTTCCTTTCTGAATTCACGGGAGGACTTCACCCATCCCCCGATCATCACACGTTGTCCAATCAACCCCACGCCGCCATCGGAACGTCCTAATATGGTTTTCAAGACTACCCTTTTCGAATACTTTTGAAGGGCAGCTGGACCTTCAACAAGGGCTTGTTCAGAAGCCATCTTAGATGAGAAAAATATGGAATATCGTGCCGTAAACTTCGAATGGAACAGATTATCTGTTTTGTTGGGATTGTGAGGGAGAAGTAGGATTATATATATATGTGTGTGGAGATACATATAGAATAGAGAAACGATGCTTTGCTTTGGCTTTATTTGGATTGTGGAGGAAAGAAAGCTTGGGAACTTTGAAGGAGATGGGAAAGGTTTGGTATTCTTGAAGAGCTGGGAATCGCGGGAGTTTTCAAAACGTAAACGTGCTCTTTAAGTAGTATGCAAATCAATTTAGCGAATGAGTAATTATGACAAGAAACAACAGACCTTCAAAATTATTACACTTTGACGAGGATTTCTTTGCCTAATGCGTCAAAATCCAGTCCCTTTTGTCTGGGTTTACTTGGATAGAATTCCCTCGAGGAAAAAAAAAATATATTAAATTTAAGAATTTATTTTTCATTTTTACTATCGAAAAAAAACCTAAATCATAAAATAGATATTATATCGTGTTCTCAACATACCCTAAATTTTAATTGATTTGTAATTTAAAAAATGTTTAATTTATTATATATTTTTAAAATAAATTTAATGGAATATAATGTTATTTTTCTTATTTAATTATATCAATTTTGTTTGCATGTATTTGCTTCAAATTTATAAAAATGCATAATGTGATCTAGCATTAATCAATTGATATAAACGAAATGCATTTATCGAGAAACTAAGCTGCTTCATATAATATATATTTAATATTTTATTAATATAATATATATAATTTTAAAGTTCATCTTAAAATTACTTATATAACTTTAAGTATATTACAAAACGCAGATGAGATTGTCTTACAAGTCAATTGCATAAGATGTATCTCTGACCCAACTTACTCCATAAATAATATTACTTTTCATCGTTGATATGAACTGAGTCTATCTATCTCACGATGGATAGACAATATGTTTCTTCAAAATTAATTGTCGTGTAACTTCTTGCCAACCAATCAGAAGTATATAATACGCTTTATTGGGCTAATATTTTGGAACAAAGATTCATAAAACTTTAATATAAAAGACAAAAACTTTTGCGAGAGACGGTCTCACATGTCGTATTTTGTGAGACGAACCTCTTATTTAGGTCATCCATGAAAAAATATTATTTTTTATGCTAAGAGTGTTATTTTTTATTGTGAATATCGGTAGGGTTGACTCGTCTCACAGATAAAGATTCGTGAAACCGTCTCACAAGAGACCAACTCGCAACAAAATGGGCACCTCATGTGCATGTATAAAACATTTTATTAATTAAAAAATGATAATTTTATAATATATCGATAATTAATGCATATAATCTGCCATAAGCACAGCCTTCCCACCCGCCTCGGAGTTAATGTGATTTCTTAGATTATTTCAATTCATCAACCGATAAACCTAATCTGTATTAAATATTTTTAATGAAAACACTTTTTTTAAAAAAATAATAATCAATTTTATATTTTTGGTCTCCGACACAAAATCAAATCTAGGTTATACTAGCCCAGTCAAAAATTTTGGGCTATTTTATAATATTTTTCTCTAATCAAGGAACCTGTAGGATTTCAAAATCTGAGTCAACGTTTCTCTGGCTTGACCTCACTTTCTGCAACAAGAAGTCAGCTTCTTATATATATTAATTATTAATTATTGATTTCATTATTATTAACAACTTCAATTTGGTAGATCTTAATCATAAGAGTCATTATGACAAATGTGTTGAGCAATCAATATGTGATCATGATTAGGTATGTAAATGAACCAAACTGTTTGTGAGCTATTCGAAGCTCGATTCAATAAAATTTCGTTTGAGTTCGTTTATTGAGGCTCGTTAAGATAAACAAACCAAACTCAAACTTACAGTATTCGGTTCGTTAGTTCGTAAACATGTTCGTTGGTAAGTTCATGAGTAATCTCTTAGATGAAAAAATAATAATTTTGTTATTTGATTTATTGATTCTGCATATTATTTATGAAATATATAGAAAAATCTGTTAAATTTATTTATTATAATAAATTTAAAAATTTTAATAAGAATGTTATATTTTTCTTTCAATATATAATTTACTTTTTAATTAATTTAATGAAAATTTAAATGTATAATTCATATTTATTAAGTTTGTTTATTCTCGATAAAAGCTTAAATTATAAGCTCGTGAGCCATGCATATATTCGTTAAATAAATATCGAACTCGGCTCGACTCGATTACAACCCTAATCATGATTTCTCGACTCAATACACCCATAAAAGTAGCATGAACAAAACAATTATGATCGTTCTTTGAAAAAATAACTAAAAACTTTTAACCGCTACATTTTTGTGCACAAAATTGTTGACCTTTTACATTAACAACTTTCTCACTTCTTACTTCTTTATGCTAATTGTAATGACCATTCGTACAATAATGAAATGGAACGAAAAAATTAGCATTTCCCTTTTTATGGAACATTTTTCGATTAATGCATCCACGTGTCTGTCTGGTTAATCATCGGATCTTCACAATAATTTGGAAAACACGCATAAAAGGTGAGTAATTCTCATTTAAGGCAATTAGAAAAGTCAATGGGACCAAATTCAAAGAATGTGAACATATTAATCCATTTTCAAAATCTCTCCTCAGCCTCCTCTAAAATATTTTTTTATAAAATTGATATGTGCAAGAATTTTATTAGCATAATTCAATTCATATCATCTAAATATTATCAAATATTTCATTTTTTTTTATTTCTTTCATTTCAAACATTCACATATATAATTAAATAATTAAATAATATATTGTTCAACTGATGAAGTTAATTAATTCGATAAACTTGAAATAATTGATTTATTTTGTTATCAAATTGCAAACAACACTAGATGTTCGTTGATGAATCAGTCCGTACATACTTGATCAAAGAACAACAAAAAATTTCGCAGAAAAGAGTAGCGAATGGGGCTGGCTCGAATGAGACTTCTACACCGTTTGGATAATTCTTCGGAGGAACTTCACCATCCGGGTCAAACTTTCCAGAATACTGTGTATTGTCATGATTGCAATGAACTAAAAATGTGTTTATTTTTATTGTTGTGTGCATTTTTTTTAAAATTTGTTGGTGATATGTGATTTAGTATGAAATTAATTAAAAATTTCCAAATAAAAAATATGAAATGGACAAAAAAAATATAAGAAAGAACCATTTCGTAACTTTTGATGATGACATTTTTATAATTTATACATTTTATGTTTTGTACTCTAAAAAAGAACCATTCCAGATAAAGTTCGGTACATTTTATGTTTTGTATTCTAACTTATTAAAATCATATTAAACATTAAATATATTATCATATATCTTATATATCATTAACTTATCTTGATATTATATATTACATGTTTATCCTATCATGTGTATCAAACTATGTCTAAATATAGAAGGAATATGTAGGATCATTATATGAAGATGGGTTGGAGGAGTTTTCCTCCACTATAACATATAAATCCTCCATCGTTGGAAAGGAGGGTTGGAGATGTGCGAGGAAGCGCTTGAGTTCGAAAATGTCACATAATAATCGGAAAATCCTCCAACCCAATGGAATAAAAATAATTAAATAAGCCTTTTTTTTAATAAAAAAAAAAGAAGTTTATCCAATAAAATAAATATATATTGTATAAAATAATAGTGTGTGAATGGGATGCAAAACGTAACAAAAAATCAAAATGGCAATAAATAAGGGGGGTAGAAATTTAGGGGCGAAAGCGCACACATTTAGGAAATAGTCTTTATGACAACCCTACCCTCCTCCTCCCATCTATTCTATATATACACACGCCCAGAGACCCTCTCCACCACACAGCCATGGCCGTTTCTTCCATTCTTCTCATAGCCGCCGTGGCTTTTCTATTCTCACCGGCGGCTGCCCTCACCTGCACATCACAGACATTCTCTCACAAAGTCGCTTTCACAAACTGTACGGACCTCCCCACTCTCAAGGCCTCCCTCCACTGGACCTACGAACCTGCAGCCAAGCCCAATCCCACCCTCTCCATAGCATTCATCGCGCCGCCCGCGAATCCAGATGGGTGGGTGGCTTGGGCTCTTAATCCGACGGCACCTGGCATGATTGGATCTCAGGCTCTCGTCGCTTTCAAGCAGTCCAACGGCTCCACCGTCGTCAAAACGTACAATATATCGGCATATGGACCTATTTCGGAATCCAAGATCTCCTACGAGGTTCTAGAAAAGAGCGCAGAGTATTCCAATGGGGTATTCACGATATTCGCGAAGCTAGTGTTGCCGGAGGCGGAGGAGGTTAATCAGGTCTGGCAGGTGGGTTCTTCCGTGAAGGATGGGGTGCCTCTGAAGCATGCGTTTGCGGCGGATAATCTGGCTTCCAAAGGTACTTTACAGTTTACGAGTCGCAGTGTTCTGGCGCCGGCGCCGTCCCCGTCCCCGAACAGTGCCGCCGCGCTCCCGCCGCAGGATGGGAAGAACGGTGCAGGAAGTTCAAGGGTGGGGTTGAGTGGTTTGGTGGTGTGTGGAGTTTTGGGGTTAGTTGGGGCTTCGATTTTGATGCTTTAGAGCGGATTATTTGCTTTACACTGCCTTGGAATGTCATAAAATATTGTTTTTGGTATGTACCATTAATCACATTTTCCTGCTTCTAATGTATTCTGTTCATCCTTTTTAAATATATAAATATATATAATAATAATAAAAAATTTATGAAACATATTCATATATCAATTTCCTTTCAATATATTTTTGAATTGATTCATTAAAAAATATTATTTGTTATTACAAATATACATCTAATCCATTCATCTCACAAAAAAATATATACAGATTATACATAATTAATCAAGATAGGGATTATCATCTAGTGAATGTTTCTGAAATAGGCTGAGCTCTATGTTTGAATATATTTAGATAAATAAATCAGTCTGATTAATATCAACGCCATCGAGTTTTAAAGCTCGAATGATCCAACAGGAGCTTCTGCCTGAGTTCAATGTCTTTTTTTACACCACCTATATAGTATCATTTACCGATGTATTATTGCTTTTGTGCTGATATCTTCCTGTTCAGGGCTTCGGACAATCACTCGATCGATCATAGTTTTGTTTGTTTGTTTGTTTATATTAAAGAAAGACTATACTTGGGTTATGCTAGGACCAGGGAAATCGAAACAATTAAATGGGATGCAGGCATGTTTGTTTTTATTGTGGAGTTTTGGATTTTAAAAATAAAATATTTTTCGATTATCTCACGAATCCATATATATTAGATGACGAATATACAAAATAAAATTTTTGATATAAAAAATAATATTTTAATTGATAATATATGCTTTACTTCATATA
>NC_133318.1:6479112-6528257 GCF_012295235.1 Primulina huaijiensis | reverse complement strand
TTTTCTTATATGCTTCGAACGAATATATATATATACATAAATATATTTTTGCATCATTCAAATTATACTCTCCGACTAATTATTTGAAAATCTAAAACGATGTGCAAAACATAAAATCGTAAGATGGCAACCAAACCTAAAACTAGTATTTTTCAAAATAAAGCATAAGAATCTTAAATCCTCCCAAAACCACTCAAAAGCATCAAAAGTCATAAACGTCATAAAATCTTTAAAATCATACTAATGCGGAAAAACAAGCAAAGGTCATCGGGTTATGTGCACCATCAGTCCAACTAGTTCAACCATCAAATCCTCTAACATCATCAAAATCATGATCACCTACATCGATCACACTTAGTGAGTCTAATGACGCTGCAAACCTTAACCATGATAGCAAGTAATACATATACATTCACATGCGACAGTAAAAATATTTTCAATAAAAATAGCTTTTCATTAATATGCATACTTTAAACTTTTTTCCTTTCATCATATCCTTTTCCTTTTATCATGAACATATACATATGCATTCTCTTTAAGGTGAATTCAGTTCATTAATTGTGACCATCCATTCATTCTTCGGTCGATTGATCAATCTCAGCTATAACTATGGTACCAGACAGCAAGACAACATTAACCACTTTTTCGTTATGTGCCTTGGCCTGTAGTCGGTGGGAACATCAACAAACGCTCTCATCCGTCAACTGAGCCTTGTCCTTATATATCATCATATCCTTTCGATGGAAATTCGGTCGTTGGGTTCTTACGGGGCTTTGCCCCATAAAAGGGTTCCAATGGGGCTTCGTCCCTCACGAATCCCCATTTCCTTACCGTCACAATTAAATCACTTCTTTTCAAAACATTTTTCCTCGTTTCCATTACTTCATAAAAATACATTCAATAATATCAATTTCTTTTAAACCAAGTATACAACACATCTTTCAGCATTTATCGTTTTCCATCATAAAATTTCATAAATCAAAATTAACATTTTAACATTCATTACAACACTCAGGGCACTGTCAGGACGTCTAACATTTTTCAGGTGTAAAATGGTCGTCTTGCCTCTCAAACCCTAACTTTCTCAATTTACCCTTAGACCTTAAAAAGACGACCCAAATCCATCAAAATTTAACATAACACCTTAAAATATACACATAAACATTTTTTAGACGTAAACTTAAACTCCTACGTTTCAATTTTTACCCGAATCGACCCGAAACTTAACCAAGCTTTACCAAATTTGAATCATAGCTAATTAAAACCTAAATAACCCTTTTTCATCCCAAATCAAGTCGTCTAAAACCCTCGGAAAAGCCTAACAACCTACTGAATTTTTTTGCACCTTTTTCGAAAACCCTAACTTGAATAAACAATGAGTTCCTTCAAGCCTAGACCCTAACCACCATGTCCAGACCTTAACCAACCATCCTAGGACCTAGACCGAACCCTAGACTAGCTACTGGAACAAGCCCTACAGCCCATACACGACTAGCCCTCAAACCTGCGATTTCTACATGATGCGCACACCCAAGGAACTCGCTGCAGCCCTAGCCCTTGCACCAGCCCTTCCTTAGCCTATCTAGGACCATGACTAGACCCTCCTAAGACCCCTGGATGTGACCCAAATACAGCCCACGGCCTGCTCTTTCCTAGCCCTCAAAACCGAAACCCTAGCTTGTTATAACCTAAATTTTCGTTCAACCTTTTTACCTTTCTTGCCCAGCCCTTAGCCAAGCCTCTATGGACCCTTAATCATGGTGAAAAACGTCCATTCCCATAGTCCTATCATGACAGTCCCTTTGTGCAACATAAGCACGGATTTAAAATCATGAAAACTGAAGTTTCATCATGTATTGCCGTAAAAAAGAAAATATAAGAAATTGTATCATATTTTTCATGCCATAATGTTAAATACACATAATATGGTTGAATGATGAGTGAAGGAAAATTAAGGCATGCCTTTGCATAGTTCACGCAAGAAAAATAATCTTTGACGTGAGAGACGTTGGCGGAAAGACGGGGGAAGAAGCTTGCTGCATTTTTTTCCCTTCAATTCATGTGAATGTGCTTATGTGTGGTGTGTGGGTGCGTGTGCTGATGGAGAGTGAAGCCCTAGGAGACTAGTGCTTGTAGGCGTGTGGTTTTAAGTAGTTTTAGGGTTTGGAAACTCTATATTGTGATATAGAAAATTGGGTAGGAGTTTAGGCCCGATAACCTTATTATAATAGGCCCATTAGGTCCACTATAATATAGTTAAAATATTTTGTTTAGGAAAATTTTCGAAAATATTAGCCGAGTTCCATTTATTTTCAGCGAATATCGATTACTAGTTTAAATTACGACTCGGCGCGTAAAAACATCTTAAAAGCATCATTTTCGAAAATACCACAATAAATATACCATATATTAAATAATTAAAAATAATCATCTAATAAAAATATTTTTCATTTACGGTCCTTGGTCTCTGTTCATCAATCGTGTTTCGAATAACTTTAAAACACAGTTTTATGTATTCTAGTAGAAATTCATATTTTAAACATGTAAACATGACTAACACATTTAATTCATGCAATTAAAATAATTTAATTAGATATTTTCCATTATTTCTAGATTTGCATGCATTTAAATTATGTTATCATATTTTGGACCTTTCAATTCCTCTCGCTCATAAATGAAATTTCGCCATCGAAATTATCTCCTCACATTAAACTTCCATCTAATGCATTCTTGACTAATTTATCAACCTTGTAACCCTCACCTTCATAATCTAGCATCCCTCCATCCTTAAGTTTCGAAAATTCCAGTAAAATCAGCAGCAAAAATCGAAAAGTTGCAGCAGAAAAATAAGAAAGAAAATACAACTTCGTCTCCGTCGCGTCGTGTTCGTCTTATTGCTTTGTTTTATTCAAAAAAATCTTACAGGCATGTATATATTGTTTATTTTCTCTTCAATCAAGTCCTATAGATATTTTTAAACCATTCTATGTTCACGATTCACGAAATAAAGCAAACATGGCAGCAACTTGCAAAGAAAATCTGCACAGGCCCTCTCGGCCACCTATTTTATGCTTCACAGTTGGTGGTGTTCTTGTGATTTCAGGATGTTGCTTCGGTTCCAGGCACTCAAGGCTGCATCTAGGCATGATTTAGAGTGAGTTAGGGTGTTGCTGGTCCATTGGTTTAAGCCCATGCACTCGAATTAAAGGTTTGACAGCAAGAAACCTCATGTGTAGCAGATTGAGTCACGATTTTTATTGTTTGGTTTTCTAAGGTGAGTGTTCGAATCTTGGTTGGCCCAGGGCCTGTAACCATGGTTAGACCCCTCCCTTAGCATGTCTAAGACGTGACCAAGATGGCCTCTCCAGACTTGGTTCATGGATACATCAACATTTTAAAACAACATCACAAGCGCCCCTCGGTTTTTATTGTTTCTGGTGTGAGTGAGTGAGTTTCGGTTTTGGGGGTTTGAGTGGATCGTGGTTGGATTTTAGCCCTTAGCCATGGTTCACACAATACCTCATCATGTCTAGATCGAGCCATGGTCGGTCATATGGCCACTGGAACGACACAAGACAGCACAACATTTCAACACACCACACTACACAGATTTCGGTGCTCTCGGTTAGAGCTGTGGGGTGTCCTAGGTATTTGCTTGAGTTGTGGTTGGCCAAGTGCCTTAGCCATGGTTCAAGCCACACCTTAGGATGTTGGTAAGAGACTCTANACTTCAACACACCACACTACACAGATTTCGGTGCTCTCGGTTAGAGTTGTGGGGTGTCCTAGGTATTTGCTTGAGTTGTGGTTGGCCAAGTGCCTTAGCCATGGTTCAAGCCACGCCTTAGGATGTTGGTAAGAGACTCTAGTCGATGGTTCAAGCCTAATGGCCATTAGTTTCATAAATTACACAATATATGCACAGCTGCTGCCATTGCTTTTGACAGCAGCCTAGCTTCGGTTCAGGGGTCTTGGTCGAGTTCTTGGTGGGCTTTTAGCCTATGGCCTTGGACTGGACAGTATCCCAATTAGTTATGAAGGTCATGTTTTTGGCCGTTTGTGATTTGATTAAGTTTAGAGGTCGTACGAGAATTTACGGTGCAATGTGCCAAAGTGACTCTCGAAAGAGTGTTTCATGATTTTGGCCTCAATTCACTATTTTTCGTGTATTACAATTCTTAGGGACATTATTTCATTATGTTAGGTGTATGTTAATCATGGCTAAACGATGGTTCAATGTTGATTCGGGATAGTACGAAGACAGGTTGGAAATAAAGTTGTTGGTCTCGTTTGTCTCGTTTTGGTTCGGATATGAAGTTTTTGCCAAGTTGAGATTAGTTGCATGTGTCTCATATTAAAATTAGGTCGTAGCAAGCCTGGGAACGATCCAACTCATCCGGTAAAAACAGAGTTATAATTATATTATATGCATAAAATATAAAATGTTTATTTTGAGATATATGCGATATGTCTTGTGGCCACCTTACGCTTACGGGATCTCTCCACCCGGTGACTTACGACCGGTTTACGTTTATGTATGGGTGCGGACATCTAGTCCAAGGGCTGTGGTGATCTATACCGCCCATTATACTGTGGTTTAGTCTAATCAGACGTTTATGTTATGTTACGGGCCACTTGCGTTGAAACATTATCTCTACCAGAAAAATATCATTATGATATTTTATGACAGGGCTCTATCGAGCAAATCTTTTACGTACGATTTTTAGATATGCACATATTTATAATTACTCATGACACGATTTTCACCTTACGCTTTACGATACGATATTTTTACGCTGCATGCGATTTTTTGATATATTTACTTGCTATTCGCGATATATGCATGCCGAGTCTTTAGACTCACTAGACTTGATTGTTGTAGGTACTGATGAGGTTGAGACTGAGGGCGGAGACCAGTGAGCTAGCTTGGGTCAGCAGTAGTAGGAACCCGAGGACCTCATGTTTCAGTTTATTCACTTTTTTATGTTCAAACTCAGTTTTTAATATGTTGAATGATTTTTAAATTGTTGTTTCGAAACACAATATTTACTTCCGCTGTTATTTTAAAGTTAAATCCATTTATCAGTTTATTTTATGAATGATGCATGTTATTTATTTAAAGAGAAAAATTTTAAATAATTTCGCAAAATTTCGAGTACGAAATACGGGCCTTTACAATTACTCTATCGAAAATGGATATGTGTATCCCGCTCGACGAAGAAGAAAGTTTTGGAAGAAGTTCATAGATATCGATTCACCAACCATCCCGGAGGATCCAAAATGTATCAAGACTTAAAGCAATACTTTTGGTGGAAAGACATTAATACTGTTCAAAATATAATCAAATGAGAGAAGGTCTTGACTCAAATTTTGCTCAGATGGATCAAATTCAGAAAAGACAAGAACAAAAAAACCAAATGTTTCACGAATGTATGTATTATTTTTATTCTCGGGTATTGGTTCAGAAGCACGAGTTTCAAGATTAATTTGGTCACGTTCATTCTCAAGTACTTGATCAGATGTTGAAATTTTAGGATCGCTGGATACAGAAAGCATTCTCCAGATTTGGAACAGAGGAAAGCTCTGGATTATCAGACTCTAAATGAACCGACGAAGTCTCTTAGTCGTTATCATCCGTTTTATATGCA
Source organism: Primulina huaijiensis (assembly GCF_012295235.1). Taxonomy (NCBI): domain Eukaryota; kingdom Viridiplantae; phylum Streptophyta; class Magnoliopsida; order Lamiales; family Gesneriaceae; genus Primulina; species Primulina huaijiensis. Next base: position 6,522,609 of record NC_133318.1, on the reverse strand, counting down.
ATATAGCCTACATGATTAGAATCAACAAATGTTTCAAAATATACAATGGTTTCCTGTGGGTCTAACACCATTTCAGGGTCTGCTATTGTCTCCACAATCCAAATAATTACTAAGTATGAATCTTCATACAAAGCATACATGTTTGTGACATCTAGATCTCCTTTAATTTTTTTAACCAAACCATGTTCAATCACTATACCTGGAATTCTGTAAAAAAATCAATGTCAAATATTTCCACCACACAAGTTATACATATCATATAAATCTGAAAATTAAACCTGTCGAAATTCATATTCTTAAATTAGTGTTTAATCCTCCAACATAAACTACTTGTAGTTTTAGATGTGTACGGTTTGTATGAAGTTTAAACTTACCTACATATCATATATCATAATTGATAGACTGATCCATATATTGAAAGATAAATAGAATATGAAACAAGGGGAAGTTGGTGAAAAATCTCCAATCAAAATATTTCTTTGGGTTCACTCTCTATCCACAAAATTGTGGTGCTATGTCATACAAAATGTGATACACTTCATGTGGAAATGTGGTACTAAAAAATTACCCACGGACTGAACACAAAAAAAATCGACGGCTGAGGATTGAAGGCCAATTTCCCTATGAAACAATATCATATTTGGGAACAACATCAAAAATTTGCAATTGCAGCAGTGCCACAGTGATTTAGGAATTATGTTTTTCTTTCTAAATCATCTTCTCTGCGATAAATGTAAAAATGATGGTTAAAAAAGACAATATATTGAGTTTTATACTTTTGAGGGCAAAAAAATCATTATAAAATGACAAATAATTAAAATAATCTGAATTAAGTTAAATTATATAAAACACGTGAATCACTTTTTTACACAATGAAGAAGTATTTCTCTTATTTAAATTTTATAGGAGATTTCATGATCTTTTGATGTCATACATAAGTACGGATGCCGCTGTACAATGCGTACTACTATACTACTCCAGCTGTACTTCACTAAATATTTATTACCCCAGTTGGTATTTTCACTTCATATTGATAAAATTTTTTGTGCATTTGATGACCGTTTATTATAATTTTGAAATAAATCATTTCGTAGACAAATCTATGAAAATAACTATATTCTCAGACTAATATATAATATAATATAAAATATAATATAATACTCTTTTTTTTATTCCAACGCTTTACACTGTTTTGAAATTGAAGAAGCAAAAGCCGTCGCGTATGACTTTTGGGTAGAGGCCATATTTATTCAATAGTTTCTTTCCTTTTCTTTTCTTATAAGTTTGGCACAATTTTAGGCAAATCACACGAAGGAACATGATGGCCCTCAGAAAATAATTGAGACTTTCCTAGTTTATAAAATACATGCATAACGGCCCCACCGTTATAGCGAGTTTTCAACAAAATTGTTGTGTAATTTCGTTTCGGTTTCAGGTAACTTTGCAATATTTCTCGACTCCCAATACTTTGACATTTTTTCTTGTAAAATTTATGTTTGAAATCCAAATATGTTAAAACACAACTTTTTCCAATTGCTTACGTATAATAAATCTATCTTTTACCATTAATTTTGCGAACACAAGTGCAATTTTATACATGAAATTAAACATCTAATGATCCATATTATGACAAAGCAACCTTAACATTAAATATCAACTACTTTAAGTTACAAATGACCGACATCCATCCACAACAAGTATAATTTCAAGCCATGGGCCAACCTGAGCTAGTTTCCAAATGCAGAACCGTATAAAATGACATTTTCGCTCCATTTGGTTTTGACCATAAATTTGGATTTCGTGTAATTAGCAAAAAGTAAAGATTCGCCACAATTTGATTAATTTTTCTAAAAAAAGAGAGTAGAATGTCACATCGAATCCACCAGGCGTGGAAAACACGAAGAAAGTTGAAATATTTAATAGCAGCCATCACTATGAATAACCAGTGTTTCACTACAAAATTTGAAACTTGGGTTAGTTTGAGCAGTCGAGTTTCTCCTTACCAGGTCCATAACAATTTCCAGTCTAACGATAGACATGAACGAATAGAGCACAATATTGACACCCTCCTGATATAGATACATGGCATAAGTACATCACCCGACATAGATTAGCATGCACCAACACCATCCATCATTACATCTGCACCCAGTCGCCAAACTGGCCGGGCTTATCTAGCCATCTGTAGAACTCCAACTTCTTGTAAACCTCCATTTTCTGGACACACCCTCCTCGTACTTAATACATCCACAAATTTTACTTGGAACGGGTCACCAAAATGAGCTAACAATAAGTGAACTGCATTGGAGCAAGAAACATTGGAGGTGAAATCAACATCTATGAAATGCCCTGTCCCATACCACTGGCAACCTCTTCTACTTATTAACACATTACGCAAATTGTGAGGATTCAAAATAGCTACACTTCATATAATGTTCAAAGCTAAATAACGGTTTCAGGAAATTAATCTCAGGAAATATTACAATGCTTACCAGACAGCATGGAATTTTATTTCAATCAAAAATTTTAGTCAATCGCCATCAGCATCGGAAATGTATCTGCTGATGTCAAAGGGCTTGTTCTTCGAGACGGGGTCATTCATTTCAGAAACATATCCTCCATTCATTGGTGCAAAGGCTGAAAATTTAATATAATTAATATCACAACTTACAAAAACAAACAAAAGGAAAACCTAGAAGTAAGAACGAAAAGTATCCTTCTGTAACTTCTAATCTGATGCTCATTAAGTTATATAAAATATCACCATCATATCATACATTAGCAAACTTAGAATCCCCTCCTTGGTGTAAATAATCATGTACAGATGACATGTGCTATTGAGATCTATCCTCTATCATAAATCAGATGCTAAACTGTAAGGTGTGAGAGCCATAAACTGAACCTTTTTCTCTCATTCTTCTCTCTCTGTCATATTCAAACTTATCACGGAGTTGGCTGACCTTTTCACCTGAATCAATTCCCTTGCTCCTCACTGCAACTTGATCCTGTGGGCAAAAGTCAAACTCTCGTGCTATACAAGTAGAATTTTTCAGAAAATTTTCTCTCAAATAGATTCTCCCAATCCGTTGTGGGGAGATGAGAAGGAAAATTACTCCAACAATGACATAACTCAAAATACACACCATGATGCACGACAATTAAAGTTAACACATGCAAACATACGAGGCAATTATCTGTACAAGAAACAGAAACTAGTTTAACCTCGTCAGAAAAAGTTTTTTAGAATTACATACAGTATCGATAAGATAGCAGTATGTTCGTCAGGGAAAAAATTACACTTGTTTGCATGTGTGAATACAGAGATAATCTTTATAATATATAAAATCTACAACTCACTATAACATTAAACAATGGAAAAGCAGCATGTTCAAACAATTACCGTCATTTGAAAATCTCGAGGTTGTCTTCTCCTGCAAGAAGAGAGATCATCAAATGTAACACAACTATTTTTTTAGTAAGACCAGATATTTGGTTTTAGGAAGAGTGAGTTCATCACACTCTGAAATAACAAGAACCACCAGAAAAAACGACAAGATAAAAATAATAAAATCCCTCTTCGAGTGTAAAATTTTCAACAACCGAATCTAAATTGCATTGACTAAACAACTTCTTCCTGATGATGAGTAACAAAGACTAGAGCATCACAGCCTGTAGAATTTAGTTGTAAAACAATAAATATATATCATCAAACCTGTTAGGATTGAAATCTTCTTCATCGTCTTCATCAGAATCAAATTTTGCATGATCTTGAGCAAGCTTCCTGGAGTACCCTTCATTCCAGTACAACCTTTCCCAGTTCTCTCGAAGCTCGTTATATAATTCCATGTATCTTTTGCACCAAGGTTCATGCTCCTTCCAGTTGGAAAAATAAGAACAATTGAGCTTCAATCAAACAGATACCATACTCGAGCAATAAAAAATGTAAAAATCAACATCAAAGAAAAATAAAGTATATTAAGCATTAACCAGAAAAGCAAAAACTCAATGCGATTTCAAGCATACATTACCCAATCTAACTCAAAGTAAGCCAAACTGGAATTGGTTCTCTGGTTCAACTTACTGGGATGAAACTTTTTGATCCATTAGACTCAAAATCAAGGAATAATCCACCACCACAAAACAAACAAAATTGGTCAATTTCATCCAATATTTGATTATTTAAGACAGATGATAAGCTACCTTTTAACTGTCTGTAAAAGACTATGCATGGTTGGGGTGTAATATCTTTTGCTTAAGCCTGAAAGTTGTGTGATCAGGCATTGCACAGTTTGGATATATTCTATTTTGCATATGCATGAAAACTGTTTCAAGATTACACAGATTCTCAACTTTTCCCTATTGTGAAAATAGCACCAATTAAATAATTTTTCATATTAATCATGTGTGCCCTAAGCTTCTACCTCAATTTCTTCGTGGAACACAAACCAATTCAAAATTCAAATTCAGCAATCAGCTCTGATACCTACTTTTAAGTACAAATGTCTAGGAAGCTAAAAATCTTACTTTCAGTTTAATTCTCCTCATTTTTTTAATACAACCGGTATCAGTCAGACACTAATAATCCGGTATCAGTCAGACACTAATAACACTATAATCATATCCGACATCGTTACACAACGCTAATTCTATAAGAAATTTATCATAATCGAGATAATATCAAACATGATTCCACCATCCCAACGTATTCACCTAACCATATTCAACATTTCAACTTTACAGACTAATTCCCATATAACCAACAATCCCATTTACCTTTAAATTTTCACTCTTGATACCTATAATCTTGCACTTCTTCTCTTAGGCACATGCACATAGCGTACAATCCCAAACTTCACTTCTCTGCTTCTTTATACATAGGCATCAAGTGTCGCTCGAACACCTCATCCTATCACAGCGAAAAAAACTATTTCATCAACATGGTCATCCATCATCTGTGCATTATCTTCACTGGCCCCGAGTGGCTTTAATAATCCATCTTAATTTGGAAAACTAAAAACTACACGAAGTTGGTTGTTCATAATTAGGGTTAATTTCAAGAAATCGTTGTGGAGACCCACATCAGCCAAAGGTTCCACACCTGACTTTGACAATGCCAAGATCTCTCAACGTGGCTATAATATTGTAGATCTTCCAAACCCAACAAGGCTGACACCTCTAACAGGGATGTTAATTCTATGATTCCACTTTATGGGAATTAAACTTTTTTTTTTGTAAATGACTAGAAATCGACTAGTTGTCTACCCAACAAACAAAATTGACTTCTTTTATTCAATCTTTGCTCATGTATAAGTTATAACAACGCCTCACCCACAAAAAAAAAAAAAAAAACCTCTCTCACTGCAAACTGCTTGGCACATTAGGTAAGTCAATCGAAACCTACATGCATGGCTACCATCGAATATACAAGGCACGTTTCTTCGATTCCTTTTTAATCAGTAGTATAATTGATTTCAGATACAAAATCACGGAAATGTGTGATAATTCAAAGCACGAAAAAACAAGAGCAAATCGAATGACGAGAAAGATGACTAACAGATTCCTTGAGAACGAGACGCGTGCGACTCATGAACTGCTCTCGTAGCTGCTTGCGGCGTCTGTTAGGAATATTATCTCTAGGGATAACAAACCGTTCTCTGAGAGGCACGTTTTCCCCTATTTCGTGCATCTCACCGTCTACCACCCACCATTCCGACTTCTGGTCCGTCTTTTTAAAATCAGATGAAGGAGAAAACTTGGATCGCCTCCGAGTGCGCGAAGACGGTGTGCCAGATCCCGCATCGGTTCGAGCTGAACGGAGTTGGAGTGCGAACAGGAGGCCTGCACGAGAACTTTCAACTCGCCTGGAGAGACGGAGCATTGAATACGGTGGACAGAAGATTGGTTTGCGCCGCGGTGCTGCTGTGTGTCTACTGGGAATCGGTTCTGATTGGGTTTGGGTTTGGGTTTGGGTTTTACCAGTGGGCTCAGTTTAAATGGTTTTGTGAGGAATTTAATTGCATTCATTTTAATTCGTTTAAATTTAAATTTAAATAATCACAATTATCGTTAAATTGATATTAAATTAAATAATTTATATCCAAAAATAACTCAATATTTAACCCGTACTATGCACGGGATGATATTATTAAAAATTAGTGAAAAATGAGTAGATATTTAAATTGAAAAAATAATATAATTATAAAAATAAAAATAAAAAATATTTTTTCGCTAATTTTAAAAAAACTTTCTTAAATACAACGCATGTCGATTAAAATTTTTGGCTAATAATCATTATCATATATCAAAATTTTAGATTGTGTTAGCCTAACACAATGATATGATGCTTATCGTGTTTAGTGTATTGATGTCGACCACCAACCTAAATACATATTTAATTCTTTAATTTTCGAGAGTCTATATATTACTATTTTTTTACATGTGATTAAAAAAATATTTTTAAATCACATTCAATAAAATTAATGAGAAATATTTTTTTAAAAATTTAGTAATTTCGTCTAAATCCACATTCACAAACAATTTTGTGACATAACACGTGTTTGACACATTTGAATGATAATAATAATTGTTTCATCAATATCTTTATCTAAATGAGTTGTGATTTTATCAATAAAATATCTTCATAATATACACAACAGTTTATTATTCCAAAAGAAAAATAAAACATATAATCATAAGTAAATTATGTATAAATCAGAAAATTTATTTTATTAACATTTACTATGTGTATTCTAAAACAATGTTAATAAATTTTATAAGGTGTCTTCTAATAAGATGCGTGCTTTCTTTAGAATTGGTTTAATCATTTCCATTACGGGACATTTTATACTATCATGTATCCGTGAACTTTGTAATATAGAAGAAAATTATCACATTAGTAATACATAATAATTAAAATTTTGTACAAATAGAAGAATAACATTTTTTACTTCTCGATCATGAAAGACAGATTTAATGTATGAGATTTATTGATTTTTAATGGCTTTTGTAGATTTTAAAAGTCTAGATTTATTCAATTAAGACTTTTACATACTCTATAGAAGTCTAGTGGTATTCAAAATAGACTTTTATAGAATTTTAAAAAATCAAGTGGTATTCAATATTGACATTTAAAAACTCTATAAAAGTCTATAGGTATTCAAATTTTCAATAGACTTTTAATAATTTCATAGAATTCATTAACATATAAACATTAAAGCTTAAGGTACAACCATAAATTTTCAAAAAATTGTATTTGATTCAACCCAAAGATTTGGATGAATTTTTAAAACTTCTAACTCATACACAAGCTATTTATTTCTCTCTCTGTCGCTTCACATCATCTCTCTTCTTATCTTCTCTCATCTCATCTATCTCTATCACTCTCTCAAACTTTCGAAGTGTATATCTATATATATTTTCATCTTTCTTTTTCAAATTTTTTATTTTTTGGCTGATTTTCATTTAATAATTTTTTATTTTATTATCATAGGAAATTTTGAATTCTAGAATTTATTTTGTGATTTTTAATTTATGATTTATACAAATTAATGTAATATTTAATAATAATAAAAGATGATCCAAAAAATATCGTTTAATTGTTAATAATTGAATAACCTCGCAATAACCATGATTTTTTAAATTCTTTTGATCATTTTCAATTAATATGTAAGTTATGATATTTTTATACAAAATTATATCTACACAATGCTAAATAATATTTTTTTCACATGTATATTTTTCATTCAAAAACAAGGTTATAGATTAATCAATTGATGTATTTTAAAAAATTTACAAACATCCATACAAACCCACATATATACACTTGTAAGTATTAAATAATTTAACTTTTAAATAAGTAAATTTATTTATTAATATAAATATTGAAAAATTATTTCAAACTGAATATGTTATATATGTCAATTAATTATTGGTTCAAAAAAATTAATAAAAAATAATATGTTATAATTAATACAAAATTTATAAAATCCTAAAAAAAAATTCACAAGAGTATGTGGGGGATCGATATAGAGTTTAGAGGAGGGTGAATAAACTCTTTCCTTCTTTGGATGGTTTTGCAAAGGGTGCTAGAATCCTGTTAGAGATTATAGATTATCTTGTTCGAATGTAAATCTAGCAGATTACAATAATAAATGCGGAAACGATCCGATGGAGTACGGTGAAATACAATAAAACAGTAGGCAGTAGAACGGGAATTGTTTCTGGAAATTCAAAGATAAAATCTTCTACGTCTCCCATTCTTCTGTTTCCAGAAGGTATCAATAAAAGACTTTGGTTATTACAGTACAATACTTGTACACACCCACTTTAGTAGGGCTTACCCTTTGCCTACTCAAACTTTTAGTTTCTCAACACAATGTAAATGAATACAACAAAGTTCTGGAAAAGACTCTTTTCCAGTTTACAAACTCTTCTCAATAAGATATAGTAAACTGTTTAGCTTGAAGAGATTACGAAACAGCAGCACAATATGATCTCAGAAGATCGGATATTGATAATAATGCGTGTGATATTTTTCTGTATGTTGAGCTAGAAGATAAGTAGTAATTGATGATAGCTCAAACTCAGGTTGGAATAATCGTCGTATAGATAAAGATGATAGCCTTTTTCTACATAGGATTAAACCTCATATATATAGAAAACTTGAGTCCAACGCTATAATCAAAAACAGTTTCTGTGACTCTTGAGTAAGATCAGCTTTAATAGCTAAAACGGGTCCTGCAGAAAGCTTCAAAACAATCAGTCTTGTTTCATACTAAAATTAGTAAAGAGCATTAAATGTCTTTGTACAACATTAATGGTGCAATTAATACTAGTACTAGGTAAAGTAACGGTAACATTTAAGACTGTAACAATTCAAACAAAAGACGTTAAGTTACTTCTGTTTAAGCTAAGTTCCGCTTTTAAAAGCTACGTTCTGCTTCTGGTTTTCTAAGCTGATAAATACTCGAAGAGTACGGCTTTGTTAACGCGATACGAGAGCTTCTGCTTTTATACTGTCTTCTGATTATAGTTATCACGACCTACTGGTTTTAAATCTCATCATCACAATTAAATTAAATCTAACAATTTTCTCTTTTTTGGTGATGCCAAAACCTAGATGTTAGTATCGATGAAGAAAAAAAGTTGAAACAAAAAATAGCAATTATAACAGAATAAACGATACGTGAATAAATAGTAAATCAGAGTTCACAAGAGTTTAATCATCAGTTCCAATGTCTTTAAACATTGTTTCCTCATTCTGAGGATATTCTTTTTTGGTGGATACTGAGCGAATGGAAGTATTATGATCAGAGACCATTTTGGAGAGTTCAGCTTGGCTGAGCAGGATATTACTCTGATTGGTGAAAACAGATTTTCTGAAGATGCTAGTTTCAACGAGAAGCTTAGTCAGAGATTCTGCTGTTCGGGTGACGTCCTTTGAGATGCGTTCATGGAAGAACTTGGTGCCACTGATTTTTCCAGCATGATCACGAGATAACTGTCTCACTACCTCCGAAAGACTATACAGATCTCTTTTCAGAGAGCCTAATTCAAACTCAATGTCAAAGTGGTTTTCAGGGGATGGAGTCATTTCAAGCATTCGTTGTTTGATCTCTGTTCGATGAGATATACGAGCGGGAGAAACAGCAGGAGAGACAATTAAAGCAGTAGACGAAACATTTTCTAGTGGAGCAGCAGATGAAACAAGGGACAACTCTGCAGAAGTTCCTTCAGCAGCAGTAGTAGTAGGCTCATGTGCTGCACTCTCTTCTGGTTCAGCAGCTTCAGTAGTTTCCATTTGCTCATCAGCTGGAATAGAATCAGAATGGGTTTTCAGAAGAGCTTCCATTTCTGCTTGGTGTTCAGCAGAAAATATCTCTAGATTTGGTAGTGATTGGGTTTGAGCAGCTTCTGGTTCTAACATAGGTTGGTCTGCTAGTTGAGCTTCTGGTTGGACCACATCATCAGCCTGAGCTGTTTCTGGTGCAGTAGAGGCAGCAAGAACAATAGATTGAATGACTTCATCAACTGAAGCCAATTCACAAACAGAAATCAGAGAAGAAGACGGAGTAGGCATAGTCAAAGATCCAGGAGTACTGGAGACCTTAGCTTTTGAAGGAGCTGTGGTCCTTTCCTCAACTGGCTTATACTGAGGAAATTCTGGGATGAAGCCTACTTGATACTGCAGAGGCTCTTCAAAAGCCTATTCTTGAGCAAAAAGTTTCTCATTCATCAATTTCAGTCGATCATTCAAAATATGAATTACATCCTGATCTTGAGGAGCAGTAGGATATAGCATCAAAATTTGACTTTAAAGTCTTCAGAACGGAATCCAGCTGCTGACACTTAAGTTGTTCAATGATGTAATTTCTTCTGTTCATTGCCGCAATCACATTAACGGTCTTCGCAGAATCAAAAACCTTCTTTTCATTCTTCACCATTTTAGCATAAACACCTGGTGTTTTTAAATGAGTGATTGGGTGGAAAACTCGAACCTTCAGCCAATCATCAAAAAAGAGAATGTCCTCACTGGCAGATTTTTCAATCTCTTCCATGTGAAGATTAATAGCAAAGTTAACGGATGACTTGGCGCCATGAGCTTGCGCTTCTTCAACAAGTTTTCCCTTGGCTTTATTTGAAGATGAGGTAGGTAGCACGGGTCTGAATGCAGAAGACCCTGCAGAAGTTTATCTAATAACGACCCCACACGAGGTCTGAAAGTCGGAACAGAAGTTGAGGTGGTGGCAGTAGAGATGGCTGCTGGTTTAGAGACGGGGAGAGATTTTGGTTGAGATGATGTAGCTTCTAGAAACACTTGTCTCAAAGGGACAGTGTCTAAATCAGCAACAACTGCTGTTTTCTTGAGGTGGAGAACTGTGCGAGCCTTCTTCTTGCTAGGGGTGGCAGGGAGTGATGCTTTGGTTAGAGCAGCAGACTCCTCAGATACTGTTTTATCTGAATCAGTGGAGACAACCACTCTTTTCCTCTTGATTTTCTTTTGAGGTCCTTGAGCCTTAGTCCGAGCATCGCCAATCTCTTTCTTCAGAGAAACAAATTCAGCCACAGTCGGCTTTGGTCTCAAAGAAAGTACATTGTCAGCATCGGCCACTGTTACATAAGAAGCATCCTGTTTAGAAGTGTGAGGAAAACCAGCATCCTTCAACATTGTGTTGATCTGAACAGCAAAACCAGTACCCTTTCTAACAACGATATCCTTCATGATTCTGAACAAAAATGGACTTCAGTACACCTTAAAGTCAGAAGTGATAGCTACCATCACTTGAACTTTTTCTTTGGTCAGCTTATCGAACGTACCAGCTTTGACCAGAAGTGCTTTTGCCACAATATCGACAAGCACTTGATATTCCCTTTTTAGAAACTTCTTGAAGCAAGAGGGAGAGAGTTCCTCTCCAGAAGCTGAGAAAGTGAGGAGGGCAGAAGACATCTCCTCCTTAGAAATATCAGAAAATTCAGAGGTACCTGAGAATGAGAGAAGGAAAGTCGATCCCAATAGTGCAGCATCGATGGAGATGGATGCATCTCCCTGAGAATAAATGATTTTCCCATCCTCGACGGTTGCTTTAGCATAGAAATATAAGAGGGTAGTCTTGTAGATGATGGCAGGTGATTTCAAAAACCTTGGGAGACCAGATTTTTCAATTGCTTTGAACATCTTAAAAAGATTCTCGTCTTTGATGGTCAGAACTGATGCAAAGTTAACTTGATAAGCATTTAGTGTGTAAGCTCCAGTCATTTCTGCAAATAAGATGAATTCGAAGTAGATTCTGTAGTGGAGATGAATGCGAGAGAAAGCAGTAGCTAGTAAGCAAAAGTCTGGAATCGTAAAAGTGAAATGAGATAAAAGAGGCGATTAATATTCAAAATGTACAGTCGTCAGTGAAACATAAGAACATGTGTCAATATGTTTGCGGTTCAGTTTTTGAAAAGTTAAAAGATGAGTGTCAGAAACGCCAAAATTTTAAAATATACTAAAAGAGGCGGGCTGTCCAAGCTGTTACTAAAGAAAATCAGAAGAACATTTGTCGTGTTATGATAATATCTACTGGAAGTCATAAAGTACTGAAATATATCCAGCACTGTGATAAAAATCAGTAGACACATTGTTTTATTGAAAAGACAAACCTCCTTCTGCTTCTGAAAAAACACGGAAATATTAGTCAGAATAAAATATCGTTCCTTCTAAATTAATCAACTGATAAATACGAAGATTCGAGATCTGAGGGAAAGACATGTGACTCTTGATATTCGTGTAGGAGGTGAACAGTTTAGGCGTCTCTTCAGCTTCCCCGAGGCTCTATATAAATACCTGCAAGCTAACAAACTAAGTCATTTACACATTTATCAAATCAAAACAAATGAATGATGCAAGCATTCTCTTGGGGTCTTCTCTAGAGTCGGAATCAGTAGATGAGTTTCATAGACAACTTCCAGCTTCTCGTAAGAATATGTTTGAAGACATCCTTTTCCAAGAGATGAAGACTTGGAAGAAATTCCTCGACCTGTAACTCGAGTATTTTCTTGACAGTCTGAGGAATCATCCCGTTCACAAACCACGATCATGCAAAGAGAGGGGGATGATTCCAGCAGATCTTAGTTAGGTTCATGCTGAAACTCTCAGTACTGCTGATATCAACAATTGTAATAGTTTAGACAATGTAATGCATCTGATTTTATGAATGAAATATATCATTTTGTCATATCTCTTGTTTATCTACTGCTTTTACTTACACCATAAAAGAAAACAGAAGATAGTAAACAGTAATTAAGATAAATCAATTAAACCGAGAACATTACGAAAGTAATAAAACTTATTCTCAGGCAGAGGCTTAGTAAAGATATCTGCTGCTTGCTGATCAGTAGGGACGTATTCTAGACGAATGTCTTTCTTCTGCATATGATCTCTAATAAAATGATGTCTGATGTCAATGTGCTTCGTTCTGGAATGAAGTACTGGATTGTGTGTAATTGCTATAGCACTGGTATTGTCACAGAATATAAGTGATTCAGAGGCTTGAACTACATAGTCTTTACGTTGTTGTTGCATCCACTGTATTTTAGAGCAGCAGCTTCCGGCAGCAAGGTATTCTGCTTCTGTAGTAGACGTAGCTTTGGAAGTCTGCTTTTTACTGAACCAGGAGATCAACCTATCACCAAGAAATTGACAAAAACCACTTGTGCTTTTCCTATCCAGTTTGCAACCTGCATAGTCAGCATCTGAATATCAAATAATATTGAAAGAAGAATCATTGGGATACCATAGGCCGACATTTTGAGTACTTTTTAAATATTTCAAAATACATTTAGCAGCAATATAATGTGATTTCTTAGGGTTAGATTGAAATCTTGCACAAATACAAACAACGAACATAATATCATGTCTACTGGCAGTAAGATATAACAATGAACAAATTAGACCACGATACTGAGTTACCTCTACTGAAATTCCATTTTCATCCTTATCAAGTTTAGTATATGAGCTCATTGGAGTGGAAGCAGCAGAGCATGTTTCCATGTCAAACTTTTTCAGTAGTTCCTTAGTGTACTTAGCCTGATTTATGAAGATTCCAGTATCAAGTTGCTTGATCTGCAGTCCTAGTAAGAATGTTAATTCTCCCATCATGCTCATTTAAAATTGTTCCTGCATTAATTTAGAAAACTTTGCACACAATTAGAGGTTAGTTGACCCAAAGATAATGTCATCAACATAAATCTGCACTAACAGAATGTGCTTATTCTTAACTAAAGTTAACAAAGTCTTGCCTAATGTGCTGATTGTAAAATCATGATTGACAAAAAATTGTGAGAGCGTGTCATACCAAGCTCGAGGTGCCTGTTTTAAACCATACAGGGCTTTGTATAATTTAAATACATGATGCGGTAAGAAATGATCAATAAAACCTGGAGGTTGTTCAATGTAGACCACTTCTTGCAGTAGACCATTTAGAAAAACGCTTTTCACGTCCATCTGCTAAAGTTTGAAGTTCTTGAAAGCAGCGAAGGCTAAGAATATTCTGATAGCTTCAAGCCTTGCTATTGGTGCAAAGGTCTCATCATAGTCTATTCCTTCTTCTTGTCTGAAACCTTTAGCCACCAGTCTTGCTTTATTTCTAACCACAGTACCTTCTTCATTTAGCTTGTTTCTAAATACCCACCGGGTTCCAATAACAGCTTGATGAGATGTTCTAGGTACAAGAAACCAAACTTCATTTATTTTAAATTGATTCAGCTCTTCTTGCATAGCTTCAATCCAATTGGGATCCAGAAAAGCTTCTCAATCTTCTTTGGTCCATCCTTAGAGATAAAAGCAGCACGCATATATTCATTTATCATTTGCCTTCTGGTTCTTAATGGAGCTGCTGGATTACAGATAACCAAAGATGGAGGGTGAGATTTTCTCCGGACAAAAGGTTTTAAAGAAATTTCTTCCTGGTTTGATGGATTCGGATCAGGCTCAGCTAAAGCAGTAGTAGGTTCTGGAATGTTAACTTCTAGTTATGGTATATCCTATGTCTGAACAACTGGTTCTACCAGAGGAATGTCTGGTTCTTGATTTTGAGCATCTTTGACACTAGGTTCTGCATCATCTTCACTATCCATTTCCAGATGAATCCTATCTAACATGTTACTTAGATTTGACACTTTAGAAATTCCAGGAGCACTGCTATCTTCATCAAAAACAATATAAATAGATTTTTCAACATTAAGAGTTCTATTATTGAAAATTCTGAATGCTTTGCTTACTGCTAAATATCCAAGAAAGATTCCAGCATCTGATTTTGAGTCAAATGTAGACAAATAATTTTTACCGTTATTATGCACAAAGAATCTGCAACCAAACACATGAAAGTATGATACATTAGGCTTACTCCCTTTCCATATCTCATATGGAATCTAATTGTGCCTCTTGTTGATTATGGTTCTGCCTGCATATGCTAGAATTGTTCTAGCAGCTTCTTTAAAAGTTCAGTTTCTCCTCTCAGCTACTCCATTTTGTTGAGGCGTTCTGGCAGCTGAATATTCATGATGGATGCCCTGTTCATCCAAGTATAACTCAAGAATCTTGTTAGTAAATTCAGTGCCCCGATCACTTCTGATTTTAATAACAGAAATTGATTTTTCATTTTGAATCTTTCTCAAAAGCTTGATCCGGAAGCTACTGGTTTGATCTTTTCCAGCAAGAAATATTACCCAAGTAAATCTAGAAAAGTAATCAACAACAACAAGTGTATACTTCATTCCCCCAAGCTCATGATAGGGATTGGACCAAACAAATCCATATGCAATAACTCCAAACACCTTGAAATTGATTTACCACCTTTATTCTTGAAGCTAAATCTCACATGTTTGCCAAGTTGACATGCAGAACATACATGATTTTTAACGAAATTAATATCAGGTAAACCATCAACTATGTTCTGCTTTTTGAGATTATTGATTGACTTGAAATTCAGGTGATTCAATCTCTTGTATCATAGCCAATGTTTATCACTAAGGGAGGCAACTAAAGATGTAGAAACATTAACATGATCTTTATTCCATGATACTTTGTATGTTTTGCCTTCTCTTTTTCCGGTTAGGACTATGGATTCATTGGCATCTTTAACTGTGCAGTGTGCTTTTGAAAAGCTAATGAGTAACCATTATCGCACAGTTGGCTAATGCTGATTAGATTGTAACAGAGATTTTCAACCAAGAGCACATCATTTATAGTAATGTTACCATGGATAATCTTACCCTTACCCACAGTTTTACCCTTTGAGTTGTCCTCAAAAGTTATCTTTGGTCCAGTACAACTCATTATTTCTAAAAGTAGACTCTTTTGTCCAGTCATATGTCTGGAACATCCACTGTCCAGATACCATGTAGAGCTGCTGATCTTGGTTTTCCTCTCCTGTTCCTGCAAGCACAAGTTTTAGTAACTGGTACCCAATCTATTTGGGTCCAAGCCTTATCAGTCCTTTAGGAACCCACATTTATACAATTCTTAGTGACCTTGTACTTCGGGTATCCACAGAGGTGTATGCAACAGAAGGTCTGTTATTTCTAACAGAATGCATCTTAGAATGTTGTACTTCCTTTTTGTTTTTGTCGTCTGGTCTGTATCTCTTCTGAACAGGTCTAGAATTATAGTCCTGGCAGTTTCTAACCTTCATAGAGGGTTGTCATCCTGAGTTGAATCCTCTACTGGATCCAAAACTTTGATGAACTCTTTCCTTAGGTTCAACATAACCCAGAACATAATGCTTCCTTCTGTTCGTCTGATCTACAACCCTTTCAACTCGATCAGTTGGTACTACTGGTTCATATACCACACTGGATTTAGCAAAACGAATGTATCTCCCTTTACTTGTATCAAGTTTTGGCTTAGTACTAGTTTCAGAGGTGCTTTCACTATTGCTGAATCCGAGACCACTCCTGTCTCTAGATTGCTTCTGCAATTCTTGCATCTTCTCTAATGAAACAGAAGACTTGTTCCATGCATTTACCAGAACCGATAGCTTCTGATTTTCAAACTTCATCGTCTGGTAATCTGCATTCACTCTGTCATTCTCAGTTCTTAATTTACTTATCTCAACTTCTAGATCGCTACACATGTTCTCTTGCAAGCAAGTGAACTTACTGATTTGATCCTTTAAGCTTTGATTTTCAGTCTTAACTTCCTCGAATGACTGAGAAAGTCTTGAGTACTCTTCCACCATGTCATGCAGTGCTTTAACCAAATCAGTTCGTGTAAATTCATTGGAGTCAAAGTCAACTACCTCTCCAGATGCCGAGGTTGATTCAGTGTCTGCCATGAGACATTTGATCTTTTCTGCATCGCTATTAGTAGAATGACTTTCTGAATCAGAAGACTCAGAACTAGAATTCGTCCATTTTGATTTTCTTTCTTCGGCAATCATCGCTTTGTGGTCTCTTCTGGATTTCTTGTCATTCCTCTTGTATTCTTTTTTCTTCTGATCATCCTTCTTCGGCTTCGGGCAATCAGCAATGAAATGTCCAAAATTTCCACAGTTGAAACACGCCATGTCACCAGGTGGAGAATCCTTCTTAAAATTTCGATTAAGACTCTGGTAAGCTCGGTGATTCTTCTTCATGAATATGGAAAATTTCTTCACAAATAAGGACATTACATCGTTGCTGATCTATTCAGCAGTCTTTTCAGATGTGCTTTCAATGGCAGTAGCAGGTGATGTACTTGGAACAACTGTAGCAGTAGCAGTAGCAGTAGCAGTAGCAGTAGTAGTAGCAATGAGAGCCTTGGTAGGTAGATTTGTTGAGGGCTCTTATCCACTTCTCATTTCTAGTTCAAACTCACAGGCTTTTAAGTCTGCAAACAAGTCATGTAGTTCTAACTTGTTCAGATCTTTAGATACTCTCATAGCCATAGTTTTTATGTCACATTCCATGGGTAAAGCTCTCATTACTTTGAGTGCTATTTCTCTGTTGCTGTGTTCTTTCCCCAGAGCTGCCAGCTCATTAACCAAACTGCTGAAACGTTCATCAAACTCACTCAGAGTTTCTCTAACTTTCATTTTGAGATTTTCAAATTTCTGCATTGCTACAGACAACTTATCCTCCTTCTTCTATTCATTTCCTTAACAGATTTGGATGAGTTTTTCCCAAATCTCTTTTGCAGTAGGACATATCTTGATCTTACTGAAGGTGTTCTTGTCGAGAGTTTTGTAGAGAATGTCCTTCACAACATTGTCAAGATTAGCTTTCTTTTTATCTTCAGTTTTCCATTCTCCTCTGTGCTTCTCAACCATCTGAGGTGCCCCTTCAGTAACAGCAATAGCAGTGTTAGGCTTTAAGATCTTCAATGGACCATCTGTGATGACAAACCACATGTCATCGTCTTGAGCTGCAAGATGAGCTTGCATCCAGATCTTCCAGTCATCGAAATCTTCTTTTGAGAACATGGGAACTTTGCTGAAGTGTGCCATATCTGTTGTAAATATTTAGAACAAGAAAAATCTGCTATGATATCACTTGTTGGGGATCGATATAGAGTTTAGAGGGGGAGGTGAATAAACTCTTTCCTTTGTTGGATGTTTTTGCAAAGGGTGCTAGAATCCTGTTAGAGATTATAGCTTATCTTGTTCGAATGTAGATCCAGCAGATCACAATAGTAAGTGCGGAAACGATCCGATGGAATACGGTGAAATACAATAAAACAGTAAACAGTAGAACGGTAGTTGTTTCTAGAAGTTCGAAGATAAAATCTTCTACGTCTCCCCTTCTTCTGTTTTCAGAAGGTATCACTAAAAGACTTTGGTTATTACAGTACAACACTTGTACGCACCCACTTCAGTAGGGCTTACCTTTTGCCTACTGAAACTCCTAGTTTCTCAACACAAAGTAAATGAATACAACAAAGTTCTGGAAAAGACTCTTTTCCAGTTTACAAACTCTTCTCAATAAGATATAGTAAAGTGTTTAGCTTGAAGGGATTACGAAAAGCAGCACAATATGATCTTAGAAGATCGGATATTGATAATAAGGCGTGTGCTGCTTTTCTGTATGTTGAGCTAGAAGATAAGTAGTAGTTGATGATACCTCAAACTCACGTTGGAATAATCGTTGTGTAGATAAAGATGATAGCCTTTTTCGATATAGGGTTGAACCTTATATATATAGAAAACTTGAGTCCAACGTCTATAATCAAAAACTGCTTCTGTGACTCTTGAGTAAGATTAGCTTTAATACCGAAAACGGGTCCTGCAAAAAGCTTCAAAACAATCAGTCTTGTTTCATACTAAAATTAGTAAGGAGCATTAAATGCCTTTGTACAACATTAATGGTGCAATTAATACTAGTACTAGGTAAAGTAACGGTGACATTTAAGACTGTAACAATTCAAACAAAAGACGTTAAGTTACTTCTGTTTAAGCTAAGTTCTGCTTTTAAAAGCTACGTTCTGCTTCTGGTTTTCTAAGCTGATAAGTACTCGAAAAGTACTGCTTTGTTAATGCGATACGAGAGCTTCTGCTTTTATATTGTCTTCTGATTAAAGTTATCACGACCTACTGGTTCTAAATCTCATCACCACAATTAAATTAAGTATAACATAGTATATAAAAATCTTGCAAAAAAGTCTACATGAATCCACATAAATCTGTTTATAAATATGTGAGATTATGTAAAAGTCAATAAAAATCTATAAAATCCAAAAAAGTCTATCATTTGAAAAAGTAATTAAAAATCATCAAAACTCTGGATTGAATATACCCCACTATAATTTGTCATAATCCGTTTAATCCCAACCAAATCTTTCGGTTCAACATCTTATAACATGCATGTCATACACATGATGTTGTTTTGTATATAAACATTCGATAAGATAGAACAATAGCACAAATCAAGTGACTTGAAATACAAAGTTTAATTTCAAATACCGACTATTATTAATGTAAAAAATATAAATGTAATTATTTACATAAATATTTTATTTATTTCACAGTATAAATTAATATAATTCTAATATTATAATAAATATAATAGTGAACAAATAGAAAAGAGAAAAGAAAAAATGAATGAGACAAACACTCCTGTTTATAAGATAGACGAAGTGATCTATAAACAGAAGAATAAACGATTTATCAATCGACAATACAATCAATTAAATCATTCCCGGCCATAACACCTTTCTTAGATGATTGATGAAGAATATGATGATATCTCGTTAAAAATTGTTAGTAAAATTCAATGAAAAAACCGAAAAACAAAAACTCGAACACAGAAAAAAGTACAACAATTAATACTCTCATTGATTTCAATCATTGAAGATAATTTAATTGATTTCAAATCTAAGAAAAATGAAAAATGTCTAATTAAATTATTTTAATTGCATTAATTAAATATGATAGACATGTTTACATGCTAAAAATATGGATTTCTACTAGAATGAATAAAACTATGTTTTTAAGGGCTATTTGAGACGTGATCGAGGAACGGAGACCGATGACCATAAAGGAAAAAATATTTTTATTAAATGAGTATTTTTAATTGTCTAATATATGATATATTTAAAATGAAATTCTCAAAAATGGTGCTTTTTGAAGTGTTTTTACATGCCGAGTCGTATTTTAAATCGGTAATCGATTTTTGACGAAAATAAAGACTTTTTAGGAATTCGGCTAATATTTTCGAAAATTTTCCTAAACGAAATATTTTACCTACTATCTAATGGGTCTAATGGGCCTATTATACCTATGTTACTGGGCCTAAATCCTACAAATTATTTATATCAACTTGAGAGGCTTCTAAACCCTAAACTCAATTAAAAATACATGCATCTTTCAAGCTATAGAGACATAGGGTCTTCTCTCAAACTCACGGCCACACACACAACACGTTTTCAAGGGATTTACATCGGTTTGAAGAGAACAACGCAGCAAGTTCCCCGTATCTCTGCCAATGTTTTTCGCATCTCAAATTGTTTTTCGTGGTGAAACACACAAAGACACGTCTTAATTTTTCTTTACTCATTTTTCATACCATATTATGTGTGTTTATACATTTTTTCATGAAAAAATGTGATGTCCTTTCAATTGTTTCCAATTTTATGGCATATACATTATAAAACTTGAGTTTTCATGCTTTTAAATTCATGATAAGGATGCTGGAAAAAAGAGGGCAAGGGGCTGCACATTTCCTTGGGTTTTTATGGAAGCTAGGGTTTGGTTATGGTGGCTAGGAAGGAACAAGCGGTGTCCTGCAATGAGGGAAGCCTAAGAGGGTCTAGTCATGGTTCTAGATGGGTTGAGGGAAGCCTGGTTCGAAAGGAAAGGGCTATAAGCAGAGAAATAATTAGGAAAGAGTATTAAAATACTATGATCAGATCGAGGTGGAGAGTACTAGAGTAATGAGCTTCAAGACTACTTTAAAGAGAATGTGATTCTCTCACAGTGGACTCCGCCTGCCACATCCCAGTTGAATGGTGTGTCAGAACGTCGTAATCGGACATTGATGGACATGGTCCGATCTATGATTGGATTCACTGAGTTTCCGCCATCCTTGTGAGGATATGCGCTTGAAATAGCGACAAGGTTGTTGAATAAAGTTCATACAAAGACAGTAGATAAAACTCCATATGAGATATGGATGGGAAAGTCGCCCAAATATTCTTACTTAAGAATATGAGGATGCTTTGCTTACGTGAAGCAGGCAGTGGGAGAAAAATTGGATAGTAGAGTCAATTTGTGCTACTTTGTGGACCCTAAGAACTCTGTTGGATACTACTTCTATTTATCCTAGTGAAACAAAGAGATTTGTTTCAAGGAATGTTGCCTTCCTAGAGAATGAGTTTCTATTAGATAGAAAAAGCAGGATGATACATGTAACGCCCCAGATTCGATTACTGTCTTCACTGTACCAAGACGAGTCTTTCTAGCGTGCTTATGTCCTCACTCACACGCACCATAGGAAACTTCCTAGGGGTCACTCATCCCAAAATTGCCCCAAATCAAGCACGCTTAACTTTGATGTTCTTATGTGATGAGCTACCGAAAAACAGATGTACCTTCTTGATATGAGTAGTACATATCAAATCATTTAAGCCTTCCTCAACTGCACAGTCTCATACCAGAATAGTTTTTGGAATCCCTCTATTTCCAGTGTGTTAGGATCGGTTGGATGTGATAAAATGTTTAGAAGGGGAGTTGAATAAACACTTGACAATTTTTCACAACTTTTCGATGGATGAATCAGTTTAGTGGTAAACTGAATTTGCGAATCTTGTTGTCAATGTCAATCAGTTAACTAATGAAAGTGCGAAAATAAACTGACTGATAGATAGAATAAACTGAGAATAAAGAACGCAAGATTTGTGGATGTTCGGTGTAGAACCCGTAAATTAGACTACATATAAGCCATGCATAATTCTAGTATTTAAATTAAAATGATTTTATAGCATGAGTATTTAAATTCTTTTCGTTAAATTTAATTATTTCATGCAGTAGTTTAGTTGCTTTCCTTTCAGTTAAATAAGCGAGGCCGGACTGGAGTTAGAGTAATGAGATAAATTTTAATAATGAGAAAATATTCCTAGACTTAATTTGAGATAAAGAATAAGTTATTTTAATGAAAAAGGAAGTTTAAGGAATTATTTAATTAATTGGAGATAAGTAGTAAATAAATTCCTTTTTGTCCAAGAATTTAATTAAAAGCCTAAATTAAAATATGTGTCCAATTGAGATAAGATAATCTAGGCTTATTTTATTTAAGAAATTATAATTTAACATGTTGGTAATTTAATTTAATGATTTGGCCATGCATGCAAGATAATGCATATCCTAAACTAATTTGTTAATTCACTAAAATACATAATTAGTGTTTAAAACTTTAAGGAGATAAAATTCAATAATTAAACAATTTTTCACTCCATTTATTTTGTAGAATTTCGGCCACATTAAGGATTTGGATTAAATAAGTTGACAACTCACCATTTTTGAATCATTTCCATATCCATTCTTGGTAGATAATCCCTTCATTTTTAATCAACAATAATTAATAATTTAAGCAATATCCCACCCCATTTTATTGAGCATAATTTCGGTCACCTTGATAAAAGATTTAAAAATATTTGGCAACTCTCCATCCTCAATTCATTTCCTTATCTTTTCTTGGGAGATAATTCCCTCACCATTTAATCTTCATTAATTATTAATTAAGCAATTTTTCTACCTTTAATTGGACATGAGAAAATCGGTCACCACATCATTTAAATCTCCCTCAAATCTCTTGATATCATAGCAACTTCCCTTATCTCTCAACTCAAAAGATAGCAAGATTTATTTCCTCCCATTTATTTTGCAAAATTTCCCTTCACTCTCCTAGACATATTTCTCTCCCCCATTTTCGAAAATTCTGAACATTTCAGCACTGAAAATCGTGAGTCTCCTAGCAAGAAACAAGAGAGAAAACAAGTGAGAAAAAAAGAAGACTCCGTCTCCGCCGCGCCGCGTCGTCGTTTCGTTTGTTTTTCTTCCAAAACAAACCAAGGCATGTATATATTATTTCTTTGCTCTTAAATCAAGTCATAATATGATTTTTAAACATCGCATGTCCATGATTTTCATGAGAAAACCGAAATATTACAGCAACTACACAAGAAAATTCAGCACAGATTTCGGCCTTCACTTGTGCACTTCACGATTTTGATGTTTTTGTTGTTTCAGGAGGGTGGCTCGATCCTAGGCTCCCAAGGCTGCACCTAGACACGTACTAGGGTGTATTAGAATCATGTTGGTCCATTAGTTCAAGCCCCATGCACTCAAGAAAAGGAAAAATGACAGCAACCCTTCCTTGGTGTCACTTTGTGCTTCGTTTTCTGTTTTGCTGTCAAGGTGGGATGTTACTGATTTTGGCTGACCTAGGGGCTATAGCCATGGTTAGAACATCTCCTTGTTATGTCTAAGACGAGATCAAGTTGGCCTTTCAAGGCTTGGTCCATGGTTGCATCGGTTTTCAAACAAAATAAGAACAGTCCCTTCGGTTTTAAAAATTCTGGTTGTTGTTGTGTGTGTTGTGTTTCGAATTTATGGTGCCAAGTGGATCGTGGTTGGCTTCTAGCCCATAGCCATGACTCATGCAACACCTTAGCATGTCTAGCATGGACCATGGTTAACCTCATAGCCATTGGATCCGGCGTTTGACAGCAAACAAGCAAGACACCCAGCATGCGCAGATTTGGTTCTCGGGTGGAACGTGTGGTTTGTTTCGGTTGTTACTTGAATGGTGGCTGGCCTAGGGCCCTTAGCCATGGTTCAAGCCAACCCTTGGGATGTTGGGAAGATGCTCTGGTTGGTGGTTCAAGCCCCAATGGCCAATAGTCTCGAAAACGAAGCATGGTAACGCAACAGCGGCTGCTGTAATTTCTGGACAGCAAGTTGTGCTGTTGTTCAGAGGTGCATTTCGGGTTCTTGGTTGGCTTTTAGCCTATAGACATGGACTGGACAGTACCTCATCGAGTTGGGAAGGTCATGTTTTTGGCCGTTTGTGATTCGGATCATTTTCGAGGTCGTACGAGAATTTACGGTGCAATGTGCCAAAGTGACTCTCGAAAGAGCGTTCTACGTTTTTGGCCTTCATTCACTAAATTTCGAGTACTGTAAATTTAGGAGCATTATTTCATCATTTTTAAGAGTATTTTAATCATGACTAAACGTTGGTTCGCTGTTGGTTCGGGTTGGCTCGGAGTCAGGATTAAATACTAAGTCAGTGGGCGTAATTGTCTCGTTTTTGGATTCAATTACAAAGTTTGGTCAAGTAAATCATTTGTATAATTTTCATGACATAATTAGGTCGCAGCGAGCCTGGGAACGGTCCAACCCTTATAGTAAAATTTATACAGGATATTTAATTTTTGTATTTAATTATATTACGTGCAAAAATGTAAAATATTCATTTTTGAGAGTTATGTGATATTGCTTGTGGCCATTGTATTATCATGGGATTATTACTTCACCCGGTCGCCAGTTACCGGCCAGTTCAGTTGTGTACCACCCAGTATACTGTGGCATTAGTCTGATCAGACGATTAGTATTTCACCCGGTCGTCAGTTACGGTCCCGGTCGTCAGTTACCGGTAAGTTCAGTTCAGTTCAGGGGCCACTTGCGTATACCGTAATCTCAACCGAAAATTATTACACGTTATTTTATGACAGGGCTCTACGGAGCAAATATTTTACTTACTACATTCAGTTCAGTTCAGTTCAGTTCAGTTATGCACGTAATACTAATTATTCATGATGCGATTTTCAGTTCAGTTATGCACGTATTTCATTTACCCATGACATGATATTTTCACCTTGCATGCGATTTTATTATTATTACTTGTTATTTACGATATATGCATGCTGAGTCTTTTGACTCACTAGACTTGATTGTTGTAGGTACTGATGATGTCGGAACCGAGGGCGGGGACCAGTGAGCTAGCTTGGGTCGGCAGTAGTGGAACCCGAGGACCTCATTTTTTTTGCATTTACTATTTTTAGGCTCAAACATTTTTCTCGTTGTTGGATAATTTTAAATTATTATTTTGCAAACAAACATTTACTTCCGCTGCTATTTTGAACATCAAACTTTATTTTTATCAGTTTATTTACGAAAGAGGCATTTTAATTAATGAAAAAGAAAATTTTTAAATTTTTCCGCAAATTTTCAAGCACGAATTTAGAGGCCTCTACATTCGGAGACTTGAAACGCTCCTATGTCACCCCTTCTATCTCGAAAATAGAATATTTACTAAAAGACTTTGATCTATACAATACTTTGGACAAACCCACTTCAGTTTGGACTTAACACTGTCAAAACTGAAACTCTTAGTATCAATACATTTTTATCAGTACTCAATTAATGTAATTTTTCAGCACAAATGATCTAAAAAAATGATCGAATATTGTGCGTTCGTTGATAGCTAGTGGGTAGCTCGGTAACTTCGTATCTGGTTTCGTAACTCTTTATCGGCTGATCTTCTCGGCTATTTATAGGCTTTGCTTCCGACGGTAATATTGAATGCATTTGAATCTTTATATCCGTTAGACACGTCAAAATTTTTCTGACAATCGTACATTATAGCTTTTCTGAAATGCGGCGTTCCACTACAAGTTGCAGTCTAATTATGTACAAATTGTCGCTTGATAGTTACGTTCTTTAACTGATGATGTGTCAAGCTGATTTATCAGTTGACTCTTTATAGCTAATAGGATTAACTTATTGTTGTGTAACTGATCAGTTTTAACTGATCGTCCAGTTGACTACACAGCTTCAGTTAGCTTTGAACAGTTCAGTTGCTTTTTATAATTTGCGCATTAATCTTCAGTTCGGGCAACTATCAGTTACATATTTTTAGTTCAGTTATCTTCAGTTGTCTTGATCAGTTCTTCAATCTTTTCACGCTCAATTTTTCAAACTCCGAAATTATAATTCCAACAATTTCTCTCTTTTTTGTGTTTGACAAAACATAGGATTTATAAAATGACCGAACTGAACTCTTGTAGATAAAATAATCTTTTATTGAAAAATCTTTCACTTTATAAATTCGTACAAAAAATGAAGGAATAAAAGAATCTTCTACTTACTGAAAATCTAACAACTAAATATAGAGACTGTTTTTTAACTGATCTGAGTTGTTCTTCATTTCTTGGCTCTTTTATCAGTCGGTTCTTGATCAGTCGGTTGACTTGGTCTCTTCTTAGATTGCTGCTGCTGCTATTCTTTCTGCTTCTTTTCTCCATTTTTGTCGACACCATCAACTTTACTGGACAATGTACAAACTTCTGTGGTGACAATAGATATAGCATTTATCATTTGTTCCTGCATCAAATCCATTATTTTTGTCATGCTTGTTTGTATAAAATCCATTCAATTTATCAGCATATCCTGAGTTTGGAAAAGTGCTGGAACTGCCACTCTGTCCTTCTTTAATTGATCTAATCACTACTACAAAAACGGCAAACGACAACGGATAAAACGGATTTTAGCCATTTTAAAACTGTTGTAACTGAGGGTGTTGTTGAAAGTCCGTTCAACGACAACGGGTTTTATCTGTTGTGGTAGATCAAATTTGCGACGGATTTTAAAAACCGTCGCAAATAAAAATAAGCGACTGGTTTGAATAAGACCGTCGCTAATTCAATGTAACCGTCGCTAGTTCAAATTAGCGACGGTTTAGTCAACCGTCACTAATTTAAATTAGCGACGGGTAGCAATGAAGTCCGTCGCTAATCAAGATTTCCGTCGCTAATTTGTTTCGAAAAATAAAAAAAATACTTTTAATAATTTAATAAATCTAAAAAAACTAATAATCCAAACTAAAATCATGTAAAAGAAAAAAATTTTAAGTGTTGTGAAGTAGTAAAATCGTGTAAAAGAGAAAAATTTTAAGTGTTATGATGTGGTTAAAAAAATTTTACGTGTTGTGTGAAAGTGATAAATTTGTGTAAGAGAGAAAAATTTTAAATGTTGTGTGAAGTGATAAAATTGTGTAAGAGAAAAAAATTTTAAGTGTTGTGTGAAGTGATAAAATGGTGTAAGAGAGAAAAATTTTAAGTGTTATGAAGTGGTGAGAAAAATTTTAAGTGTTGTATGAAGTGATAAAATGATGTAAAAGAGAAAAATTTTAAGTATTGTGAAGTATTGGGGAGGAAAATGGATCGAAAATGGAGATATTTATAGACAGTTTGCGACGAGTTTTGGTTAAATATGTTAAACCGTCGCATATTTTTATTTGGCAACGGTTTGGATTTAATTAGCGACGGTTTCAAAATAATGTCGCTAATTTTAGCGAAAAACCGTCGCTAAATTTAAAGATGCGACGGGTTTTTTTTAAAACAGTCGCTAAAATTAGCAACGGTTTTGATAAACTGTCGCTAAATTTAGTGACGGTTGTTGGAAAACCGTCGCTAAATATTGCAACGTTTTCCAAAACCGTTGTTGTTTGTCAAAAAAGCACACTAATCGACAACGGTTTCTTCAAACCGTTGTCAATTGTCCAAAAAAACGCGCTAATAGACAACGGTTCATAGAACCGTTGTCGTTGACCCTAAAAAAACGCTCAAAGACAACGGTTCTATAAAATCGTTGTCATTGATCCCAAAAACCTTTGTCTTTGACCCCCCAAAGACAACGGTTTTTAAATACCGTTGTCTTTGCCCCCCAAAAGACAACGGTTTTCGATAATACCGTTGTTAAAAAACATACGACAACGGTTTTTGTGAAAAACCGTTGTCGTATGTGCGTTGTTGTATGCAGAATTTCTTGTAGTGAATAGAAGGAATAAGGAAGTGATATTCTTAGTAACCTGCTAAAGGCTCTTCATAGTGCTCTCCTTCGTAGAATCAATCTTCAGTGTATGCAACAGTTGAGTTGAATTCATGTCAGAAATGGTTGAAATAATATTGTGCAAGCCGGACTGAATTTCTTCCATCATAATCTCAGCAGCCATTGGTATTTGAGGAGACAGCGCTTCAGATGATTCGGGTTCTTGCTCCTTGTCTTCGTCGTTGAAAATTATCAAGGCCTTATCTGTTGATTCAGTCACAGCTTGAACTATTTCTGGAATAATTTCTTCAACTGCCTCTTATTGAGGTTCTTGGGGTGGAGTAGTAGTCTGAGTAGCAGTTGGCTTTTCAGTTTGCACTTGCACTTCTTCAGTTAGTTCAGAGTGAAACTTAGCCTCTTCAGTTGGTTTATCAGCTGACACTTTAGTTGGCACTAGCACATCTTCTGTTTTGTCTGAGTGCAACTGAGCCATGTCAGCTGGATTGACTTGTTCAGTCGTGGCAGCTGACTGAACTAGTTCTTGTAAAACAGCCTCTATGGCTGATTGTTCAGTTATGTTCAACTGGTTCATCAGTTAAACGTTCAGCTGGATGTCAGTGGCAACTGATTTTATTACTTCATCGACATTTGCCAAAGACAACTCAGCATCAGTGTAGAGTTGAAGACCTGCTGGAGGAGATTTAGGAGCAGAAGATGACGGTTGAGCATCCTTGGAAGAAGAAACAGTTACTTGCTCAGTATGTTCAGCGACTGCTTCCTTGGATGGCTATGACTGATTAATTGAAGGTTCAGCCTGCTCCTCTGAGGTTGGACTTTGGGAATTAATTGAAATATACAACTTTTGATTCATTTCCCAATATTTGTTCTTCATCTGCAGAGATAAGAGATCCGTGTCCAGCTGCTGAAAAACTGCTCTGTCATTGTAGGCAGTTGGACTCTTAGGATCATAGTTCATGCGTAGCTGAGCTGTGACTTCAGCTAGCTTCTTGACACACATCGGATCAAAGAAATAGGTCCTCCTCTCCAGTGCTTGAGCGATCGTGGTAGCTTTAACTGTCTTGAGGACGGTTTTCTCAAGGGCGATGAATTTATTCAAAACTGGTGTTTTCTGCAATCGCCTGGAAAAAACTTCAGTCCTAAACTTGACTCATTCATTGTACACTTCCAACTTTGATTCAGATAACTAATTTATTTCTTCCCATATCAGATCAATATGAGTTTGAATTAGGTTGGTTTGTCTGGGCTCTTCAACCAACTTGCCCTTATCTTTTGGGTCAGTGAGGGCATGAGAAATGCTCAGCTCTGACATAGTTGAATCCACTTTTTCACGTATCATCACTCCCTTTGGTCGAGCAAAAGACAGTGTAGTTGGACCAGTGATAGTGATGAGTGGTGCTCTCACTCCAACTTGTTTCAGTTTCTTACCAGATTCGGTGATAGTCTTCTTCACGGGAGCAGTTGGAGGAGGTTGCTGATGTTCAGTTGAAGATACAATTGAAACAGCCCTGATTTGTATAGCAATAATAGGCTGTTCAGCTCCAGTTGGCTGTAATCTTTCAGCTGGGACAGTTTCCACACCAGCAGTAGGTTTGCTCTTTTGGGACCTTGGCTTCTTCATAATTTTTGGAGAAGGAGTTTTTCCGATTCAGTTTCACAGACAATCAGTTTTCTTTTGATTGCTTTTTTCTGAGCCAAGTCATTGGTCTTCTTGACTGATTTGGGAGCTTCCTGCGTCTCAATCTCCTTTTTGACTTTGACAAACTGCTCAGGAGACATGTCCAGCTTGGTCTTCGGTTGCTGAACATTCTGGCAGTGAAGACCTTGAATTTGGACGACTTTTCAGTAGAGTCATCCACCAAAACTTTGTTTTTCAGCAGGTAGCCGAGTGACACAACAAAACCTTTAGACTGTTTGAATGACTAAATCATGTTCTTGAAGATGGTGAAAATGATAGCTGACCAGTTCAGTTTTCGTCCAGCCATAATACCAGTCATTACTTGAAAATTTTCAAAGGTGAGGGTAGCAAACGAGCCTGCCTTGACGAGTACACCATTGGTCACAATATCAGCCAGTAACTGAATCTCTGGCTTCAGTTCTTTCTTTGGATCAGAAACCTTGATTTTTCGTCATCAACAGATAGCAGCATCTGCATCTCCTCAACATCAGAAGTCTTCACTTCAGAAAAGTGAGCTAAGCCATCAGAAAGCAGTTTGAAAAGATTGCTGAAGGAGTCTTCTTCAATGATCAGCAACTTGCTGTTGACGGTTGTTGTGATTTTATCGTCAGCAAAGATGAAGCCATTTGCATAAAGATTCTGATTCTCCTTAGGATAATTTCTTGAGTTGATAACCCCAAAAATTCATTCAGTCCAGTTGCTTCGAGCTTGAGAAAGACACTTCGAACATCTTCGTCCTTAACAGAGAGGACTGAGTCAAAGTCAATAGCCATTGCATTAAGGATGTATGCGGGGATTTGGTTTGCCATTGCTGAAAGTTTGAATATCTATGAAGAAGAAAAGCTTGAGTGTTTGATATGCTATGAAAGTTGAATTGCTCGTAAAGAAATTGCGGCACAATTACTTATGTTGGTGACTATTCAAATTTTTGGAGATGTGTCAGTCCAAGATTGATTTGAATAAAACGTGTGTACGTGGTGTGTAATTGTGAATAAGAGTCGGTTGGACTACGTGGGGTCACGTTGCTAATCACTATTCAATGAATGACATAATCAAATGCGTAATTTTAACAGTCACATCATTTAATGTGAAATTTCATCGATAATCAGTTAACATATATGATAAGATCAGTTAAGTCAATAACTGAGTGATCAGTTGAGAACTGAATCAGTTCAGTTAAAGACCAACAGACAATTGTCTTATCATTTAACCAATTTAAAATCAATATTCCTCCTAAATAAATGCATATAAGTAAAAAGAGTAAGAGAATCTCATCCTCGATGAATTAATTGCATCCGTTTGACTGATGTCTCTTCATCTTCTTCCGTTTCTTCAGTTAGAGTCTGTTTATAAATATAATCAAACTTATCAGATAAAAATATTTTAGCAGATAATATTAATCAAACGCAGATGGACAAAGCAAGTAGTTCCAACGAGCCCAATCCTGCACAAAGGCTTTCATTTGTGGAAACTTGGAAGAAGGATATCGAAGACTCTGTCTTTGATAAAGTAATGTCCACCTAGATGAAAATTCATGATCTGCAAACTATTCAGAGAGATAAATTAGTTGCCACTAATGAACAGAAGGAAACTGAAATCAAACATAAGCGGCGTCTCTCCGTCATTCATATTTTCAGACCTTGTAACTGATGAAGGTCTCTACTACCTGATGTCCAACAAGGAGTATAGAATACTGGAAAAAATAGCCTTCACAGAAGATTTTAGGAAAATTTATGAAGCGATGTCCCTATGATTATCTCATTGGCTAAATGCAGTAGAAATAATTATTGATTATGAATTAATTAATTTCCCCACTTTCAAAAGCCCCTCGGTCAATTCAAAAGTTTGATGAAAATTTCAGCCAAGTGAATTCCTTCCACCATCGCGCCGTCGTCGTTGCACCGTCTCCGGATTTCCGGATTTTGGAAATTCGGAGGCTACAATCTCAAGACACATATCGCTTGCGATTTCTAATGCAATCCAAACGACGAAGACAGTTTTCGATCGTGGACCAAATTAGGCGATCAAGGTTGAAGAGCCGTTCGTAGATATTTAACAAGAAACGCTATCTCGACGTAAAATTCGGAATAGTTTGGAGTTCAGCGTTTAGAACGCAAATGTATAATTCTAAACATCCCATGAATGATTTTATACACACAACGCCCAAATCAAAAATTTTTAAACTTCTACTGCATTTTGGGTGCGAGAATACGAGGTCTCAACAAATAACACTCCCTAGAGAAAATTAAATACCTGCCAAACTCCACCAGGGTGAAGGATGTACTGTCACGAAGTTGCACCATGACCTAAGAAAATGAAGGGCACGACCAAAGGTGGCACATCACGTCATGATTCATGTGCCCGATTAGCGCTTTGGAAACTTTCGAGAAAAAATCCAAATAATGCATAATGGATCAACGAAAATCATGCACTATGGGACAACTCCAGAGAGCATGCCTGTAAATCTGACTGTACCGGGTTAAGATGACAAATGCTCTGGTGAATGACTTCGAATGAATCAGGTTAAGATGTCATTTTAAAGTAAATGTGAGGATGACCTTCATAAAGATAAGTGCATCTAAACAAAGTTAACCAATCCTTAGAG
The DNA here is from genome assembly GCF_012295235.1 of Primulina huaijiensis. Lineage (NCBI taxonomy): Eukaryota > Viridiplantae > Streptophyta > Magnoliopsida > Lamiales > Gesneriaceae > Primulina > Primulina huaijiensis. The sequence goes on along the minus strand of NC_133318.1, from coordinate 6,490,523 downwards.
CCTCAGTTCAAGCCGTGACATCTGCAAAACGAGCATACCACTACAACATAACATATGTAAGCCTGAACATAAAGATAGCCATAACAAACATTCCAGTGCTCTTGTTTTTGTTACTACCACAAAATCATTACATACTTGCAGCCTCAAGCCGTAGATTCTACATATGCATAAATACATGGATTTGATAATATTGCAAAAGTATCCCCAGGCTAGCTGTTAGCTTCTCCCAAAGTAAAAAAATAGTGTCGGCTGTCTATCAGTTGGTCCCTTGCCTCTCTTTCGGTCTGGACTTTTATGCTGCCTGCGGGTTTCTTTTGCAAACGGCTTAGCAGCAGTGGAAAACTCTTCATAGCCTCGTTTCACAGGAGAAACCCCTTTGGACAGTAAAGTAGCAACATCACCTTTCAATTCATTTTCATCTTCCTCCGTGATAGATTCATGGTGATCATATCGGGGTTGAGGTTCCTTGTTCACAAATTTCTGATGACCAGCTTCAATAGGTTCATCCTTCATTCTGGTATTATCAAATTTTGAATGGCTTTCAGGTTCCTCTTTGACATATTTTGGCTGGCCGGCTTCTAAAATCTCTTCCTTAATTGTGGTTTTTTCAAGTTCTGGCTCCGGCTCCGGTGATCTGCTCACTTTAGTTGAGAAAAAATGTGAAATCGATTTTGTTTCTTCAGCTTTTACCTGTATCTGTGGTTAGCATGCAAGATTGCTCTTGATTACCAGAGGGAATGTACAGTAAGAGGAAATATGCATTATAATTTATAGTTTATATAATTCTGTCCAATAGAGGGTATTGAGTCGCACATGTTAAAGACATTTCCTCGAAAGTTTGATTTTATCTAATACAACTTAGTCTACAAAATAACTCGACTTACCTTTTTAATGCACTCTGGTCCGTCGCAAGAAAGCTTACCCATTGCAGGTGTCACAGGGTACCATGCCTGCAAGTGAAGGTTAATCATTAAAATATCTGTTCTTTTATCTCCACGAATTAACACAATACACACGACAATGTAAAAACTATTTTCTAGTCGTACCAAATCTGATACTTCATATGGTTTGAAAATTTTGTCAAGATCAGACGAGAAAGCATCATTCAGCCACAAATCAGTTGATTCTTTGTCACCCAAGATAACAGGCATCCTGTCTACAATCAGAAACGAAGCAAACTATGGGTGGGAGTGTGAAATGAAAAATTGATACGCTTGTTATTTTTGAACATCATGCAATGGAAAAGAAAGAGAAAATGTTCTTAACACAATAAATGTATACAGTTATGATACATAATTGCTAAAGTCATACGAGGAAGAACGCTAACTAACCATGCAGCCATTCCAGAGCCGATGACGACGAAGTTGTGACAATTGTGAAGGTATAAATGACTTCTGCATCCACAAGGGAAAGCAGATTAACAGTAAGGAAAAAAGTTCAATAAAAGAATCTGCCATTCAAAGTGGCACAAATATTTGGCGCAGGATGAAAAAGTTGAAAAAAGAAAGATAAAAATAGTGAAACTGATAAATTCTGATAAGAGAACTCAAATATCCTCTACAAGCTAGTTTTAAACATTTGCAAGTACATTACGATAGCAGAGGGAAAAGTCAAATATATCACATAAAAACAAACCAAAAACTAATTCTTGAGAAGATTGTAAACTGAGTTTAGAAAAACGTGTTAACACTTAATATGTGATCAACCTCCAGAATTCTTCCAAGAATCAAATAGAGCGGCAAACACCAGGGGACGACCATCCTTAAAATGAATATAGTAAGGTTGTTTTTTTTTGCCGTCTTTCTTCCATTCGTAAAACCTGAACAAACAAAGGACACGCATTATGCCCAGTAACAATTGAACTATAACAATATAAATCATATTTGATAAAAGGAACAAACACTTTGCTTGCAGATTTTTATTGGAAACTTTTTGGGTTTAGATGAAACTTAATTGCAAATTACAACAGCAAGAGTTTCTTCAAGCAACTTTACATGTTTAGTTAACTACAACAAATCTCAAATCTATGAAAACTATCACCTATCTCAAAACTAACACTCCTATAGAGTATGCCCGTCTATTACAGAAATTCCTCTTTTTTGGGGCAAAAAGATAAGGAAAAAAGCTCTATGTGAAATACAGCAACTTTCTTTAGTATCCAAATAGTAAGGCCGTACCAAAATCACTATCTAACATATAGATCAATTAGACGATAAAAAATAATTTCGACTTCAATAAAATGTTACAATACAGTCAACAGATAACTAAAAAGCAAGCAAGTTAAATACCCTTCAACAGACACCAAACATCTATTTGTTGGAAGAAGGCGTCGAAACGAAGACTTCTCTCTTAATGATTCGGATCGAGCATTGAACTGCAAATGACAACACTTGTCAGATTCTCCAAAACAATAAAATTATTTCAACAAAACCATCTACAGCGTTATAAATGTAAAGTATTACAACAGCTAACGTAGGGATTGCAACATGTTCTAACGTAAATGTCAAGACAAACAAGACATTTATTGTTTCCATAACTCGAAGCAATTAATAAATCAGTATGAAAGAACTAATTGTGGTACCATCCTGAAGTAATCAGGTTTCTCAGTTTTCTCGGTGAAGCTCGGAATCAGCCCCCATTTCATACAATGGAGCACGACGCCATTGCCATCTCCATCATTGCCTCTCCGAACCACTGGCACATTGAAACCCGGCGCCACGTTATACGACGGCCGGTACCTATTGAAAATTGAACTTCAATGAAACCAATTGCAGCAAAAAAAATAACAAATAAGGGTTTTCCGAGTTACCCGTCCATATCGAAGTGACGAACGGGCCTACCGTTGAGATGGCAGGCCCGAGGGATGTCATCGGGCCTCAGGGTACAACGAGCTCTTCCGCACATCACCTCTTGCCTTTGGTCAACCGAAGTCACACTGAGCGGGAAAGGCGGTGGAAAAAGAAGACAACTTTAGTCAATGCTGAGTCATGCTTTGTCACATGCCTATGCTTATATATATTTTCGGTAAATTTGAAAAAAATCTATCAATACATCTTATATAAGATTCAGTATTTAAGTAATTTTTTTTACAAATTAATATCTGACAATACTACAAACTTAATTTTAATTTCTTATAAAATTTTTTTTACCTTTTCGCTATTTGAATACTCTAATTGTATAAGAAAATACTATATTTTTGAGGAATCACAAAAACTTTAGTTATTGTTAGTATTTTCATAAAAAATGCATTAGGATGACTTATTCATGTCGTTTTATTTTTTTATATAAAAAACATAGTTCATCACTCATCACGAAATAAAATTAAGTATTTATTTTGACATACAAAGTATCTATTTTGAAGTTTCATATGCTTTATTTGCCTCTTTAAATAATCCAAATGTGCAAGGAAATATTGGATCTTCGAGCGATCACCATAAATTCAGCTATTGTTGGTTTTTTCCATTGAAAATGCGTTAAGTGACTTATTCATGTCATTTAATTTTTGATAAAGCACAGTTTTTCACTCATCATGAAATAAGAAAATTTATTTATTTTGATAGATAACATATCTATTTTAGGGTTCAGATCATTGATTTGACTATTAAAATACGTAAGAAAATACTTGAATTAGAATAAAATACATATTTTGACCAACAACGTACCTATTTTGGGGTTCCAGATCTTTGATTTGATTATTTGAATACTTCAAATTAATAAGAAAATACTTGAGTTTCAAGTAATATTGAGCAACTTTTGATGGTTTCATTGTGAAATTAAAATATGATACATAAATTGATACAAAAAGCATCTAATCAGAGTCTACAAATACTTGATTTTACTTCTTAAAATCAAGTATTACCTTCAAACTATATATTTTAACATAAAAAATTAATTGAATTTTAGTATTTATGGAATATAATCAAGTATTGGTATATTCGAATTAGATACTCTTTGTACCAATTTTGTAACGCCCCGAAAATTTAATAGTACACGTAAAAATCAAACATGATGTATTTATATTATTTTAAATTATGCACGCACCATATTTTAATTGTTATAAATATATTTATGCAATTACATATTATTTTATTCATGTATATATTTAATTGTATTATTTGAGTTCCAGTTTTTCAGGCAAATACACGAGATCGGACCGAGGATAGGATATTTGAGATATTTATTTTTGAACCAAATTCACTGCCAAAACATTATTTTAAGTTATGGAGTATTTTATTTTATGACAATTAGTATTTTATTTTTCCTTAATTGTTGTGCAAATTTTGTAAATTTAGGAATATTTTAAGTATTAGTTTTCAAGCCTCGAGTAGTTTAAAATTTTATTTGGACTACACCATATATTGATTTATTTGTTTAAACCTAATCCATATATATTTAAATTATCCCTAAAATACCCTAAATCCACCCCACTTGCCTCAAATTTCAAGACTTTGGCCAAGTCTTCTCCGGAAGAAACTTCACATGCCAATCAATTCTCCTCCATTTCCCCTCATTAATACCCTTCTCTCCTCAAGTGTTCTTGAGCTCCATTTCCATCGGTTCTACCATTTGAGAATAGCAAGAAGCTCCAAATTTCTTCCTCGTGTCCGGATCATCGAGATTTGCGAGATTCTTTACGTTTCAAGACCAAAGGCATGTATATTACGTTTCTTTTTTAATCAATCAAGTAATAGTATGGATTTTCAAGCATTCATGTTTGTGAGAAACATTTTCATGCAAGTATATTCAAGATTTATGTTCATGTCAAGATTATACAATTGTTTCTCACGTTTTCATGTTGTAGGCGACGTTGGATGGTTCCGGGCTAGCATAGCTGCTTATGATCATGTTCATATATGTTTTAGACCCATATTGGTATGTTGGTTGAGGATTTATAGCACTTGGGTGGTAAGAGTTGATAACATGAGTTCATTGTGCAGTGGGTTTCTGGGTGTGTGTTTTACTTTCATTTTTTCTAAAATTTGTATCTATCCGTCAATTTTCTGAAAATTCTTTCAACACAAAAATTGTATTTTATTGTTTTATCTTCGATTCGATATAAAATTCGTAATTTTTGAATAAGAAATGAGGGAGATATGATTTTTCTTGCAAAACCGCACAATCTGTCAGAAGAATATTTTTGACAGCAAGCTCTTGAAATCTGATCTATTGTATTTTTAAATACTGGTATCTATCCGTCCATTTTATGAAAATTCTTTCAACACAAAAATTGTAGTTTATTGTGTTATCTTTGATTCAATATAAAATTCGTAATTTTTGAATAAGAAATGAGGGAGATATGATTTTTCTTGCAAAACCGCACAATCTGTCCGAAGAATATTTTTGACAGCAAGCTCTTGAAATCTAATATTTTGTATTTTTAAATTCTGGTATCTATCCGTCCATTTTATGAAAATTANCCGAAGAATATTTTTGACAGCAAGCTCTTGAAATCTAATATTTTGTATTTTTAAATTCTGGTATCTATCCGTCCATTTTATGAAAATTATTTCAACACAAAAACTGTATTTTATTGTGTTATCTTCGATTCAATATAAAATTCGTAATTTTTCAATAAGAAACGAAAGAGTTATGATTTTTCTCGTAAAATCGCTCAAGCTGTCTTAATTGTGCGAGAATATCTTTGTTCAAGTTTTTGGTGTGTGTTCGAGTTTGAGATCAAATTCTGAGTGGTTTTGAGCAGTGTTATGGTCTTAATAAGTGTCTTAGGGTTGAGTCTAAGTTTTTGTTCGAGGTTGATTCGAGTCGGTTTGTGTTTAGAAATTTTATTGTTTCCGTAAGCTGTAAAGTACCGTTTCTTGGGATTGGTTAGAGTCGTAAGCTTTCTTATTTTATTTTGGATTGTTCGAAAGTGTTATGGTTTGGGTTTTGGACAGTAAGTAACATGTTGTTTAAGGTTGATTCGTGTAACCCTCTTTGACCGGTTTTAATAAAATAACGGCGGAAATTAAAATTTTCTTTGAAGGGAGGAAGGATTTAAAATACATTACAATATATAAACAAAAGTTAATACATGATCAATCAAATAAGGCAACAAAATACAAAACATCATTTTTGTGATCATGTCAAAATACTTGCAAAATAGTCTTCTTCCTTCCCTCTGTTATGCATATGACCCCGGCTCCAATCAACGTCCCGGCCCGTCACTCTTATCTGCATCACATGAATAACTGAAATGAGTATGAAACTCAGCAAGTGGAACTCTTACATAGCAATGTACATATACCATACTCTGTAAAACGTGGCTTTGAAAACATTAAATACCATCAACTCTGAAACATGAATATCATAGAATGAATAACAATAACGATGGTATTTCTCTTTTCTCTGTTGGATTGATATCTATATAGTATCTCTGTCTCTGTGCCTCTATCCCATCGATATGAATCGATAACTCTGAGGGATATAAGCCTATGGTCGTTGATCAACTTATTGCATGCAATCTCTGACTATGTATCTATCAATCCAATAAAACATTTGAATTCTCTCTTTGGCATTAAAACAAACACTTTGAAGACTATCTTTTCTCTTGTATTCCCTTTGACATGGTTGAGACATAAAATGCCTCTAATATACAACAAGGTGTATTAATACATAGCATGAATCAAATGGAAGGGAATAACACTTTAAAACCATTGAAACACAATACATATATTATCATGTGAGCACAAGAAATGAAATTCCACTTACAACACTTGGAACCTTGAATCTACTCTCTTGGTACACAACCTACAACAATAAACCATAAACTTCACCATCAACATCTCAATAATCATAAACCCATACCATAAACTTCATAAAGCTAACACACTCTAAATACCCAAGACTTCTCCCAACACCATAAACCAAGAAATAATCAAAGCCACAAGCTTACCTTAGCTCCTTGAACTCAAAATAACCTTGTTCTCTCTTCAATAATCCAACAAGAAGCTTGAATCTAAGAAATAAAAGAAAGAAAATGGAACCCTAGCTTCCCTTGAGCTGAAGAAATCGAGAATGAGGAGAGAAATGAGGGAAAAGTGAACCAACTCATGTATTTAAGCACTTAAATCCAAAAACACGACTTTACTGTTCACGGACCGCGGGTGCGCTATCCCTTGCACCGCGGGTGCGCTATGCCTTCGGCACCTCATCCAAAAATCTGAAACAGTAGACCGCGGGTGCGCTACATTTTGGAGTGCGGGTGCACTCTGGTCACCGCGGGTGCACTGAACAATAGAGTGCGGGTGCACTCTGGTTACTCTGCGCACAGCTTCTCCAAAGATCGCCTCCGAAACGCCTCTTCCCTTCATAATTTGGAAAAATGGTAAACTACAAAGTTGTAGCTCTATGTCTTTTCTTGAACCTCTCCAAATATCAGATCATTTGGAGGTCTGAGTAAAACGTTATGCTAAATCTCCCAACATGTGTCACTGGAGGAACGTCGAAACACACGACACACTTCGGGGCACTTTTGGCTTACCTTCCACAATGATTTGAACAAAACTCAAAATAAGAAAGTTACACCTCTATGTCTTATCTAACCACTCCAATTGGCCTCATAACAATTGGCTCAACATACGAATTACCATGAATTAAATCGCAACGATGCTACAACAACTACACAACAACTATAAACAACAATACTATAAACCATATATCACAACTCTTAACATCAAAACTATACATAAACTTAACCAAATAGTCCATAAGCATACAAAATCTTAAACCGTACCGTTCACCAGGCTTGGATATTACAATCTCCCCTCCTTAGAGGAATTTCGTCCCCGAAATTGACGTCACTGCGCAAACAACTCGGGATACTTCTCTTTCATCTCATCCTCTGGTTCCCACGTGGCTTCTTCAATCAAATGATTCCTCCAAAGGACTTTAACAATGCCGATCTCTTTGTTTCTCAATACTTTAACTTTGCGATCCAAAATCTGGACCGGAATCTCTTGATAAGTCAAATTCGGCGTCAAATCCAATGGCTCGTGGCGAAGAACATGGGAAGAATTTGCAATATATTTCCTGAGCATAGAGACGTGAAAAACATTATGAACTCTGTCAAGATCTGGCGGTAGGGCTAACCTGTAGGCTCGATCACCAACTCTATCCAAGATCTCAAATGGGCCAATAAATCTCGGACTCAACTTTCCCTTCTTGCCAAACCGCATCACACCCTTAAGAGGTGCTATCTTCAAGAACACATGATCGCCAACCTCAAACTGCAATGGCCTACGACGCACATCGGCATAACTCTTCTGTCTCGACTGCGCTGTCTTCATTCTCTCTCGGATAACAGCAACAACATCAGCAGTCTGTTGGACTAACTCTGGACCCAGCATCTTCCTCTCACCAATCTCATCCCAATACAAGGGAGATCTACACTTCCTACCATAAAGTGCTTCATACGGTGCCATGCCAATTGTCGCTTGGTAGCTATTATTATACGTGAACTCAACAAGAGGCAATTTAGAATCCCAGCTACCAGGATAATCGATAGTACAAGCTCTGAGCATATCCTCTAAAATCTGAATAACTCTCTCTGATTGACCATCGCTCTGGGGGTGATATGCTGTACTAAATGCTAACCGTGTACCCATAGCTCTGTGCAAACTCTTCCAAAACTCTGAAGTAAATCTAGGATCACGATCAGACACGATCGACACAGGAACACCATGAAGTCTAACAATCTCTGCTATGTACTCTTCGGCATACTGGTTCATGGAATATGTCGTCTTGACTGGAAGAAAATGCGCTGACTTGGTCAATCGATCAACAATAACCCAAATAGAGTTAAAACCTTTCTGCGTTCTGGGAAGACCAGTCATGAAATCCATCTTAATGTGCTCCCATTTCCATTGAGGAATCGGCAATGATAACAATGTCCCAGCAGGTCTCTGGTGCTCGACCTTCACCTGCTGACAAGTTAGGCACTGAGAAATAAACATGGCAATATCTTTCTTCATACCTGGCCACCAATAGAGTCTACGAAGATCCTGATACATCTTAGTGCTGCCTGGATGTATCGAGTATGGCGCTGTATGTGCCTCTGTCAAGACGTCTCGCCGAATATCATCACCAGCAGGAATGCAAATACGGCCTCTAAACGTCACCAAACCATCTCTATTCGTCACGAACTTTGAATTACCTCTCTCCTCTGCTCTAGCTCTCAACTCTAACAACTGAACATCATCAGCCTGCTCTCTACGGATTCTGTCCGTCAATGTAGCCCGAATAACCAACGCTGAAAAACGAGCAATGGTTCCAGGAACCACCAAAGCTATCTCCTCTCGCTGCAAATCTAACAACAACGGCTGCTGAATCATAGAACTTAAAGAAGAACTCGACTTACGGCTCAATGCATCCGCTACAACATTCGCCTTCCCTGGGTGGTAACTAATAGTCACATCATAGTCTTTGACAAGCTCTAACCACCGTCTCTGTCGCATATTAAGTTCTTTCTGTGAAAACAAATACTTTAAACTCTTGTGGTCTGTGAAAATTTCACACTTTTCGCCATACAAATAATGTCTCCAGATTTTCAGGGCGAAAACCACAGCTGCCAGCTCCAAATCATGCGTAGGATAATTCTTCTCGTAATCCTTCAACTGGCGAGAAGCATAGGCTATAACTTTACCTCGTTGCATCAACACTGCACCGAGGCCCTTCTTCGACGCATCGGTAAAAACAACAAAGTCCTCTGAACCACTGGGCAACGCAAGTACTGGAGCTGTCGTCAACTTATCTTTCAACTCCTGGAATCCTCTTTGGCATTCATTGGACCACTCAAACTTCACAGTCTTCCTCGTCAGATTAGTTAACGGCAGGGCAATCTTGGAAAAGTCTGAAATAAAACGACGATAATAACCCGCCAAACCAAGAAAACTGCGAACCTCTGGTACAGTGGTAGGAATAGGCCACTTCTGAATCGCCTCTATTTTCACTGGATCAACAGCTAAACCATCCTTCGAGACAACATGGCCTAAGAAAGAAATCTGCTCCAACCAGAACTCACACTTCTTCAACTTAGCATACAACCTCTTCTCTCTCAGCAACTGAAGAACAACTCTGATGTGCTCTGAATGAAGCTCTCTGGTCTTGGAGTAAATCAAAATGTCATCGATAAAAACAATGACAAAGCTACCCAAATACGGCTTGAACACACGGTTCATAAGATCCATGAAGACTGAAGGAGCATTGGTCAGACCAAAAGACATCACAAGAAATTCATAGTGACTGTACCTGGTCCGGAACGCCGTCTTAGGGATATCAGACTCCCTAACCTTCAACTGATAATAGCCAGATCGCAAATCAATCTTCGAGAACACTGTAGACCCTTGCAGTTGGTCAAAAAGATCATCTATCCGTGGCAACGGATACTTATTCTTAATCGTCACTTTGTTGATCTCTCTATAATCAATACACAGCCGCAACGGCCCATCTTTCTTCTTGACGAAAAGAACCGGAGCTCCCCAAGGCGAAGAACTCGGCCGAATAAAACATTTATCCAATAAATCCTGCAATTGAGTCTTCAATTCTTTCATCTCTGAAGGGGCCATTCTGTACGGAGCCTTAGAAATAGGAACCGTACCTGGGACTAAATCAATCACAAACTCCACATCTCTGTGCGGCGGTAAACCCGGCACATCATCCTCAAATACATCAGGGAACTCTCTCACCATATCAATATCATCAAGATTCAACTTCACAATTCTATCCATATTCACAATCGAAGCCAAAAACCCATCACAACCTCTAAACAACAACTTCTTAGCCTCAAGACACGAAATAAAAGGAAGGACCAGCGAAGTACCTGCACTGGCGAACAAACCTTCCCTATTGCCATCATCTGCAAATTTCACCGTCTTAGCAATGCAATCAATCACTGCAGGATAGGTTGATAGCCAATCCATGCCAAGTATAATATCAAACGCAACCATCCGAATAACAATCAAATAGGCATAAACCACTCGCCCATCGATTTGAACAGAGCACGCATACACAATAGATGTTGGGCACAACACATCTCCCGAAGGCAAAACAACATTAAACTGGAGGGGAATAACATAAGGAACTATACCCAAAGATCTCAAAAATAGTTCAGACATAAAAGAATGAGTAGCACCCGTATCAATCAATGTCGTAGCTACTCTGCCTGAAATTAAAATAGTGCTAGAGATCACAGAAGAATCATGGTTTATACCTTCCTTCGTCATGGTAAAGATGCGACCCTGCACCTTCTCCTTGCTCGATCCTCTTGGGCAGTCCTTGGCAATATGGCCTGCAGTGCCACATCTGTAGCATGTATTAGTACCAAACCTGCACTCACCCCTGTGAGGCCTACTGCACTTGGGACACAATGGCTTCTCAGGATCAAATGGAACTGTCGGTGGTTTAAGACTCGGCTC
>NC_133318.1:6384643-6477089 GCF_012295235.1 Primulina huaijiensis | reverse complement strand
GATATAAGCCTATGGTCGTTGATCAACTTATTGCATGCAATCTCTGACTATGTATCTATCAATCCAATAAAACATTTAAACTCTCTCTTGGACATTAAATCAAACACTTTGAATACTATCTTTTCTCTTGTATTCCCTTTGACATGGTTGAGACATAAAATGCCTCTATAATATACAACAAAGTGTAATAATACATAACATGAATCAAGTGAAGGGAATAGCACATTAAAACCATTGAAACACCATACATATATTATCATGTGAGCACAAGAAATGAAATTCCACTTACAACACTTGCAACACTTGCTACTATACTCTTGGTACACAACCTACAACAATAAACCATAAATAGAACCATCAATAACCCAATAAACACAAACCCATAACATTTCATCCATAAAACCAACACCATCAACAAACCCATGATTTCCCCAACACCAAAATCCAACAATAAACTATACCACAAGCTTACCTTAGCTTCTAGAACCAACCAGAACCTTGATCTCACTTCAAAAACCCAAAAAATAGCTTGAATCAAAGAAAAGAAATGAAGAAATGAAGAAATGAAGAAACCTTAGTCTCCCAAGAGCTGAAGAATCGAGAATGAGGGGAAAGAATGAGAAAAATGAGACCAACTCATCCATTTAAACACTTAAAATCTCGAAACACGCTTCTACTGTTCATGCACCGCGGGTACGCTACATACCTCACCGCGGGTGCGGTGTGCCTTCGGCACCTCAACCAAATTTCTGAAATCGACGACCGCGGGTGCGGTACCTATCCCACCGCAGGTGCGGTGTCTCTTCGGCAATTCCACAAATTCTGCGATAAAGACCGCGGGTGCGCTGCACAAATCACCGCGGGTGCGGTCTGCTCTGGGCCAAAATAATTCTATGCAACGAAAATCGAATCGCAACGCTGATACAACACAACTACCCATTAACTAATATCAACAATACCACAAAACAATAATAACCAACAATACCATGACCCATAATCACAACTCTTAACATCTAAATCAAACTTAATCTTAACCAAATAATCCATAAATATACGAAATCTTAAACTGTTCCGTTCACCAGGCTTGGATATTACAATTCGAGTATCGAGTCACTTGGTATATCCTAAGTCGTCGAATGAATTTTGGGAGTTACACGTATACGATTTGGGACTAGTTTTGAGTTGTCTGTCAAGTTCAATTGCAGCGAACCCGAGAACAATCCAACGAAGTCTAAAAGTTTATAAGTATGATATCAGGTATGACGTGTCTTAAAAATATATTTTCGAGATATTTAACTGTTTTATGGCCACTCATTTTACGGGTTTGGAATCCGGGTATCGTGACCGGTGAACACGCCAAAATACGGGTTAGGAACCCAGAGTACACGTATCTGGCGAACTATCCAATAGATTCAGTTATATGTGTTATGATTGGACATCCAGACCCAGAACTTGGATGATCCTTGCAGGCCTAGTACTATGGTGTAGTTTGATCAAACGATTCATGTGTGCCACAAGTCGAAAATCAGATCTCAATATTATGAACAGTATATTCCAGCCTCACACAGTGTCATGCCAGTTATGTTCTCGTCATATTATGACATATTTATGTTGAGACTACAGTTTGTTCTCATGAAATTATTTTCATGTATAGAAGCCAAGTCATACATATTTATTTATTCAGTTTCAATTTACCATGTTTCAGATATGTTAAAATCACAGGATTTTTATTATGTATTATTTGTTATCCACGTATATGCATGTGGAGTCATTAGACTCACTATACTTGATTGATGCAGATGTTGTCGATGAGGAGGCTAGGGGCGGTGATCAGTGAGTGGTCTCGGACTGTGGCAGTTGAAAACCCGAGGGCCGCCAGTGTTGTATTTATTTATGTATTTTATAAACTTTAATTTGCAGTACTCTGATATTATTAAATTGGGTTGTGTATTGTAAAAATGCTTATTTATATTGCATGAGTGTATTTTATTTTTAGTAACGACTCGAGTTTGTATTAATAAGAAATTTTTATTTTTTCCGCAAATTTTTTTTTTTAAACAAAAGTCTGGGTCATTACAGTTTGTATCAGAGCGGTCGTTCTTAGGGTTTTGTCTACTTCCAGTCACGAGCAACTCATGAAATCACGCCTCAAGTCTGTAAGTTTACGACATTTATTTCATGCACGCTCGTGTTTTAACCAATACTAGCATGCTATTTAAATTTTCTTTCATGCATGATATTTACGTGTGGAATAATTGTGGAACAGTATGCCTCCTAGACACAATGGGGATCGTGAAATTCCTGAGGGAAGAGATCCACCACCACCTCCACCTCTAGATGCGAATACTAAGATGTTAGCTAGGATGAATAGGTTCTTCGCACAGTTTGCGGAGAATGATGCTGCAGCCAGGCAAGCTAGGCCCGAGGCTGTCTATGAGAGGTTCAGGAGGATGAAACCAAAAGAATTTTCTGGGACGACCGATCCCATGATTGCTGAGGGATGGATTAAATCCATCGAAGTTATATTTGCTTTTATGATGATGGATGATGATGATAAAGTCCGATGTGCAACTTTCTTATTTTCTGGTGATGCCCGTCTCTGATGGGAGAGCGCATCTATAGCCTTGGATTTGGCTACTCTGAATTGGGAAGGATTCAAGGAGGTATTTTTCCCCAAATACTTCACGGAGGATGTAAGTTCCAGGTTAACAAGGGAGTTCATGGTTCTGAGACAGGGAGACCTTACAGTTGCTGAATTTGTTCGAAGATTTGAGCGGGGGTGTAATTTTGTGCCCCTAATCGCTAATGATGCAAATGCCAAGATGCGGCATTTCTTGGATGGTCTACGACCTATCTTGCGCAGAGATGTTAGGGTTGCTGGCCCTACTACCTATGAAGTTGCTGTGTCCAGAGCTCTATCTGCAGAGCAGGATTTGAGGGACATTGAGAATGATCGACATGGGAAACGACCCTTCCAGGCGACGCAGTCGCAACAGCAGCACAGGAAGACATTTCAGGTGCCTCGAGGTCAGCAACAAAACAAAAGGCAATTTTTGGGGACATCTAAGGGTCCAGGACCACAGCAGCAAAGGACAAATAACCAGCCGTCCTATGATATTCCTCAATGTCCGAATTGCAAGCGCAGGCATACTGGAGAGTGCCGATGGGGATCAGGAAAATGTTACAAATGTGGTTCTACCGACCACATGTTCAAGGCATGCCCACGGAGGGGTCAGCCTACTCATGGCAGGGTGTTTACTATGGTTGCCGAGGAGGCAAACCCAGACACTACCCTTCTCACAGGTAACAGTTTATTTGAGCACTTAATCAGTATTGGGATTTTCTTGCTTGATTGAATTTTTGGTGATATTAGAATGCTGATTAATTGGGTAATTATCTGGTTGAAAATTTCAATTTATGGGAATTTTAGGATGTTAAATCTGGTGCAATGCTACTAATATTACAGGAAAGATATTTATATCTGGGGTAGCCTCGAAGATTCTGATAGATTCTGGAGCTACTCACTCTTTTATATCAGATGTGTTTGCAAGTCAGCTGAATGTAAAGTCCACTAGAATTGAAGTGAATTACTCTGTGTTAATTCCATCCGGAGAAGAAATATCGGCTAATAGTATGGTCAAAGACATAGATCTTGAAATGCAATGCCATCTAGTTTATGCTCATTTAATTTTGCTGCCAATGCCAAAATTCGATGTCATTTTAGGAATGGATTGGTTGACAAGGAACAGAGTTTCAATTGATTTTCGGCGAAGGACAGTCTTGGTAAGACCTATAGACAGGGAACCGTTTGTGTTTGAGCCTGATAGGTTCAGGAATCTACCTCTAATTATTTCATGTATTAAAGCGAGGAAACTCATTTTCAAGGGGTGTCAAGCTTTCTTGGCCAATATTATTTCAACTCCTGAAGTACCCAGCCAGTCTTTATCAGATGTTCCAGTGGTCAGGGATTTTACTGACGTGTTTCCAGATGACGTTGCTGGTATTCCACCGAAGAGAGAGGTGGAATTTTCTATTGATCTGTTTCCAGGTATTGTGCCAATTTCCAAGGCACCGTATCGATTAGCTCCCAAGGAAATGTCCGAACTCAAGCAACAAATACAAGATTTGTTGAGCAAAGATTTCATTCGTCTTAGTTTCTCACCATGAGGAGCACCAGTTCTCTTTGTAAAGAAGAAAGATGGGAGTTTAAGGCTGTGTATTGATTACCGAGAGTTGAACAAAGTGACGGTGAAGAACAAGTATGCATTACCAAGGATTGAAGATCTTTTTGATCAGCTTCAGGGAGAGTCAGTGTTTTCCAAGATAGATCTTCGTTCTGGATATCATTAGTTGAGGGTAAAGGATTCTGATATCTTCAAGACAGCTTTCAGGACTCGGTATGGGCATTACGAGTTCTTAGTGATGTCATTTGGAGTGACTAATGCTCCAGCGATCTTCATGGATCTCATGAATCGCGTGTTTCATCCGTATTTAGATAAGTTTGTCATAGTATTCATTAATGACATTCTTATCTATTCAAAAAGCTGTGAGGAACATAGTCAGCATTTGCGTACGGTGTTGCAAACTTTGCAAAGCCATAAATTGTACGCAAAGTTTAGCAAGTGCGAATTCTGGTTGGACAGAGTGACATTTTTGGGTCATATCATTTCAAGTAGTGGCATTGAAGTTGACCCGTCTAAAGTAGAAGTAGTGAAACAATGGGTTGTGCCTAAGAACGCGTCAGAAATTTGTAGTTTTCTTGGCTTGGCGGGTTATTACATGAAGTTTATTCAAGGTTTTTCTTCGATTGCAGTACCTCTTACTTCCTTGACTAAGAAAAATGCCAAGTTTTTGTGGAGCACCGAATGCCAGAAGAGGTTCGATACTTTGAAGCAAGCTCTTATTACAGCACCATTGTTAGTCATGCCATCAGGGCAAGGAAATTTTGTGTTGTATACCGATGCTTCCAAGCTCGGGTTGGGTGCAGTTCTGATGCATCATGACAGGGTAATTGCATATGCTTCTCGACAGTTGAAAGTGCATGAGAAGAACTACCCTACTCATGATCTTGAGTTAGCCGCTGTTGTCTTTGCTTTAAAAATTTGGAGGCATTATTTGTATGGTGAGAAATGTCAGATATTTACAGATCACAAGAGCCTCAAGTATTTCTTCACTCAAAAAGAATTGAATATGCGTCAGAGACGGTAGCTAGAGTTGGTAAAAGATTACGATTGTAACATTAGCAACCATCCGGGGAAAGCTAATATAGTTGCAGATGCTTTGAGCCAAAAAATAGTAGTCGTAGCACAGTTGACAGTACAGAGACCTCTTTACTTGGAGATGCAGAGGTTGAACCTGGAGGTTTGTTCTAGTGACAGAATTCCTAGATTATCCACACTGATCATTCAGTCTTCCTTGACCGATAGAATTCGTAATGGACAGTCTTCTGATGATCAGTTGCAAAAATGGAGACTGAGAGGTGAATCCAAGGGCAGAATTATCTATACAGTGGTTGATGGGATAATTAGATATAGAGGTAGAATGTGGGTGCCTAGTGTTGATTTGATCAGGAGTGATATTTTGTCTGAGGCACACATGTCTCCGTACTCAATTCATCCAGGGAGTACAAAGATGTATAAGTATATGCAATTGCTCTATTGGTGGCCAGGTATGAAAAGAGACATTCGACGATTTGTATCTGAATGTCTAACTTGTCAACAGGTTAAAGCAGAGCATCAAAGACCAGCAGGACCTCTCAAGCCACTTCCCATTCCCGAGTGGAAGTGGGAGAACATTACCATGGATTTTATAGTGGGATTGCCTAGATCAGTGAGGGAATCTAATGCCATTTGGGTGATAGTCGATCGACTTACGAAGTCTGCTCATTTTATACCGATTAAGATGACTTTTACCATGACACAATATGCAGAGTTATAAATCCGAGAAATAATCAGACTCCATGGGATCCCAGTTTCGATTGTGTCTGACAGAGACCTAATGTTCACATCATATTTTTGGAAGAGTTTGCATACAGCCATGGGAACCAAGCTACTCTTCAGTACAGCTTTCCACCCTCAGACAGATGGACAATCAGAGAGGGTGATTCAGATTTTGGAGGACTTACTACGTGCTTGTGTGATCGATTTCCATGGGAGTTGGGAATCGAAGTTGCTTCTAATAGAGTTCACCTACAACAACAGTTTTCAATCGTCGATAGGTATGGCTCCGTATGAATCTTTGTATGGGAGAAAATGCAGATCGCCAATTCATTGAGATGAAGTTGGCGAGAGGTCAGAGATTGGGACAGATATTGTTCAGCAGACTGCAAACATGGTAGTACAAATTCGAGACAGGATGAAGACTGCACAGAGTAGACAGAAGAGTTATCCTGACAGAAGGCGGAGAGATCTTGAATTTGCTGTAGAAGATCATGTGTTTGTAAAGATAGCACCTATGAAAGGTGTTATGAGATTTGGAAAGAAAGGCAAGTTGAGCCCGAGATTCATAGGGCCATTCGAGATACTCAACCGGGTGAGGATACTAGCTTATCGTGTAGCTCTACCGCCGAATCTGGCTGGAGTGCACAATGTGTTTCACGTTTCTATGTTAAGGAAATACATGGCGAATCCTTCACATGTTTTGAACTTTGAACCGTTGCAGCTTACTCCTAACCTGTCTTATGAGGAAAGACCTATTCAGATCTTAGGCAGACAGGAAAGGAAATTACGGAACAAAGTTATCAATCTGATCAAAGTCAAGTGGCTGCATCATTCAGATGAAGAAGCTACATGGGAGTCAGAAGCCGAGATGATAGCTCGTTACCCCGAGTTATTTGGTAAGTTATAATTTCGGGGACGAAATTCAATTTAAGGAGGGTAGATTGTAACGGCCCGAAAATTTAATAGTACACGTAAAAATCAAACATGATGTATTTATATTATTTTAAATTATGCATGCACCATATTTTAATTGTTATAAATATATTTATGCAATTACATATTATTTTATTCATATATATATTTAATTGTATTATTTGAGTTCCAGTTTTTCAGGCAAATACACGAGATCGGACCGAGGATAGGATATTTGAGATATTTATTTTTGAGCCAAATTCACTGCCCAAACATTATTTTAAGTTATGGAGTATTTTATTTTATGACAATTAGTATTTTATTTTCCCTTAATTGTTGTGCAAATTTTGTAAATTTAGGAATATTTTAAGTATCAGTTTTCAAGCCTCGAGTAGTCTAAAATTTTATTTGGACTACACCATATATTGATTTATTTGTTTAAACCTAATCAATATATTTAAATTATCCCTAAAATACCCTAAATCCACCCCACTTGCCTCAAATTTCAAGACTTTGGCCAAGTCTTCTCCGGAAGAAACTTCACATGCCAATCAATTCTCCTCCATTTCACCTCATTAATACCCTTCTCTCCTCAAGTGTTCTTGAGCTCCATTTCCATCGGTTCTACCATTTGAGATTAGCAAGAAGCTCCAAATTTATTCCTCGTGTCCGGATCATCGAGATTTGCGAGATTCTTTACATTTCAAGACCAAAGGCATGTATATTACGTTTCTTTTCTCATCAATCAAGTAACAGTTTGGATTTTCAAGCATTCATGTTTGTGAGAAACATTTTCATGCAAGTATGTTCAAGATTTATGTTCATGTCAAGATTATACAATTGTTTCTCACGTTTTCATGTTGTAGGCGACGTTGGATGGTTTCGGGCTAGCATAGCTGCTTATGATCATGTTCATATATGTTTTAGACCCATATTGGTATGTTGGTTGAGGATTTATAGCACTTGGGTGGTAAGAGTTGATAGCATGAGTTCATTGTGCAGTGGGTTTCTGGGTGTGTATTTTACTTTCACTATTTCGAAAACTGGTATCTATCCGTCCATTTTTTGAAAATTCTTTCAACACAAAAATTGTAGTTTATTGTGTTATCTTTGATTCAATATAAAATTCGTAATTTTTGAATAAGAAACGAGGGAGATATGATTTTTCTTGCTAAACCGCACAATCTGTCAGAAGAATATTTTTGACAGCAAGCTCTTGAAATCTGTTCTTTTGTATTTTTAAATACTGGTATCTATCCGTCCATTTTCTGAAAATTCTTTCAACACAAATATTGTAGTTTATTGTGTTATCTTTGATTCGATATAAAATTCTTAATTTTTTAATAAGAAATGAGGGAGATATGATTTTTCTGGCAAAACCGTACAATCTGTCCGAAGAATATTTTTGACGGCAAGCTCTTGAAATCTAATATTTTGTATTTTTAAATTCTGGTATCTATCCGTCCATTTTCTGAAAATTCTTTCAACTCAAAAACTGTAGTTTATTGTGTTATCTTTGATTCAATATAAAATTCGTAATTTTTCAATAAGAAACGAAAGAGTTATGATTTTTCTCGTAAAATCGCTCAAGCTGTCTTAATTGTGCGAGAATATCTTTGTTCAAGTTTTTGGTGTGTGTTCGAGTTTGAGATCAAATTCTGAGTGGTTTTGAGCAATGTCATGGTCTTAATAAGTGTCTTAGGGTCGAGTCTAAGTTTTTGTTCGAGGTTGATTCGAGTCGGTTTGTGTTTAGAAATTTTATTGTTTCCGTAAGCTGTAAAGTGCCATTTCTTGGGATTGGCTAGAGTCGTAAGCTTTCTTATTTTATTTTGGGTTGTTCGAAAGTGTTTGGGTCATGGTTTGGGTTTTTCGACAGTAAGTAACATGTTGTTTAAGGTTGATTCGAGTATCGAGTCACTTGGTATATCCTAAGTCGTCGAATGAATTTTGGGAGTTACACGTATACGATTTGGGACTAGTTTTGAGTTATCTGTGAAGTTCAATTGAAACGAACCCGAGAACAATCCAACGAAGTCTAAAAAGTTTATAAGTATGATATCAGGTATGACGTGTCTTAAAAGTATACTTTTGAGATATTTAACTGTTTCGTGGCCACTCATTTTACGGGTTTGGAATCCGGGTATCGTGACTGGTGAACACTCCAAAATACGTGTTAGGAACCCAGAGTACACGTATCTGGCGAACTATCCAATAGATTCAGTTATATGTGTTATGATTGGACATCCAGACCCAGAACTTGGATGATCCTTGCAGGCCTAGTACTATGGTGCAGTTTGATCAAACGATTCATGTGTGCCACAATTCAAAATCAGATCTCAATATTATGAACATTATATTCCAGCCTCACACAGTGTAATGCCAGTTATGTTCTCGTCATATTATGACATATTTATGTTGAGACTACAGTTTGTTCTCATGAAATTATTTTCATGTATAGAAGCCAAGTCATACATATTTATTTATTCAGTTTCAATTTACCATGTATCAGATATGTTAAAATCACAGGATTTTTATTACGTATTATTTGTTATCCACGTGTATGCATGTCGAGTCTTTAGACTCACTATACTTGATTGATGTAGATGTTGTTGATGAGGAGGCTAGGGGCGGTGATCAGTGAGTGGTCTCGGACTGTGGCAGTTGAAAACCCGAGGGCCGTCAGTGTTGTATTTATTTATGTATTTTATAAACTTGAATTTGCAGTACTATAATATTATTAAACTGGGTTGTGTATTGTAAAAATACTTATTTATATTGAATGAGTGTATTTTATTTTTAGTAACGACTCGAGTTTGTATTAATAAGAAATTTTTATTTCTTCCGCAAATTTTAAAAAAAAAAGTCTGGGTCGTTACAAATTTAGGTATAAATTTTAAAGTATCACATTTTAACTTCACAAATGACAAATCAAAAGTCACTCAATATTACTTGAAACTGTATTTTTTTTCTCAAAATAATCAAAATTGTGTCCTAAAAGGGTAAAAGCAAGTATATGTGATATCGACTTAGGTACCATTTGTACCAATTGGATACCACATTTTTAATTCACAAATCTCAACATCAAAGATCACTCAATATTAACTACAAACTACATATTTTGGCAGATTCAAATAATCAAATTTGAGTATTTAAAGGATGAAATCAAATATTTGTGGACTCGAATTATGTATTATTTTTATTTAGGTATCACATTTTTGTTTCATGAATGTCATCATAAATGTCACACAATATTAACTTCAAACTATATTTTGAAATCCCTAAAAAATTGGATATGAGTATTTGTGGAGTAAAATCAAGTATTTGTATATTCGAATTAGATACTTTCTATATCAATTTTAGTTTCACATTTTAACTTCACAAATGACATCATCAAAAGTCATTCAATATTACTTGAAACTGTATTTTTTACATCCCAAAATAATCAAAATTGAGCCTTAAAAGGATAAAATCAAATATATGTGGAATAAAATTAGGTATTGTTTGTACCAATTTAGGTATCACATTTTTGATTCACAAATCTCATCATCAAAGGTCACTCAATATTACTTTCAAACTATATATTTTGACATCTTCAAATAATCGAATTTGAGTTTTTAAAGGGTAAAATCAAATATTTGTGGACTCGAATTATGTCTTATTTGTATTAATTTCGGTATCATATTTTTACTGCACGAATGTCATCATCAGTGCCACTCAATATTACCTTCAAATTATATATTTTGACATAAAAAATTAATTGAATTTTAGTATTTATGGAGTAAAATCAAGTATCGGTATACTCGAATTATATACTCTTTGTACCAATTTAGATATCACATTTTAAGATATCTCATTTTAACTTCACAAATGACACATCAAAAGTCACTCAATATTATACTTGACACTGTATTTTTTATCTCAAAATAATCAAAATTGAGTCTTAAAAGAATAAAATCATGTATATGTGGGATCGAATTAAGTACTATTTGTACCAATTAGATACCATATTTTAAATTCACAAATCTTATCATCAAATGCCACTCAATATTACCTTCAAACTATATATTTTGGCATCTTCAAATAATCGAATTTGAGTATTTAAAGGGTAAAATCAAATATTTGTGTGCTCGAATTATGTACTTTTTTTAATCTAGGTATCACATTTTTGTTTCATGAACGTCATCATAAATTCCACTCAATATTAAATTCAAATTATATTTTGAAATCTTCGAATAATTGGATATGAGTATTTGTGGAGTAAAATCAAATATTTGTATATTCGAATTAGATACTTTCTATATCAATTTTAGCTTCACATTTTAACTTCACAAATGACATCATCAAAAGACCACTCAATATTACTTGAAACTGTATTTTTTTACATCTCAAAATAATCAAAATTGAGCCTTATAAGGATAAAATCAAGTATACGTGGAATAGAATTTGGAATTGTTTGTACCAATTTAGGTATCATATTTTTAATTCACAAATCTCATCATCAAAGGCCACTCAATATTAATTTCAAACTATATATTTTGACATCCTCAAATAATCGAATTTGAGTATTTAAAGGGTAAAAACAAGTATTTGTGGACTCGAATTGTGTCTTATATGTATTAATTTCGGCATCATATTTTTACTTCACGAATGTCATCATCAGTTCCACTCGATATTAACTTCCAACTATATTTGGACATCTCCAAATAATTGGATATGAATATTTATGGAGTAAAATCAAGAATTTGTAGACTCTAATTAAATACTTTTGTACCAATTTAAGTATCACATTTTAATTTCACAAATTAAAAAATCAAAAGTCACTCAATATTACTTGAAACTCAAGTATTTCTTACACATTTGAAGTATTCAAATAGCCAAATCAAAGATCTGGAACCCCAAAATAGGTACGTTGTCGGTCAAAATAAGCACCTTTTCTAATTCCATGATGAGTGAGAAACTATGTTTTTTTCAAAAATTAGATGATATGAAGAAGTCATCTTAAAGCATTTTCAATGAAAAGACCAACAATGACTGAATTTATGATGATAGCTCGAAAATCCAGTATTTTCTTACATATTTGGAATATTCAAAAAGGCAAATCAAGCATCTGGAACTCCAAAACTGGTACTTTGTAGTTCAAAATAAATACTTAATTTTATTTTAATGATGAGTGATGAACTATGTTTTTAAAAAACTAAAAATAAAATGACATGAATAAATCATCCTAATGCATTTTTGAAGAAAAGACAAAAAATGACTGAATTCGTGGTGATTACTTGAAAAAGTAATATTTTCTTAAACATTTGAAGTATTCAAAGAGCGAAATCAAGTATTTGAAACCGCATAATAAGTATTAATTTTGTAGATAAAGAAGACAAAATTATTTTGGTACATAAAATTATATATTTATTTAAATAATAAAAGGGCTAAAACGTAAATTTATCATTGTAGGGAGTTAAAACGAAGTTTGTAGTGTTGTCATGTAAGGTCCAAAATACGATAATATAATCCAACTGCATGCAAATCTAGGGAAAATAGAAAATCACTAATTAAATGATTTTAATGGCATGAATTAATTATGGTGTGCATGTTTACATGTGTAAAATATGATTGAATGTTAGAATGCATAAAACTGTATTTTAAAGGTTATTCGAGATGCGATCGAGAAACAGATGCCGGGGACCATATGAGAGAAATATTTTATTAAATAATTATTTTTAATTGTCTAATGTGTGGTATATTTTGAATGAAATTTTGGAAAATGAGGTGTTTTTATATTTGGAGTCGTATTTTAAAACAATAATCGATTTTCGATAAAAATAGGGAGTTTTTAAGAACTTGGCTATTATTTTCACAAATTTCCCTTAATAAATATTTTAAATATTAATTAATGGGCTCGATGGGCCTATTATACTTAATTAATGAGCCTAAACTTGCACATTGTGTTTTAATTAAAATAAAAGCCCTAAAACCCTACCCTCAAACCCCATAACCCACGCCCCCTCACCCTAAATCATACTAGGACTCTCTCATCAGCCAAGTTTCACACACCACACATAAATATTGAGAGGGAAGCCACAGTTTTTGAAGGAAATTCAGCATAGGGTTTTCTCTACGTCGACTTCCTCGCATCGCAAATTGTTCTCGTGCGTAATAAACGCAAAGGTACGCCTTAATCCTTCTTTTTTTTCATCTATCACATCATATTATGTGTTTGATGTATGATTGCATGGAAAATTATGTACCCTTTTGTGTATTTTCGTTTTGTCTAAACATGCTCAAAGAACTCATGCTTTCATGATTTGAAACTCAGGATTTTGTGGAATAGAGGGGTTGCCATGGTAAGGACATGAAAGAGGACTAATTTCAGGGTCTTTAAGGGGTTTTAGGAGCCACGGTTCAGGGAGGGGCAATACTAGGGGGACGACCGCAAGATGGGAGGGATTTTACACCACCTAGGTCACGGTTTTGGAGTGCTAGGAAGGAAGGATGCGTGGGGTGTAGTTCAAGCGAAGGGCTGGGCCGTGAGGGTCCTAGCCTTGGGCCAAGGTGGTACACACAAGGCTGGAGGGGCAGGAAAAGAGGAGGCGCACGACTAGGACTTTTCCTAGCCGCGGCCGCGTGGTTGGGACGAACCATGCACGTTTACATGCATGGGCCACAGGGGCTGGTATAAGGGGATCCTAAAGGGTTGTGTCTAGGTCCTAGGAGGGTTGGGCAGGGGCTGGTCCAATTGGTTAGGGTCTAGGTTCGAAGGATTTGGCATGTTATGAACTAGGGTTTCGAAAATAGGAGCAAAAAGGTTCAGTAGGTATTCTAGGCTGGTACAATAGTTTAATGGGCTTGAATTGGGTTGTATATGGTCCAATTATGTGTTAATAAGCTTTGGTTCAAATTCGGTAAATTTTGGTTAAGTCGAGTCCATACGAGTCAAAACCGAGATGTACGTCTAAGTTTAAATACGAATCGAGAAATTAGTCGAGAAGCTTAAGTTTACATCTAAGAAAAATTTATGGGTGTATTTTAAGGTGTTATGTTAAGTTTGGAATGATTTGGGTCCTCGTTTTAAGGTCTAAGGATAAATTGACAAAGTTAGGGTTCTAGGGGTAAAACGATCATTTTACACCTGAAAAATGTTATACGTCCTGACAATGCCCCGAATGCTGTAATTAATGTTAAAATGTTTATTTCAATGTTTATGGAATTTTAAGATGAAACCTTAATGCTAAAAGACATGTTGTATTCTTGGTTTAAAAGAAAATGATTTATATATAGCATGAATTTTTATAAGTGATGCAAATATAAAAAGTTGAAGGAGGTGAAATGGTGAATTGATTGTGACTAATACGATGATAAGGCCAAGGCTCAGTTGACAGGTGAGAGTATCGCTGATGTCCTCGTCGTCTGGTACCGTGGTAATACGTAGATGGATCCATCGACCTACAACTAATACGAAATTCACAATTGATGATCTGAATTCAATAAAAAGATAAACGTATACATATATGATGAAAGAGAAAAATCATATGATGAAAGGAAAAATGTTTAAGTTTATGCATGATCATGAAAAGCTATTTTCGTAAAAGTAGTTTCACTGTTGCTTGTGAATGTATATGTATTACTTGCTATTATGATTAAGGTTTACTGAGTCAATATACTCACTAGGTGTGATCTATGCAGGTGAGCTTGATATTGATGGAGGTATTGATGGTTGAACTAGCTGGACTGAAGGTGTACACAACCCGAGTACCGTCTCTAATTTTCCGCAAATAAAACAATGTTTATGATTTATGATTACTTAAAGATTTTTACGACTTATAGGTTTTTGAGATGATGTTAGAGTTAAGTCTATTTTTGAAAAAAAATGTTAACTTTAGGTTTGGCTGACGTTTATGATTTTATGTCTTGAATTACTTTCTTTTGGATTTTCGAACAATAATTGGTGAGTTTATTTTAAATGGAGTCAAAAATATTTATATAAATATATGTATAATGATTTCGGCCGAAAGGTGGGAAAAAAATTTCTAGTATATTTTTAAAAAAATGATTAGTGGATGTTTCAATAATCTTTACAACTTTAAATTTATATTAAAAACTTTACTTGCTTTTGTAATGTTTAGGAAATTCGAACAACGTAACCTGACTGCTTGCAATCTAGGGTTTTTCTAAAATATGTGTTTAATTATTTTTACAGCATTAAATGCTTGATTATTGCATGGATAGATGTTTTATTCCATGGTTTATTAAATTTCATGTATTAGGGCTTTTATTAGTATTTCGCGTTCGAACAAGGAACATAGACCAAAGATATTAAAGGAAAATTATTTTTTTAAAATAATTATTTTTAATTATTTAATATATGGTGTAACTAAAAGTGATTTTCTAAAATGGGTCTTGGTAGGGTATTTATACTCACCGGATCATATTTTTAACTGGTACGCAAGTTTTATCAAGTCGGATGATTTTTTCAGGGTTCGGGCATTATTTTCAAAAACATATCTAAACGATATTTTTCAGGAGTGTTTTTGGCCTTAATGAGATTATTTTAAGCATAATGGGCCTAAAATTCTACTTAATCTCATTAATTTTAATTAAAGGCCCATTATACTTATTATATTTTACCTAAACCTACATTCAAAACCCTAATCCTCCTACACTCACCTTCGGCCACCCCCTCCCACATTCTCCAGCAGCATTTTTGAAATACACTAGTAGCTAGCCTTCGAAATTCTCTCAAGTTTTTCAAAGAACTCCTTCCCCGTCTCTTTGGTACAAGTTTTACGCGAATATCTAATAGGTTTCTAGCTTATATACGCAAAGGCACACACTAAACCTTGTTTTTCTCATCATTCACATCATATATGCTGTTTTGTGTTTTTTTTCATGAGAAATTCATAGATCAATCGTGTGCATCGAATTTGTATGGTTTTTACATGAAATATGCTTATTATTCTTCATGTACCTCAAGTTTTCTATGGTTTTGTGAAAGGGGCTGCTAGGTCTAGGTTCTAAGAGGCTAAACACGTCAAGGTCTATGGAGGATAAGGCTGAAGGTGCATCGGTTCAGGTCTAGAGGAAGGGGGCCAATCATTTGAGTCCTAGGATGCACATATTGGCTAGATGGGGTTAAGTGAGAGGAGTAGCCTTGTATGGCTCATTCCATGGGATAGTGTGGGACTTGAGTGGTCCGTGACAAGGCCCTGGAGTGGTCCATGATCGGCTGGTAGCGTGAAAATGCATGGATCGAAGCTAGATGGTGGGTTATGGCAAGATGGTGGCTAGATCGGGTGTTTCATGGTGAACCGAGGGGTACGCGTGCATGGGGCTGAGAGCAGTGGCTAGGTTGGTCCAGGAGGGTCCAGTGGTGAGCTAGGAGAGGTTGGTTTGAGTCTAGTTCAGGTTGGTTGAGAGTAGGGTAGAATTTGGCTTCGAATTTTGCTTAGGGTTTTGGTCGCAAGGGGTGGCACCGCGGCGCTGCTCACATGGCACCGCAGCGCCTGATGTTCTGCCTTTGTAGTGCCGCAGCGCTGGTGTACGACGCCTAGGCGCTAGTCCAGTATATGAGGGGCATTAGTTTTTAGCGCTATTGTCTCTTTTTGGTATTGATAAGTCGTTCTGACTGAGTTTAGTGAGGGTTAAATTGAGTCATACAAGGCTTGATTAGGAGTCTTTGAAATATGGTTTAAGCTTGGTTGGATTCGGGTCGAAATTTTGAGGTCCATGGGTAAAATAGTCAATTAGGGTTTCCATGGGAAAAATAGTCATTTTGCACGTGGGTTGAGTTAGCCGTCCTAACAGTGCCCTGATAAAAAAATTGACATGTAAATGTACATGTAATCATGAACATGACTTTTTATGGAAATACGAAAAATATGTTGCATGATGGACTTGAAAGAAATTTACGTATATGCATGATTTTTACAAGTGATGAACATAATGATATGTTTTGAAGGATGGGAGTTGGTAGTGACTAAACGAACACAAACACGAACATGTAAAGCCAAGGCTCAGTGGATGTGTAATACTGTTGCTGATGTCCCCGTCGTCGGGTACCGCGGTTATACGTAAATGGATCCATCGACTAGAGCTGATACAAAAATCACAACTAATTATCTGAATACAAATAAGAAAAATGAACACGTATATGATTACATGACGAGATATGTTTAGACTATGTTTACGTTACGTTATGTTTACGCTCATGCTTTTAGGATCGTGAAGTTTATTTTAATTACAGTACCTTTCACTGTTGCATGTTATGTATATGTACTTGTTATAAAAATTCATGTGTGTTTAGTCTTTAGATTCATTAGGTGTGAATGATGCAGGTGAGCATGATGATGTGGAGACTGGAAGAGCTGAATACTGAGTAGACAGAGCTGGGTGTGAGTACGTGCTCCCGAGGACCTTGTATTTTTCCACACTTTATGTTTATGAGTCAGGGTTGATACATTATGTTTTTACTTTTCGCATCATTTTACAAGTTGAGGATTTGTCAGGATTTCGATTATTGCCTTGACGTTATTTTAAAACAGTAGTCTAGGGATTTGATGATATTTAGATTTTTATTTAACTATAGTATTTTTTTCAGTAGTTGAGTGACTTTTTTTAATGTAGGACTGAAAGATTTTTTTTGTGCATGGCTTAGATTATTTCGAAGAGAGCTTTTTCAAAAAAATTATAGCAGTATTTTAGTAGTGGTCGTTACAGTTGGTATCAGAGCAAGGGTCTTGTAAAGGGTTGTCCACCGCCAGCTTCAGAAGCTCAGTCGTCAATGTCACGCCCCGAGTCCGAAGCATTGGTGACATCCGGCATTGTTTAACAATTATATTGAAAACAATAAAGCCTCGTATCGAATCAAACCAGTCTTTTTCATAAATAGAGTATTGTCTTAGAATGACAAAGGAATAAACTTTTACATCAGAGTTTGCAGAAACTAAACAAAGGAAAAGAGTACAAATTCTCGATTTCCTGATCTTGAAATCCAATCACCATCCCCAAAACGCTTCTTGTTCTTCCTCGTTCACTTGCTCTTCATTTTTATCTGAAATTTGTAAGGGGTGAGTGTTTGGGAAACACTCAGCAAGTGGGGATCGATCGATTCCAAAGATACATATAGAATTTAATTCTTTAAAAATTTCTTTTAACATATTTTCAAAACTCAATATTCTTATCTTTACACAATAGAAACGAAACTAATAAAAGGCGGAACTTATCAAATGATTCAGAACAAAACAGAGGCAATTAATATCATTTCAGAACAGGAAAAACACACTGTTACTCATCTCATTTCCATTGTCAAATTGTCCCTAATATGTTAGTCCTCTAAGGGGTGAGGCCAGAACATGGTTTTATACCCACCAATGGGGGGCAGAACAGAACATGGTTTTATACCCACCAATGGGGGCCAGACAGAATTACAATTCTCGTCCCATTTCAAATTCGAATAATAACAGTGCAACATAATTCAGAAGTAACAGACAGCAGTTTTCAGACATTCAGATTTCAGAATTTTCCTACTGACACAGCGGAATCAAAGAATTCGAAGCACAGAACAAAACACATAATCGATCGAAATTTTAAACAGAACATACTATTATTTTCGAAAAAGGACACACCTTCATGCATGTGACATTATTTATATCAAAGTTTAAAATTAGAAAGAAGTTACGTAAACCAAAAGCCCACTTACCGTATTTTGAAGGAAATTTCTTGTTGAAAATTGGGCAACACTTCGACGCTATTTCAACAACTGTGATCTCTAATTGAGCAGCACTTCGATTATAACTTCAAGTAGACTGAGTCGTGATTTTGACAGCACTTCGACTTCGACTTCTCCTTGCCTTTGACGAATTTTGGAGAGTTTTGTGGAAGAAGGATTTTGTAGGGTGAGGAAAAAAAAAACCCGAATTTCTCTCTTGCTTTTGGGATGCCTTTTTCTCAATCAATGGGTAGTATTTATAGGCACACAAAAATCCTTCCCCCTAGCCCCATCATGGCCAAAATCTTGGTCTCCAAGATTGGCCATAATTGTACTACACTTTTCCATGCATTCTTCAATTCCCATGCTAGCCATTATTGCACTCCAAATTTCCATGTAAGCTTTAAGAGTCACCTTGATTTTCTAAAGGGTCACTTCTTGCATCATTATTATGTCCTAGCTCTTAGCTCCTCCCGCAGCTCCTTCATGGGTTAACTCAAAGGTTATTTCTTGCACATTTAATTTGTCCAAACTCTTGGCTCATCTTGTAGCTCCCTTATTGTTCTTGTTAGGACAAGATTGGTTGAGCTGCTTTCAGCTGACAAATTGAGTCCTTGAGCTGGGGTTTTATTCCTCCCGTGACAGTACTTCAGTGGATACAGTTACTTCCAGTTTGGCCTCCCGTTGAGTTATTCTCCGAGCTTTGAAGCTGTTTCTTCGAGTTAAATTTACTGAAATTTGATTTGTTTCGGATTGTAAAATCTCGGGTTCTCACATCCCTCCCTCCTTATTGAAAGTTTCGTCCTCAAAACTTGCATTAGCTTGATTTCTCGAATAGATGAGGGTATTGTGATCGCATCTTCTCTTCGAGTTCCCACGTTGCTTCCCTTTCAGTGTGATTTGACCACTGTACTTTGACATACGGTATTGTCCGGTTTCTCAACACTTGGTCTTTTGAGTCCACTATTCGGGTAGGGGCCTCTTCGTATTTGAGTTCTTCGTTGAGGTTTCCTTCAATCATCAGTGGTGCAACTTTGAGTATATGACTCGGATCTGGGACATACTTCCTCAGCTGAGAGATGTGGCAAACGTTATGTATCTTGGACATATCAGGTGGTAATGCTAATCGGTAGGCTAAGGTTCCTACCTTCTCCAGTATCTCAAACGGTCCCACATATCTCGGGTTCAATTTTCCGAATTTACTGAATCGCACTACTCCCTTCATAGGAGAGATCTTGACATAAGCCTTTTCGCCAATCTATAATTCAAACGGTCTTCTTCTCAGATCGGCCCAACTCTTTTGTCTATCTTGGGCTGCCTTAAGTCTTTCTTTGATCACAGCTACTTTGTTAACGGTTATTTACACAAGTTCTGGTCCTGTAACAGCTTTTTCTCCAACTTCGTCCCATTATAGAGGCGACCTACACTTTCTTCCATACAAAGCTTCATACGGAGCCATCCCGATACTACTATGATAGCTGTTGTTATAGGCGAATTCGATCAGGGGTAACTGTTCATTCCAATTTCCAGAGAAATCCAGGGCACATGCTCTCAGCATATCTTCGAGGGTTTGAATAGTCCTTTCACTTTGACCATCAGTCTGAGGATGATAAGCCGTGCTGAGAGTAAACTTGGTTCCCATAGCTTTTTGGAAACTTTTCCAAAATTTTAATACGAATCTTGGATCTCGGTCAGACAGTATACTTTCTGGAACTCCATGTAGTCTCACTATGTTGTCCATATACAAAGTGGCTAATTTATCCAAATTATAATTCATTCGTACTGGCAAGAAATGGGCAGACTTGGTCAATCTGTCAAAATTACCCAGATTCCATCATGACCTTGTCTTGATTTTGGTAGTACAACTATAAAGTCCATGGATATGTTATCCCATTTCCATGTTGGTATTTCCAATGGTTGTAAAAGTTCTCCAGGCCTTTGATGTTCTGCCTTGACTTGTTGACATGTTAGGGATTTTGAAACAAAAACAGCTATGTCTTTCTTCATTCCATTCCACCAGTAATTGTTCTTCAAGTCTTGGTACATTTTGGTGCTTCCTGGATATATTGAAAATCTTGACTTATGTGCTTCGGTCATTACTTCTTCTCGAATTCCATTGATATCGGGCACATACAACCGTCCTTCATCCAAAGGATACCGTTTTCGTCAATTTGAAACTCTGGAAGCTTTCCCTCTTAGATTTGTTCTTTAATATTAAGAATGGAGGTGTCTTGAACTTGCTTTAATTTGATGGTTTCTCGAAGTCCTGATTGTACTGACAGTGAGGATAAGTTTATCTTTCCAGGGTTCTTTCGACTCAATTCATCTGCCACTTTATTTGCCTTACCCGGGTGGTAATTAATTGACAAATCATAGTCTTTGAGAAGTTCCATCCATCTTCTCTGCCTCATATTTAATTCCTTTTGGGTGAAAATGTACTTGAGACTCTGGTGGTCAGTAAAAACTTCGCATATTACTCCATAGAGGTAATGCCTCCAGATTTTTAGTGCAAACACCACCGTAGCTAGTTCAAGGTCGTGAGTTGGGTAATTTTTCTCATACGACTTTAATTGTCGTGAGGCATAAGAAATTACCTGACCTTCTTGCATTAGTACACACCCTAGCCCTCCTTTTGAAGCGTCATTATAAACTGTGAAATCCTTGCCATCTTCAGGGAGAATTAATACCAGTGTAGTTGCAAGTTTTGTTTTCAAGGTTTCAAAACTCTTCTCACATGCTTCATTCCAAATGAACTTTGAGTTCTTCTGGGTAAGTTTTGTAAGAGGAATGGCAATTGACGAAAATCCTTCCACAAATTTTCTATAATAGCCAGCTAAACCAAGAAAAATTTTTACTTCAGTCACTGTCTTTGGTTGTGGCCAATCCTTGATTGCCTCTACTTTCTATGGGTCTACTGACACTCCAAGCTCGGAAATTATATGGCCTAAGAATGCCACACTCTTTAACCAAAATTCACACTTCTTGAATTTGGCATAGAGTTCTTTCTCACGTAGTGTTTGCAGAGTGAGACGTAGATGTTCTCTATGTTCTTCTTCACTTGGTGAGTATACCAAGATATTATCTATAAAAACAACCACAAATCTGTCGAGGTATGGTTTGAATACTTGATTCATCAGGTCTATGAATGCTGCAGGAGCATTTGTCAGACCAAAGGGCATTACTGTGAATTCGTAATGTCCATATCTTGTTCTAAAAGCAGTTTTAGGGATATCTTCTGCTTTGACCTTTAACTGATGATATCGTGATCTTAAATCAAGCTTTGAGAAAACTTTGGCTCCTTTTAGCTAATCGAAAAGATCATCTATTCTCGGGAGTGGGTACTTATTCTTTATGGTTATCTTGTTCAACTCCAGGTAATCAATACATAGCCTCATGCTCCCGTCCTTTTTCTTTACGAATATCACTGGAGCTCCCCACGGGGATACACTTGGGCGAATCTGCTTCTTGTCTAATAATTCCTGGAGTTACTCCTTTAACTCCTTTAATTCTGCTGGAGCCATTAGGTATGGTGCCTTTGAGATTGGTGCAGCACCAGAGACCAAATTGATTTCAAATTCTACTTCCCTATCGGGTATCTTCCCCGGTAATTCCTCAGGGAAAACATCTGGAAATTCTTGAACAATTGAAATATCGTCTAACTTTAGGATTTCTCCCACTTTGACCTCATTGATTACTGCTAGATAAATCTCTTCACCTCCTTTTATGGCCTTCCAGGCTTGTGAGGCAGATAGTAGAGATTTCCGTTATTTGGATTTCCCGTGGTATATGACTTCCTCTTTGTTCGAAGTCTGAAGTCTAATATCTTTCCCTTGACAGTCTACCATGGCATGGTTTTTAGCCAACCAGTCCATTCCAAGAATGATGTCAAACTCAACCATATTGAGTTGAATCAATTCCGCTTTGAAAGTTTGATTGCTGATACAAATTTTACAGTTTCGATGCACTTTGTGTGATTCAATTACTTTACTCGTCGGTGCCACTCTTAAGGGTTCACTAAGAGTATCATGTTTAAGTTTAAGCTTTTTAGCAAATCTTCAAGACACAAATGAATGTGTGGCACCACAATCAAACAAAGCATATGCAGGCATTTTATTGAGTAAAATGGTACCTGCCACCACTTGGTTGGTATTATCAGCTTCTTCTTGGGTTATCGCGTACACCCGAGCATTAGTCTTGTTTTCATGCTGTTTACTGGGCCCGTCCATTTGTCCTTGTTGTCTGGACAATCTTTAGTTCTATGACCCACCTTTCCGCACTTAAAACAAGCGCCTGTCTTCCGGTAACATTCTCCAACATGTTTCCGTTGACATGTATCACACCACTTTCCTTCAGTGTTACCAGCACTGCCAGAACTTCCTTTGAGAGACCCACCTGAATAATTTGGTTTCTTAAACTTGGGACCATTCTGAGTAGATTGATTGTTCATCGGCCTTTTGTTCTTGTTTTCTTCCTCGCGTCGCTTGATATCAGTTTCTACGCTCATTGAAGCGCCCATCAAATCCGCAAAGTTGTTTGGCTTGAATACTGCCAATGCTGACTAAATTCGACTGTTGAGTCCCTTCTTGAAACGATGCATTTTTAACGTTTCATCCGACATGATCGTTGGGACATAAGTTCCCAGATCGTTGAATCGTGAAGTGTACTCCATTACTGACATGTCTGGAGCCTGTTTGAAGCTGTCAAATTCACCCAACTTCTGTAGTCTAAATTCAGCTGGATAGTATTGCTTCAAAAACTCTCTTTTAAAAATCTGCCATGTGATTTCTTCCACTTCTATCAAAGATGGCGACACAGTTTCCCACCATTTCCTAGCTCGGTCTTCCAAAAATGGTGTTACAACCTCCACTCTCAGTTCTTCAGGTATCTCCAGTAAATGCAATTGTGTTTCGACGTTCTTGAGCCAGTTGTGACTGACTTCCGGGTCTGGGTTTTCATCGAAGGTTGGAACTCGATTCCTTCTTAGAGATTCATAAAGGTATTTAATTCCACGAGGTTGTGGTTCTTGAGGTGGTTGGATGGCGTTAGCTAATGGGTTCACGAATCCTTGCAACGTCGCAACTACGATAGTGGCTATTGTCACATATCTTCTTGGCTGAGGTTTACTCTCTGATGTGGTGGTGGATTTTCATTTTGATTGGCGCCACGAGGGTTACGGTTGTTTCGGGGTGGTCTGCCTGCCATATCCTATAAACATGTATTTTATTAATTTGTTTGCCACAAAGTATAATTAAAATAATTTCATTAAATTTTTGAAATTCATACAAGCAAAAGTTTCGAAACAAATGGTAAATAAAATAATTCTTAATACAATCAATGTCTAGTCTAGAGTCCTCTCTCTACTCGTCTATAACCTTTCCATCGCCTACTGCCTTGTTAATTTCTTCTTCCATCGGGTTTTCTTCTAGTTGCTCTACGAGTTCTTCCATGTTGATCACTTCATTTTGCAGGTGCTCAATGTAATTCTGCAGTTGTGTGTTGTGATGATCAAGGTTGTTTACTTGATCTTTTAGCTCATGTATTGTTGATTGGCTTACTTTCTCAGTGATTTCTTGATCTGCGATCTGTTCCTCCAGACGGCATTGTGTTTTGAGAAGGCTATCGTCCCGGATTTTGAGGGTAAAAATCCTATCCTGAGCTTTGTTTAACTCTTGCTTGGTGATTTCGTGTCGATGTTTCGACTCTAGATGATAAGCGACATAACTTCTTACGTCCTCGCGTAGTTTCTTCTCTTCCTCTCTGGCCTCACGAAGATCCTCCGTCATGCATACATTATTCCCGTCTAACTGGAAATTATCTCTTGCGAGTTTCTCATTTTTTTTTCTTTCAGTGTTTTAATTTCTGACTCCTTTTCCTGAAGTTGATTTTGAAGTTCATTTATAATGCGTTGAAGATCCATGTTGTTTTTCGATAAAAATAAAAACAATTTTAGACATAAAATACTCATCAAATTTTTAAATATGCAATAGAAAGATAATAGAAAGTTTCAAAATAATTTGGTACACAGAGTATTTTCTTAGTCACAAATTTTATTACAACCCAGATATTATAATGCTAATCTAATCGAACATCTCTCCGCCATCGCTGTCACTGGCGCTATCATCTCCGGCCACCTCCATCGGTGCTACCTCCTCTTCCTCCATGTTCTCTATCACCAAATGCAGGTAATTATTCTGATCTGGAAGTCTTTCCATAGTGCCATGAAGCTTCGAAATGTACCGATCCTGTCTGGTGTTGTACTTCTCCTGGCGCTGATGAGCCTGAGCAGCACGTTCTCGCTCTATCTCCACCCTCTCAAGCAAATCCCTGTTAAGTGAAGCTAAGCGCGCGATGCGGGTGGAATCGGTCGGTATCTGTAGGAGCTGGCTCTCAGCCAAGTACAAATGATGAGTCATCTATTGTACGTCAGTCTCAAGTACGTGTCTACTCTCAATAAGTTCCTGTTTCTCCAATTTTTCCCTAGCCAGTTGCGCTTTCAAAGTCGCAATCTCCCTATTCTGATTATCAATCGTGAGTTGGCGCATGCGAAGGGCAGCCTGAGCACGAGTACGAGGAGCAGCCGTTTCCTAGGATAAAGTCGAAGGCAAAGCATCAGAATCGTATCAAAGATAGAAAGGCACAAAATAGAAACAAAGTTGTCGTGGAAAAATTTTGATACTAAAAATTGCGAAGCTATTGAAGAGATACATTTTTGAAGGCTATTCGAAAGTTAGGAAGCAGACGAAAGTTGGATTTCAAGAACAGATGATAGTTGGACTCGAATTGGGATGCACTAAGCTTTTGCCAAAATTTGACTTCGTCAAATTTCGTCTGTCAAAATCCCAGCGGGATTATGAACCTGGCGGCTCTGATACCACTTAAATGTCATGCCCCGAGCCCGAAGCATTGGTGACATCCGGCATTGTTTAACAATTATATCGAAAACAATAAAGCCTCGTATCGAATCAAACCAGTCTTTTTCATAAATAGAGTATTGTCTTACAATGATAAAGGAATAAACTTTTACATCAGAGTTTGCAGAAACTAAACAAATGAAAAGAGTACAAATTCTCGATTTCCTGATCTTGAAATCCAATCACCATCCCCAAAACGCTTCTTGTTCTTCCTCGTTCACTTGCTCTTCCATTTTATCTGAAATTTGTAAGGGGTGAGTGTTTGGGAAACACTCAGCAAGTGGGGGTCGATCGATTCCAAAGATACATATAGAATTTAATTCTTTAAAAATTTCTTTTAACATACTTTCAAAACTCAATATTCTTATCTTTACACAACAGAAACGAAACGAATAAAAGGCGGAACTTATCAAATGAATCAGAACAAAACAGAGGCAATTCATATCATTTCAGAACAGGCAAAACACAGTGTTACTCATCTCATTTCCATGGTCAAATTGTCTCCAATATGTTAGTCCTCTAAGGGGTGAGGCTAGAACATGGTTGTAACAGATAGAAGTTTTCAGATATTCAGATTTCAGAATTTTCCTACTGACACAGCGGAATCAAGGAATTCGAAGCACAGAACAGAACACATAATCGATCGAAATTTTAAACAGAACATACTAGTATTTTCAAAAAAGGACACACCTTCATGCATGTCACATTATTTATATCAAAGTTTAAAATTAGAAAGAAGCTACGTAAACCAAAAGCCCACTTACCGTATTTTGAAGGAAATTTTTTGTTGAAAATTGGGCAGCACTTCGACGCTATTTCAACAACCGTGATCTCTAATTGAGCAGCACTTCGATTATAACTTCGAGTAGACTGAGTCTTGATTTTGACAGCACTTCGACTTCGACTTCTCCTGACCTTGGACGAATTTTGGAGAGTTTTGTGGAAGGGGGTGGCCGAAATTTTGTAGGGTGAGGGAAAAAAGAAAACCGAATTTCTCTCTTGCTTTTGGGATGCCTTTTTCTCAACCTAATGGGTAGTATTTATAGGCACACAAAAATCCTTCCCCCTAGCCCCATCATGGCCGAAATCTTGGTCTCCAAGATTGGCCATAATTGTACTTCACTTTTCCATGCATTCTTCAATTCCCATGCTAGCCATTATTGCACTCCAAATTTCCATGTAAGCTTTAAGAGTCACCTTGATTTTCTAAAGAGTGACTTCTTGCATCCTTATTATGTCCTAGCTCTTAGCTCCTCCCGCAGCTCCTTCATGGGTTAACTCAAAGGTTATTTCTTGCACATTTAATTTGTCCAAACTCTTGGCTCATCTTGTAGCTCGCTTTTTGTTCTTGTTAGGACAAGATTGGTTGAGCTGCTTTGAGCTGACGAATTGAGTCCTTAAGCTGGGGTTTTATTCCTCTCGTGACAGTACTTCAATGGATGCAGTTACTTCCAGCTTGGCCTCCCGTTGAGTTAATCTCCGAGCTTTGAAGCTGTTTCTTCGAGTTAAATTTACTGAAATTTGATTTGCTTCGGATTGTAAAATCTCGGGTTCTCACAGTCAAGCCTCAAGTCTGTAAGTTTGCATGTTTTAAATGTTTTGAATGATTTAATATTATCACCTGCATGTTTACATGACAATATTCTTACAGTGATTTACAGTATATGTTTAGCTGTTTACATGATTTAAGGACTAAATGTTTTGAAAACTAGATTAAATTGCATGATGGTTTACGTTTAGAATTTGGACTGTGTTCAGAGACGATGCCTCCCAGACGCGCACCTAGCTTTGACATGCAGGATTGTAATCCTGGAGGAGATAGAGGCTTTACACCACCACCACCACCTCCAGGAGACGCATCTACCCGAGTCCTTGAGAGTATTGCGAGATTGATGGAGCAGGCGCAGCAGTCTCCGAGACCCCAAACAGATATCTATGTGAAACGTACCTACTTCTAAATTCATTTAATTTACACTAGTTTTTTTTCTAAACTATGCATAATTAATTTATCATAAATAAACTAGCATAAATAATCAATAAATGAATTCCATAATATCCAAAATCATTCATGCGGAATAAGTAAATAAAGCGGTAAAAGTCTATATTCAACTCCATAAATTCTAGCATCTTAACTGTCTATAAATAAAAGCGATAATCCATAAAATTATCAAAAGTCTTTAACATATGCAGAATTTCTAGGTTCTCGGGTATGCACTGCGCTTCCCGGATTACTCGATAGTCCGCACCTCACGATTCAACATCGTCATCACCTGCAACCATTCTAACCCAGTGAATCTAATGACTCATCATGTTCAAACCTAATTTAGAAAATACGTAGATATACACTCACATGCATAAAAATTACTTTTATTAAAAATAGATTTTTCCATGCAATCATGAAACCTTCAAAATATGAAACTTTTTAAACCATGCATAGATATGAACATTTTCCTTTTAAAATTATCATTTTTAGGTGAAGTCCGATCCTCAAAAGTGACAACATTCATTTGATTAAACAATATATAAACCATAGTACTAGGCCCCCGGGTTCAACGTTCACTTATTCGATGATCTCACCGACTATCATAAATATAAATTCATCGTTCACTTGTTCAACGAATCCATTATCATTGAGATTCCCACCACCGTTTTCGACCGTTCACTAACTTTTTTCATTGCAAGTTCACCGTTCTCGTTTTCAACGGATCTATTTCTACTTTTACGTCACGATCAATTCACATTCCTCAAAAATATTTTCCTTTACTTTATCATTTCATAAAACATTTATAACTTTCCATATTCTTTAAAATTTCCAACAAGATGCTTTTCATCTTCATATAAGTCGAGATTGCTGAAAAAAGCAAATACATGCAAATACATTAAAACTTCTAAAAATAGCATATATCAATATACTTTAAAACTTCTAGAAATAGCATATATCATGCATATACTTTAAGAATTCTAAAAATAACATTTAACATGATTTGAAATTGTTTTAGAAAGTTGCAAACCGCCCTAGACTTTTCTCGAACCGACCGAACAAGATTCAACTATACTTACCCGGGCGACCTTAAACTTTGACTCAAGGAGACAACTCCATTTCAAAACATTAAAAACACCCAAAAATATACATTAGATTTCTGGAAATTCAATCTTAGGACATACGTTTCAAAAACGACTCGATTCGCTTACCGGATGGCTCATTTACCACCATTTTCACGTTTTTGGTTAAACAAATGACCAAACTACCCTTACGACTCGAACCAACCCGAGACCAGACCTTTATTAACATCCTAAGACTCAATAAAAGTTGTTGGAAGTCCCCAAGCCCAAGCCAAAACCGAAAACATGGATTTAAAATTTAACATAAGCTCAATTTGACTCTTTTTTGACACGTTCGAACAATTTACGACCCCGAACAGACCACGGCTCGAAATGACCTCAAACCAGGTGCTAAACCCATTTCTTAGACACTAAATAATACCATGTTATGGCCGTTTTGGACAAATAATAGACGCTCAAGGCTCCAAAACCTTCGCAACAGCATCCCATCGTATGGCTCTTTATGTGCAGCCGAGGAACAAATGCTCCAGCGGCCGTGGCTGCCCTTGGCTCGACTCTTGGCTCACACTAGACCCTCACCAGGACCCTAAGGCATGTCCCTAGCCCCTGTACCGGCCGTTGACACAACCCCTTAACCCATAGAATCATGACACACCAAAATAGCCCCCATGAGTGCAAGTTCTAGAGTTTCAGTTCCAGCCCTAAACCGACCTGTCCATGCCTTAGCCAAACCCATACTAGACCTTATTAGGACCCTTACCCTTACCTCAAGACCACGGACAGGACCCCATGCAGCCCCATGACCAATGGGGTCCCAAACCGCAGGACTTCCCCCTCTCAGCCTCGTGTGAATTGTGTGCAGGGACAGCAGCCCCTTGCCACTCCCTATATGACTATTGTCCCTTCCAAAACTTACCCTTATCGACTGGATCCTCACTTGCAACTAATTGTTTGCATCCCTCCTTCAACAATTCCTCAAAACGTCAAAAATTCTTTATGTAAACATGAGATACACATGTAGAAAGCTTAAAACCATAATCCTTACAAGTTTTTCACACAAAATCAAATTCATAAAATACTATGGATTGAATGGTGCAAAAAAAAAGGTTTGAAAACATGCCTTGATCTTTTATTCTTACGAAATACAGTAGACGTCGCGACGAGAGACGAACGAGATGCAAAACTTTCCTCCTTCCCTTGCTTCCTCTAAGTTTCGGCCACTTCTAGAGTTCTAGTGTGTGTCAGTGTGTGCTGATGGTGAGGGAGGCTTGGGGTTTTGGGGAGTGGTAGGGTAGGATTCTATTTAATTAATTTTAGTGGGCTTAAGTTTACTTAATGGGATCTAATTATTTAATTAAATGTTTGCTAATCTAGACCCAATTAAAGAATTAATTAAGTACTTAATTAATCTTACTAAAAATTCTCAACAATATTTAAAAATATTTGATGCTACTCGTTTCTAGTATCGCACGTCCGAAACTACTCATTTTCTTCATAAAAGTTCGTTACCGATTAAATTTGTCCCTTATTATAAATAGATTGCCGCTTTCCTAATTTGGACTAACTAAATATAGAGTTTCTATTTACAAATTTCTAAAAGTAGAAACTTTATCAAAATCGTCCTCGGTTCTCTCACATTTATCGTACCTCGCGTATTCGACTACAAAAAGTTCACATTCATAACGTTCAATAAAATAATCATTAAACCATGAAAATACTTAAACATGATTCTAGACCATTCTTTAAATAAAATCAAATAAAATTTTCATGCATGCATGTGGTTAGTGTGTTCGGGTTTTCTGGCGTTATACTATGAGCAGCTCAGAATGCACAACCCGAAGGAGTTTGGGGGTAATACTGATCCTTTTG
Source organism: Primulina huaijiensis (assembly GCF_012295235.1). NCBI lineage: Eukaryota > Viridiplantae > Streptophyta > Magnoliopsida > Lamiales > Gesneriaceae > Primulina > Primulina huaijiensis. Next base: position 6,446,694 of record NC_133318.1, on the reverse strand, counting down.
TGGCGGAGGGTTGGATACGATCACTGGAGCTGTACTTCCAGTACTTGGATTCGAGAGATGGCGACATGGTCAGGTGCGCCACGTACATGTTGTGGGACGATGCATCCCTTTGGTGGGAGGGAGCCCCACACAGGGTGAATTCGGCTATCCTTTCATGGAATCACTTCAAAGAAATATTCTACAACAAGTATTTTTCAGCTGATGTCAGAGGACGCCTAACGCGAGAGTGTATGAGTCTCCGACAGAGAAATTTATCTGTGGTTGAGTTTATCAAGAGATTTGATAGGGGCTGTCACTTTTTGCCCCTTATTGCCAGGGATGCAGCGGAGAAGCTGAGGCACTTTATGGATGGCCTCAGACCCACTATTTGTCAGGAACTTATGTTGATGAGGCCGGCTACCTATGATTCCGTCACTGCCTGTACTTTTCAGGCAGAACAGGCCTTCTGGGATATTGACGCGGAGATGCAGATGAAGAGGCATCAGGCCCAGCAGAGCTTGCAGCCATAGAAGAAACAATTCACCGGGCCACCCAGGCATCAGGGGCAGCAAAAGCCCCAAGTTCAGTTCAAGAGGCCCGGACAGCAGAAGCCACCACAGACTTCAGGGGCTCCTAAGCCGGAGGAGGGACAGTCGTGCAAGCAGTGCAACCAGTTTCACTACGGTAGGTGTATGTGGAGGACCTTCAAGTGTTTCATTTGCAAGGAAAAAGGCTACAAGGCAACTGATTTCCCTAGGAACAAGGGCTCCATTACTAGCAGGGCCTACGTGATGCATGCCGTGGAGGCGGAGGCTGAGCCAGACTCGACACTGATCACCATTAACATTTTGCTTAAAATTTTTATTTCTCGACTCGATTTCTTGTAATATTATGTTGTTGTTAGAATTATTTTTGGGATTGAGAACTTATAATAAAATAGGTTGCATGTTCTAATAGGTGGGCTTAATAATTGAATTGACAAAATTAATAGTCGTAAGGGCCAAAATGTAATTACTGAAAAGTATAGGGACCTAATTGTAAAGATCAAAAGTTGGGGTATTGTTTTCCATTTTTTCAAAAATTTGGGATCAAATTATTAATTTTCGAAATTTTATAGCCTAAATTGAGTAAATTCGAATCTTTTTTGGGGCTAGACAATAATTTTTGAAATAAATGAGAAATTAAATCGAGGAAATTTCGAAACTTTAGGGGTGAGTTTGCAATTTCCGGAAGTTTCTATGGGCAAATTTGGTAAATTTTGAAGGAACACTAGGACTAAATTGGATATTTTCGAACATTTTGGGATACTTAATGATAGGAAAATTTCTTAAGTTTCAACACGATCAGAATTGATGGTATGTTTTGTCGCAGGAAGGTTATATATTTCATGTGTAGCCACGTATGCTTTGCTAGATTTAGGAGCTAACATTCATTTATATTCGAGTCATTTGTCAAGCGACTAGGAATCATACCAAAGGCTATGGATTTGGGATTCAGAGTTTTGATTCAGTACAGAGATCAGATGTTTACCTCATAGATAGTGATGAGATTGGAGCTTCGGTTATAGAAAAATGCGGTGCAGGCAGATTTGATTGTGCTACCGTTGCCGGAGTTTGACATTATTCTGGGTATGGACTGGTTTTCTTAGACCGGAGCTGCTATAGATTTTCGACAGAGGTCAGCATCTATCCGACCACCCAGCGGGAAGCCATTTATTTTTGAGGCAGCCAGACACCAGCAGATGCCACACATCATTTCTTGCATCTGTGCGAAGAAGCTTATGACGAGAGGCTGCCAAGCATTTCTGGCAAGTATTGTGCCAAGAACGAAGCAAGTCAGCCTTAGGCTAGAGGATGTCTACATGGTCAAGGATTTTCCCAGTGTTTTCCCGGACGATGTTTCGGGCATTCCATCAAACAGAGAGGTGGACTTTTCTATTGAGTTGATGCAGGGTACATTGTCGATTTTTAAGGCACCCTATCGTCTAGCACCTGCAGAAATGAAAGAACTGAAGGATCAAATATAGGACTTGCTAGACAAGAGTTTCATTCGCCCGAGTTTTTCTCCATGGGGCGCTCTGGTACTGTTTGGGAAAAAGAAAGACGGCAGCATGCTGCTCTACATTGATTACAGAGAATTGAACAGGGTCACAGTTAAGAATAAGTATCCTCTACCTAGGATTTAAGATCTATTTGATCAGCTTCAAGGGGCATCAGTGTTTTCGAAGATAGATCTCCGATCAGGATACCACCAGCTAAAGGTGAGAGAGTCTGATGTCCACAAGACGGCTTTCAGGACACGTTATGGGCACCATGAGTTTATGCTGATGCCATTCGGATTGACGAACGCGCCAGCGATCTTCATGGATATCATGAATAGCGTGTTTCATCTGTATTTGTATCAGTTTGTCATAGTTTTCATAGACGACATCCTGATCTATCCGAATAGCAAAGAAGAGCACAGTCAGAATTTGAGGATCGTGCTACAGGTTTTGCAGGACAGACGGTTGTATGCCAAGTTCAGCAAGTGTGCATTCTGGCTAGACAGAGTGGCATTCTTGGGCCACATCGTATCCCGAGATCGAGTGGAGGTTGATCTCAGTAAGGTCAAGGCAGTCCGAGGTTGGCCAGCGCCTAAGATTGTGACAGAGATCCGCAGATTCTTGGGGTTGGCTGGGTATTACAAGAAGTTTATTCAGGGATTTTCTTCAATTGTGGTGCCCATGACCGCTTTGAAGAAGAAGAATGCCTAATTCATTTGGGGATCAGAGTGCCAGGAGACTTTTGACAAGCTAAAGCAAGCGTTGACTTTAGCGCCAGTTCTAGCTATGTCATCAGGGCAAGGAGAGTTTGTGCTTTTCACGGATGCTTCGAAGCTCGGTTTGGGCGCAGTTTTGATGCAACATGACAGAGTTATAGCACACGCGTCCAGGAAATTGAAGGTCCATGAGAAGAATTATCCGACTCATGACCTCGAGCTAGCAACAGTGGTGTTCGCCTTGAAGATATGGAGGCACTATCTGTATGGAGAGAAGTGCAAGATTTTCACCGATCACAAGAGTCTGAAGTACTTCTTCACATAGAAAGAGCTGAATATGAGACAACGGAGGTGGCTGGAGCTAGTGAAGGATTATGACTGCGACATTAGCTACCATCCGGGTAAGGCTAATGTAGTCGCGGATGCCCTGAGCAGGAAGCATGCAGTGATCGCTCATTTATCGCTACAGAGACCGTTGTAGGCAGAGATTCAGAGGTTTGAGCTTCCAGTTTATGCCAAGGGCGATACCCCTAGCTTTTCTACCCTGACAGTACAGTCGACACTGAGGGACAGGAATCGAGCAGGGCTGACTTCTGACAAGAAGTTACAGAAGTGGAGACAGAGGGATAAATCTAAGGGCCTGAGGTTGTATACAGTTGAGGACAGCATAGTTAGATAATATGACCGACTGTGGGTTCCTAGCGGTGATTTACTGAGAGCAGATATCATGAGAGAGACTCAAAGCACCCCGTACTCCATTAATCCAGAGTACAAAGATGTAAAAGGATCTACAGACTCTATATTGGTGGCCCGGCATGAAGTGAGATATTTTTCGTTACGTATCAGAGCATCAAAGACCTGCAGAAAAGCTGAGACCGCTCCTTATTCCCGAGTGGGAATGGGAGAACATCATCAAGGATTTTGTGACAGGGCTACCGAGGGCAACTGGAGGATATAATGCTATTTGTTTGATAGTTGAACGGCTCACTAAGTTAGCATACTTTCTACTGGTCAAGATGATTTTCACCATGACTCAGTACAAAGAGCTGTATATCGGAAAGATAGTCAGACTGCATGGGATTTCAGTGTCCATTGTGAAGGCCTATAAATCCTTGCTTGAAAATTTGCGAAAAATTAAAAATTTTCTTTTTTAAATAATCAAAATGCCTCATTCATAAATAAACCGATAAACAAAGTTTGATATTCAAAATGGAAGGGGAAGAAAATATTTGTTTGCAAAAAAAAAAAATCAACGTTTTAAGAATATTCAACAACTGATAAAAATGTTTGCTAAAAATGGTAAGTGCTGCAAATGAGGTCCTCAGGTGCCGCTACTGCCGACCCAAGATGGCTCACTGGTCCCCGCCCTCGGCCCTAACCTCATCAGTACCTACAACAATCAAGTCTAGTGAGCCTAAAGACTCAGCATGCATATATCGTAGGTAACGAGTAAATACTAGTAAAATTTTGCATGGGATAAAATATCATGTCATGGGGCATACTGAAAATAACCTGTACTGAGCAATTATAATACGTGCATGACTGAATTAAAAATCATAGTAAAAATGTTGCTCCTTGGAGCCCTGTACTGAAATAACTGGTAATAATTTTCTGTTGAGATTATGGTCTACGCATGTGGCCCCTGCACTGAACTGAACTGATCGGTAACTGGCTACTGGGGGAGTATCAAACTGAACTGAACTGACCGGTCACTGGCGACCGGGTAGTACCAAACTGAACTGATCGGTCACTGGCGACCGAGTACAATAGTGCTCCCAAAATAGTGAATTGACCACAAGCAATATCGCATAAATCTCAAAAATAAGTATTTTCTATTTTCATGCACGTAATATAATTAAATTGCATAATGAAATATCATGTATTATTTTACCAACTGGATTAGATCGTTCCCAGGCTCGCTGCAACCTAAATATGCCATGAGAGATATGCAATAGCTTCTACTTGACCAACTATGCAATTTAAGTTCAAAAAAAATGCGACAATGACGCTCTACGACTTCGTATTTAATCATGACTCCGAACCAACCCGAACCAACACCGAATCATCAAATAGTCATGATTAAAATACGCTAAAAATGATTAATTAATGCTCCTAAAATGATGCAAGTCGAAATCTAGGTGAATGGAGGCCAAAACAAGAAACGCTCTTTCGAGAGTCAATTTGGCACATCGCACCGTAAATTTTCGTACGACTTCAAAAATGATCCGAATCACAAATGGTTAAAAACGCGGCCTTTCTAACTCGATGAGGCACTGTCCAGTCCAAGGCCATAGGCTAAAAGCCAAACAAGAACTCAAACGAGCCTCCGAACCGACACAGCAAGTTGCTGTCAAATTCCAGCAGTAGCAACTTCGCTTGCATCGCGTCGTTTGCGAGACTTTTGGCCATTGGGGCTTGAACCACCAACCAGAGCCTCTCAACAACATCCCAAGGAATGAATTTGAACCNGCTAGGGAAGTGATCTAACCAAGGCTAAAGGCCCTTGGGGCAGCCAAGATCAGATCCTTTTCCTTTGACAGCACACACAGAATTTTCGAAGACCCAAATGGCAAGGAAGAAAAGCTGCTGTCATTTTCGATTTCTGTCATGCATGGGGCTTGTTTGAATGGACCATCACGGTCTTGACCCACCCTAGTATGTGTTTAGATGTAGCCTAGTGAGCCTGGAGTCGAGCCATCCACCTGAAACATCAAAACAAGAGAAAACCCGTGAAGCATGAAATGAAGGGGCCGAAAAATCTGCATGTTGTTTTCTGAAATTTCTTGCTATGTTTCGGTTTGTACATGAAATGATGATCATGAAACATATAAATAATGATAGTATGACTTGATTGAAGAGTCAAGGAAGAAGATATGCATGCCTTGGTTTTCGTTTGAATGAAAAACGAAAGAATACGACGACTCGGCGCGGAGGAGGTGGAGCACTTTCTTATCTTGCTACTTGCTCGATTTTTTTCTCTCTTGTTCTAGGCTAAGAGGGTCACGATTTTTAATCTGAAATGGCTGCTGTTTTCGGTGATGGAGGAGGGGATTAAGTGGTTAGGGGAGTGAGGGGGAGATCCACTAATAAAGGGATACCAAGTCTACCTTTCTTTTCAAATTTGAAATGTTGTTTGTTATCAAAAATTTTGGATGGATAATTTAATGGGTGTGGCCGATTTCTCTAGCTAGACTAGGTTAGGATAATGCTTGTTAATTAATTAAATGGTGCTCCCAAAAATCAAAGAATTATCCTACTACTTAAATACAAAGAAAGGTCAAAGGGTGAGTTGGCAAATGAATTGATAAGAATCTAAGGGGTGGCCGAAATTATCAATTAAGAGGAAGGGAAAAAGGTTATCTAGTTGATAAATTTTAAACCTTTAAAGCCTTACCTATCTTTAATTAATTTAGTGAACTAACCCCTTAATTAAGGAACTTAAATGAATTTATTTTCTACTCACCTCAAGTAACTTAAATAATTCCCTAAACCTCCTTTTAACTTAAATTAACTTACTTGCTAGCTAAAATAAATTCCGGAAATATTTTCTGAATCTTAAATTTTTTTATCTCTAAACTCCAGCTCCAGTCCGGCCTTACTGAATTAACTGAAAAGAATACAATTAAAATGCTGGCTAAAATAATTAACTTCAAAGAAAAGCATTTAAATATTCATGCAATGAAGTCAATTAAATTTAAAAATACTAGAATTATGCATGGCTTATACGCAGTCTAATTATGGGTTCTACATCCATCGTGTCAGACAGGGATCCGAGGTTCATGTCTGCTTCTGGAAGAGTCTGCACAAAGCATTGGGTACCAAGTTGCTATTTAGTATTGCTTTTCATCCGCAGACCGACAGTTAGTCTGAGAGGGTGATTCAGATTTTGGAGGACCTACTCAGAGCTTGCATGATTGACTTCCAGGACAGCTGGGAGCCGAAATTACCTCTCGTGGAGTTCACATACAATNAGAGGGTGATTCAGATTTTGGAAGACCTACTCAGAGCTTGCATGATTGACTTCCAGGACAGCTGAGAGCCGAAATTACCTCTCGTGGAGTTCACATACAACAACAGATATCAGGCATCTACTGGTATGTCTCCATATGAGACACTTTACGGGAGAAATTGTAGGTCACCAGTTTATTGGGATGAGGTAGGAGAAAGAGCATAGTTGAGACCAGACATTTTCAGTCAGACTGCAGAGTTAGTGGTCAAGATCCGGGACAGGATGAGGACCGCTAAGAGCAGACAGAAGAGTTTTCAGATCAGCGGCGCAGGAATCTAGAGTTTGCAGTGGGCGATCATGTGTTCATGAAGGTCGCACCGATGAAAGGTGTGATGAGATTTGGGAAGAAGGGGAAACTCAGTCCTAGATTCATAGGACCATTCGAGATTCTCGAAAGGGTTGGGACATTAGCTTACAGAATTGCATTACCGTCGAATCTGATGGGAGTTCATAATGTATTCCACGTCTCGATGTTGCGGAAGTACATGTCGAATCCTTCACATGTGCCGAATTATGAGCCACTGCAGCTGACGTCGAACCTGTCTTTCGGGGAAAGACCTACTCAGATATTGGATAGGCAAGAGAGGAGGCTCCGAAACAAGGTGATCCGGATAGTCAAGGTCAAGTGGCTGAATCATTTCGAGGAGAAGGCTACTTGAGAGACTGAGACCGAGATGAGGAGTCGCTACCCAGAGTTATTCAGTACGTTTTAAATATCGAGGACGAAATTCTATATAAGGGTGGTGGAATTGTAAGGTCTAGGAAATTCGAATGACGTAACCTCACTACACGTAATCTAGGGTTTTTATAAAATATGTGTTTAATTATTTTTTACTGCATTAAATGCATGATTATTGCATGGATAGGTGTTTTATTCCATAATTTATTAAGTTTCATGTATTAGGGCTTATAGTAGTATTTCGCGCTCGAACAAGGAATTGAGACCAGGGATATTTAAGGAAAATTTTTTTTATTAAATATTTATTTTTTATAATTTAATATATGGTGTAATTAAAGGTGAAAATGGACATTGGTAGGGCATTTTTACTCGTCAGGTCATATTTTTAACCTATACACAAGTTTTAACAAGTCGGAGGACTTTTTTAAGGTTTGGCTTATATTTTCAGAAATGTACCAAAATGAAATATTTTTTGGGAGTGTTTTTGGGCTTAATGGGATTATTTTATGCATAATGGGCCTAAAATTCTACTTAATCTCATTAATTTTAATTAAAGGCCCATTATATTAATTATATTATACCTAAACCTACATTCAAAACCCTAATCCTCCTGCACTCACCTTCGGCCGCCCACCTCCACAATGTCCAGCATCATTTTCAAAATACACCAGCAGCTAGCCGTCGAAATTCTCTCAAGCTTTTCAAAGAACTCATTCTCAGTCTCTCTGGTGCAAGTTCTACGCGAATATCTCAAAGGTTTCGGGCGTATAGACGCAAAGGCATGCACTAAATCTTGTTTTTATTCTCATTCACATCATTATATGCTGTTTTGTGTGTTTTTCATGAGGAATTCATAAATCAATCGTGTGCATCGAATTTGTATGGTTTTGACATGAAATATGCTTACTATTCTTCATGTACCTCATGTTTTCTATGGTTTGGTGCAAGGGGACGCTAGGTCTATGTTCCAAGAGGCTATACATGTTGAGGTCTATGGTGGATAAGGCCGAGGGTGCATCGGTTCAGGTCTAGAGGAAGGGGGCCAATCATTTGACTCCTAGGATGCATATATTGGCTAGATCGGGTTAAGTGAGAGGAGTAGCCGTGCATGGCTCATTCCATGGGCTAGTGTGGGACTTGAGTGGTCCGTGACAAGGCCCTTGAGTGGTCCATGATTGGCTGGTAGGGTGACAATGCATGGATCGAAGCTAGATGGTGGGTTAGGGCAAGATGGTGGCCAGATCGGGTGTTTCATGGTGAACCGAGGGGTACACGTGCATGGTGCTGAGAGCAGTGGCTAAGTTGGTCCAAGAGGGTCCAGTGGTGAGCTAGGACAGGTTGGTTTGAGTCTGGTTTGGGTTGGTTGAGAGTAGGGTAGAGTTTGGCTTCAGATTTTTCTTAGGGTTTTGGTCGCATGGGGTGGCACCGCAGCGCTCGATGTTCGACCCTTGTAGCGCCACAGCGCTGGTGTATGGCACTTACCAAGCGGCGCAGCACTACACCGCCAGCGCCTAGGCACTAGTCCAGTATCTGAGGGGCATTAGTTTTTAGCGCCATTGTCTCATTTGGGTATTGATAAGTTGTTATGATCGAGTTTAGTGAGGGTTAAACTAGGTTATACGAGGCTTGATTAGGAGTCTTTGAAATATGGTTTAAGCTTTGTTGGCTTCATGTCGAAATTTCGAGGTCCAGGGGTAAAATAGTCAATTAAGTTTTTCAGGGGTAAAATGATCATTTTGCACCAGGGTCGAGTTAGTGGTCCTAGCAGCTCCCTGATCGCGAAATTGACATGTTTTAAATGTTCATGTAATATTGAAAATAACTTTTTATGGAAATACGAAAAATACGTTGCAAGTTTTATTTTAAGAAAACTAACTTATATGCATGATTTTTTTAAGTGATGAACATGATGATAAGTTTGGAATGATGAGATTTGGTTATGACTAATATGAACACAACATGTAAGGCCAAGGCTTAGTGGATGGGTAATACTGTCCCTGATGTCCCCGCCGTCGGGTACCGTAGTTATACGTAGATGGATCCATCGACTCGAGCTGATACGAATGTCATAACTAATGATCTAAATTCAAATAAGGAAAATGAACATGTATATGATTACATGACGAGATATGTTTAGAATATGTTTACGTTACGTTATGTTTACGTTCATGCTTTCAAGATCATGAAATTTATTTTAATTACAATACCTTTCACTAATTCATGTTATGTATATATACTTGTTATAACGATTCAGTTGTATTGAGTCTTTAGAATCATTAGATGTGAATGATGCAGGTGAGCATGATGATGTGGAGACTGGAGACGCTGAAGACTGAGTAGGTGGAGCCAGGTGTGTGCATGTTGACCCGATGACCTTGCATTTTTCCGCACTTAATGGTTATGAGTTAGGGTTGATACATTATGTTTTTACGTTTCCCATCATTTTACATGTTGAGGATTTGTCAGGATTTCGATTATTGCCTTGAAGTTATTTTAAAACAGTGGTATGAGGATTTGATGATATTTAGATTTTTATTTAACTGCAGTATTTTCTTTAAGTAGTTGAGTGACTTTTTTTAATGTTGGATTGACAGCTTTTATTTCATGCATGGATTTTATTATTTCGAAGAGAGCTTTTTTTAAAAAAAAAAATTTCTAGCAGTATTAAGTGTAGTGGTCGTTACAGCTTTTATCCAAAAAAATTCCTTATTTGATTTCTTAGATCATGGTTTATTTATCCCAAAATTAGGCTTATCATCAAAATTCTTATCTCCCAAAAAAAAATCTAGGTTTCACATCACTCCTACCTTATTGGAAGTTTCGTTCTCAAAATTTGGTTGACTTGATCTTTGAATAGATAAGAATATTCTTCTCCCATTCTTTTTCCCACATGGCTTCTTTTCTACGTGATTATATTGTTGTATCTTGACATAGGGGATGGAGCGTCGTCTTAGTCCTACAATCTCTGTGAATCTCAAATAGTCTTACTTGTAGGTGCTGTTATTCTAAAATACTCAACTAGTTTCTCCGGCTCATGTCATAATTTATTAGCAATTTCATAGATATGAAAGAGTGTGTAGTGCCACAATAATACGTAGGCAGGAACTTGTACATTAGGACGGTACCTAACACGACGTCGTATGCGTCGTCTGCCTTTTCTTTCGTCATGGCAAACACATGGGCGTTTGGTTTGTTTTCTCTTGACTTGTTGGGATTTGCTTCCGCTTTTGGCTCGTTCCTTTGTTGGGTCCGGCTATCGTGTTGGCGGCTTCAGGATAATTTGCGATGCGGTGTCCTGGCTTCCCACAACTGAAGCAAGTTCCATTTACTTGACGGAAATCTCCATTGTGTCGGAGATGACAGGTGGGGCACTGCATAATTTCTGAGTGGCGTACAAAGGTCCATCGATTTGTCCGTCGGACTGGTTTTGCCTCTTAAATTTCTGTTCATTCTGAGAAGGTTGGCCATTAAAGGGTCTGTTGTTCTTGTTTTCCCCTTCCCTTCGCCGAAGGTCTGTAAACTTAGACAGCTACGCCCATCAAATCTGCGAAATTGGTTGGCTGATAAACCGCTAAAGTTGATTGGATTTGGATATTCAATCCTTTCATGAAGCAGTGCAATTTCAGGACCTCATCTGCCATGATCTTCGGGGCATAAGTTCCTAGCGCATTGAAATAAGAGGTGTATTCTACCACCGACATCTCTGGAGTGTGGACAAAATTCTCAAATTCAATGAGCTTTTGCATTCTCAATTCTGCTGGGTAGTATTTCTTAAGGAAAGCATCCTTAAACTGTTTCCACGTTATTGCTCCAGCAGCAATCGTGGCAGGTGAAACTGTTTCAACCACTTACTCACCTTGTCCTCCAGAAAAGGTACGACCACGTCCACTTTGATTATCTTAGGGATTTCGAGCAGTCGTAGTTGCGTCTCTACGTTCTTGGTCCAACTTTGAGCTGCTTCAGGATCTGAATAACCCACAAATACTGGACATCTATTCTTTCGTAGGGATTCGTAGTGGATTTTGATCCCATTCTGAGGTGGAGCAGGTGGTTGGTTAGGATTCTGATTTCCTAATCCCAGGAGGGTAGTTGCTACGATCGTGGCAATAGCCATTAGGTCCACGTGGCTTAGATTGTATCCGAGTGGAGGTGGATTCTCATTCCCAGTCTAGCTATTGGTGTTTTGATTGCGGTTGCGGTTATTGTGATTGTTCTGATCCATTACCTATACAAGCACAATGGTTCGAAGATTGCTGTAAAAACAAGGATACTGCGATAATAAAATTTTCGAGATTAACACATTGTTGAAAGAATATGTTACATGGAGTTCAGAACAAGTGGCGGAACCGAATTTGGAATTTCATATGAAAAGTTATTGGCTCTACGAAAATTTCCTAAAACACGATTTCCAAGGCCTAGATCATCGAATTAGTAATTCGAGAAAAAAATTTCCCATCGAGGTTATGAACCTGACGGCTCTGATACTACTTAAATGTCACGTCCTGTGATCGGTGTTAGTGGACATCGGCGTTGCTCAACAATGACATAATCGTCAAATAACAAGCTTCATAGTACATTATATATCAAAAACAATTTATTTCTCATAATCAACAAAAAAATCGTCTTTACAACTTAAATACCAAAATAAACCGAGTAAAAATTTTTTAATAGTGCGGAAGCAATAAACATAAACTAAGCTTTAAAACTTTTGGGATAACTAGAGATCTTCTATCATCCCCGAAATTGCTCTTGCTCATCTTCTTCCATTAGCTCTTCATTCTTATCCGGGAGGAGGAAGTAAGGGGTGAGTATTTTGGAAAATACTCAGAAAGTTCGAGACATGTAGCAACATATACATATACTTGAATTCAAATTTTACATAGCATATCATAACTTGAATAGTAACGAATATTCGTGTAAGGTCTAGAAATTCGAACGACATAACCTGACTTCATGCAAATCTAGGGCTTTAATAAAATAATAATTTAATAAAACCACTTTCCAGGTGTGGGATATTCTATGAGTGACGGAGCATAAAAATAGGCTACGACTCATGCTGGACCATCCTAATGACCCATGACCAGTGGTGGTGCATGGGTATGGGCCGAGGCCCATGTTGGTTCAGCCTAATGGCCCATGATCTTCACAATTCGTACTTCATAATCATAACATATCATACTCGTATAACATTCTGTTTAGCATTGAAAATCATCTCATTTCCATGATTTCCTGATATCAGTCTCCTATATGTTAATCATCTAAGGAGTGAGGCCATGTCCAATATGTTAATCATCTATTGAGTGAGGCCGTACAACGGTTACTGAAACGACCTCGATTTTTTTTTTCCTAATATCTAAACCATAACTTCTAAATTTCTAAATAAAATAATTTAACATAATCATGAATCCTAATAAAGTAACAATTTAAAACTCAAGTGCATAAAATAATTCCTAAATCATCACCTAAACAAAACATTCTAAATTGTCCTTTGAAAAGATCACTAACAATAAAAATAAAGCATAAGAATTCTCTAATAAAAATCATTAACATAAATCTTTAAATCTTAAATCTAATAAACTAGTGCGGAAACATAAAGGCCCTCGGGTGTGTACTGCTGCACTCGATCGACTCAATCGTCACCGCCTCCAAAAATCATCAAATCCTGCATCATACAAACCTAGTGAATCTAATGACTCAGCACGTTCTAAACATAGATAACAAATAATACATATACAAGCACATGCATTTAAAAATCCTATTTTTATTTAAAATAGCTTTTGAAAATAAATAAAACATTTTAAAATCATATAAAAATCATTTAAGCATAATAATATCATAAATCGTAAAAACATTTTAAAAATAACTTATAAGAATAAATAAATCCTTAAAACAAATCATTTAAAAATAAGCTTTGAACATAATTAAATCATTTTAAAAATTGCTTTAATCCTCATTATAATTCATATATCATAAAAATCATTTTTATCATAAGCTTTCAATCATATAACATTTTTGGGTGAAGTTTGATCCTTGAAAGTGACTAGCTTTTATCCTTTGGTCGACTGATCAGTCTTCAGCTCCACATGGCCCATGGGGGTGTGCACTAGGCTCCACCGTGGAAATACGTTAGTCGGGGCTCCCTCGGGGGCCTTCTCCCATAGACGGGCTCCTTCTGGGGCCTTTTCCCACGTATGGGCTCCCTATGGGGCCTTCTCGCGTAAATGGGCTTCCTCTGGGGCCTTTTCCCCTCACGTTATTCCCACAAAATCATATATCATAAATCATATCTTTTATCACAGTCAATTTACATCACTCAAAATATTTTTCTTTTTCTTTAAAAATCATGAAATAGCACAACTTTCCAAAAATAGCATTTTAAACAGTAAAATTTGCACAGCTTTACCAAAAATCATAAAATAACATATTATCATCAAAATAATCATTTTAAACCATAAAATATCATTTAACATGCGTTATGATCCTTCGGGACGCTGCCAAGCGTCTTCGTGTTTTCCTAAGTGTAAAAAGACCGTTTTGCCCCTAGACGTAAAAATTCTTGAATTTATCTTTTTCTCACTTTTAATGACATGAGATTATTCTAAATAATTATTTAAGCTTATAAAAATTTTCTCCTACTTTTATTTGGACTAAATCGATGACTTTTAAATTAATCTTTAAATATAACATATTAATGAGTTTTAATCCCGAATAAAACCAAACCTTAATATAAAATTCCCAATTTAAAAACTTAGACTTTTAATAATTATTTAAGCTTAAACCTAATTTTTCATAATTTTATAAAGCTTAAAACTAGGTGTTTCAATTAATTAGTTAATAAACGTTTCGAGCGGCGATTAAATCCCGGAAAATTCCAAAACTCGTTATTTTGATCCCAAATTTTAAACATAACATTTTTAGTATTTATTATACCATTCCAAGTCATGAGCCACACCCGTGGAACCATGGATTCAATTTTAGTTCTTTAATTTTCAAAATTGACACATAATTGAACCGACCGAGCCATCTCCCAAAATACTCGAGCCACGCCCGAGCCACCTAAAGCCAAACCCAAGCCAACCCATCTAGGAACCCTCTTGACCAAGCCCAACCCCTGGAACCTATCCCAAACATGCTTAAACTCGCCTGGAACCTGACCCAACCTGCACATGGCTTGAACTCACGCCTATAGATTCCTAGTTACACTAGGACACCTCCAGCCGAGCCACCACCAAGCCCACCTGACCCTAACCATCCCTAGACCATGCCCAGACCCAGCCCAGACCAGCCCAAGCCCTGGAGCCCCAAGCCCGAAGTTCTGAACCAGAAAAACAGCCTGCGCGTTTCCCTTGTTTTTTTTCACGATCCCATGCTTCGCTCGACCAGCCACTCCAGCCCCTGGCACGACCCCTGCCCATCTCCCTTGGACCCTGATGGACCTACCCAGCTCGCCCTTAGCCCCGCTGCAGGCCCCTGTACAGGAACCGAACGCTAGAATTGCTTGGGGAGAGTCCTAACTTTCGTGGACTCCTCCCCAGCCTGAACCATGAGTCCTAGCCATGCTAGGACTCTTCCTAGGACCTAGCCACGACCCTTAGGACCCAACCCCTAGCCCTGGTCGAGCCCCAAGACCCCATACAAAAGAACCGACCCCATGACCCTTGCACATACAACAAACCTTCGGCCCCTTTCTGTATGTTTCCTTTTTCGATTCCAGCCTTTGGTTTCATTTAGAATTCTCATATTTCCTTCATATTAAATCATATATTGGCAGCCTTAATCCCTCGGAATCATAACGTTGTTGATCAAGCGTAAAAATCATGCGAACTTTGAAAAATAAACTCAAATACGTAAAATCCTTCGAACGTAAATATTTTTCAAGCATAAACAATCAAAGCATGCATAATATGATTTGTATGATGTTAAAGAGGGTTTAGAATATGTGCCTTTGCGTTTATAACGATCGAATTTTCAATCGTCGGCGAGGAAGGACGAACGGGCGACGAAGAACACAAGCTTTCTTCTCCTTATTTTTTTGAAAATTTTTGTGTGTGCTTGTGGTGTTTCACGGCTGATTGAAGGTGTATTGTGAGGTTTTGAAGACCTAATACACTTATTTATAATTTAATTAACATACAAATGGGCTTTGGTTTTGGGCTTGTATGCTTAAGGGTAATTGGACCTACTTAATTAATTAAATTGGGTCCAATAATACTTAATTAATTAAATAATAAAAGTTTATAAAATAAGTTTCCATAAAATAATATTTTTGATCTTTTAAAACTCCTTGTTTGCCCAAAACCGGTTTCCCTGGAAAAAAATCGAGCTTGACTCGTAAAATAATTCGAACTCCAACATTTTTAGAAAATTTAAATCATTTTTAATCATATTAAGAAGCATTACCACTATTTAAATAAAAATACATATTCTTGTCTTGGTCGTCCCCGGTCTCCTTTCCCTGCCTATTATCGAATATTCGGGTAAAATCCTTAATGTCATGAAAACATGTCACATAATCATTTAATCATGCAAATCATACATTTAATTATATTATAAATATCATGCTAGTAATTAAAATCAATTAAATAAAACAATTAAGTAATTAAAATAATTTTGCATGCATGTGGTTTACGTAGGTTGGTTTTTCGGACGTTACAGTTACCATGCCACCGTATAAAGGTCATAGTTCGGAAATCCTTTCCCGTATCCAATCGAATCCTAACAGTGCTTTGAACATATAATTTGACAAATCTTAAAGAAAACATATCGTGAACAAGGAATTATGCTCAAACGAACTTTTTAAAAAAACTGAAGGGAGATTCGTACACAAATTATAATATAGCAAAATCCCAATTACGAAAGAATATATGCATAACAAAAGCACACTTATGAAAGACAAGTGTGCAAATTATAGTATAGCAAAAACCCCCTGACCTTGAAAATTCAAAAAATGAGATATGGTGATGGTAGGGATTTCAAAACTGAGCCTGGATCTGGACTGCTGTAGAGCTTCGATACTCGGCACACAAAGAGAGCAAAGTCTCGAAAATTCCTAGGGAGAACTAGAGAGAAAATTACGAAAATGTGGAGGTGTGAATTTCAAATGGCATGGATCTCTATTTATAGGAGTTGGCTGCTATCCTGATCGTGTATTTTTCTTGCGTTTGAACTTTTGAATCGAACTTTAAATCTAGGATAATTATCATTTTCTTATCCATGATATTGGATAATTTCGAAATGTATATATCCATTCCTTGGATATATTTTCGAAATATTCTCTTGTCCAAGCCTGCAAAATTTCGAATTTTGTATCTACTTCCCAATATTCGGTAGTTCTTTTATTTTCCAGTACAATTAAATCCTTTCTCTTATCCAAAAAATATCCTTTAGAAATTTAAAATTTTGTGTTAATTTATCCCAAAAATAATACTATTGATTTTTCCTAAAATCCTGGTAGGCGAACTTTTAAATTTTCCCATGCCTGCATTTTTTTTCGTGTTAACTTTTTCCTATCTCCATAATTTCGAAAATCCTAATTAAATACTCCAAGATTTTGAAATTTAGGAATCATATTATCCTCTTGCTTGATCAATGTATCAATATCATATCAAATCTTATATCTTTATTTGATATAATCTTTCTAACTTTGAATTTATATAAAAAACATTACAAGCTTATATCAAAAAAAATTCCTTATTTAATGTTTTAGATCTTGGTTTATTTATCCCAAAATTAGGCTTATCATTAAAATTATTATATCCCAAAAAAAATCGGGGTTTCACATTTTCACACATATTTTAGATTAATTGATTTTATTTGTTTATTGGCTAATTTCTCATTGGTTAGCTACTACCAATAGGAGTTTTCCTATATGTAAATCTATATATCTATTAATTGTAAATTTATATATATATTTATTTATTATATTTAGGGAAATTTGGAGAAAAGTACATCTGACCATTATTTATTTAAGATTCAGTCTCCATTAGTATTTTTTTGTGTTTTAATGCCTGACAAAAGTTCAAGTTACTTTTTACTCCATGTTTCATGCGTTTTTACATTTTTATCCTTTTTAAATTAATAAAAAATTGTATAAATCTCTATTTTTGTTGGTCATCTTCCTTTTCTACTCCTCTTTCCCGCTTCATGCTTCCCACTCCTCTTCTCTTCTGTGGTGCGAGCAACCGTTTTTTCCTTCAATTTCCTACCCGCCATTATCTATGAATTAATCGACCTTTAGTAGCATTACATTTTTGATAGCCATTTTTTGTTTGCTGTTTTGACGTGATGGTAAGACTTATCGTGCGTTGATGGCATGAAAATTTTTTTGTAAACCAACACTGAATCTGTTCAATTTACAAATATTAGGTAGTATTTGAGGTTTGTAATGAAAAAGACTACTGTGTTGCTATCAAAATCAATTGCTTGAATGAGATTGGAAAACTTTATGCCGTTGAACAAAAGATCGGATTTTATGTTTGTAATTGCAATTTGCATATGCGTTATGAAGTGATTATTTCTTAATCATTAAACTGTTTTGTTCAATTATATTTTCGTAAATGTTGTAATTTGTTGTGGTTTGTTATCATTACAAACATTCCATTGCAAATTTTTCCATGAATGTTTTGCAAAAAATACTCACTTTTAAGCTTCAGTACTTATTTTTCCCTAAGTGATACCCAAATTTGTTGTTACTTAATATTATAAATTGAAATATCAATTTTATGCATTCTCATAATATTCAGTTATTATTGGTGTTTCAATGGAACATTTGGAAAAAAAAACAAATTCGCAACTGAGCATGAAACATTTTGAGGTATTTACTTGTACTTGCAAAATACCTAATTTCAATTTTAAAATACTTGATATGTTAAATGCGATACTCATAAAATTTAATAAAATACTGGATATTCGAGTAAGCAATGTAAGTTCACAAAGTGCTTGCATTTTCATCCAAGATGCATTTGGATGAAATATTCATTTCATTTAAATATTTTCTTTATTTTTTTTTTAAAAAAAAACAAATTTGCAACGAATCATAGAACATTTTGAAGCACTTACTTTTACTTGCAAAATACATAATTTAAATTTTAAAATACTTGATTTGGTAAATGCAATACTAATGAAATTTCATAAAATACTAGATATTCGAGTAGACAATGTAAGTTCACCAAGTTCTTGTATTTCCATCCAAGATGCATTTGGATGACATGTTCATTTCATTTAAATATTTTCATTATTTTTTTTAAAAAAAAAATTCGCAACTAAGCGTGGAACATTTTGAAATACTTGCTTTTATTTGCGAAATACCAAATTTCAATTTTAAAATACTTGATTTGGTAAATGATATACTCATAAAATTTAATAAAATACTGGATATTCGAGTAGGAAATATAAGTACACAAAGTGTCCACATTTCCATCCAAGATGCATTTGGATGACATGTTCATTTCATTTAAATATTTTCTTTATTTTTTTTATAAAAAAAATTCGCAACTAAGCATGTAATATTTTGAAATACTTACTTTTACTTGCTAAATATCTAATTTCAATTTTAAAATGCTTGATTTGGTAAATAAGATACTCATAAAGGTTAATAAAAAACTAGATATTCGAGAAGGCAATGTGAGTTCACCAAGTGCTGCACCCGCGTGCACAGAGAAGTACTACCCGTCCAGATGCTTGCGTGTGGCTACGCCAGATCACGCGCAGCCGCGCGCGCTGATGTGCAACAGGTAGGCAGAGGCGAGCGTGGCTGCGCGTGATCACGCGCGGCCGTGCGCAGGGCAGATGCAGAAAAAACTTGCGTGAGGAACATTTTGCATTACTTAGTTTTACTTGCGAAATACCTAATTTCAATTTTAAAGTACTTGATTTGGTAAAAGAGATACTCATAAAATGTAATAAAATACTGGATATTCTAGAAGGCAATGTAAGTTCACCAAGTGCTCGCATTTCCATCCAAGATGCATTTGGATGACATGTTCATTTCATTTAAATAATTTTTTTATTTTTATTTTTTAAAAAACAAATTCGCAGCTAAGCATGAAATATTTTAAAGTACTTACTTTTACTTGCGAAATACCTAATTTTAATTTAAAAATACTTGATTTTGGTAAATGCTATACTCATAATATGTAATAGAATAATTGATATTCGAATATGCAACATAAATTCAGTCATGGTTGGTTTTTCCAACTAAGATTCATTAGGATACTTATTCATGTCATTTAAAGAAATGAACACATTTCATTACTGATCATGGAGTAAGAGTAAGTTGTTTGTAGATCAAAATAAGAACTTACTTTTAACAAAAATATAGTAGCATACTTGTCACGGAGTAAAAGTAATTTCTTTCTTTGTATAGAGAAATAAATTGTTATTTTTATTTCATGAGGAGTGATGGACAATGTATTTGTTAAAATTTCAATTACGTACATTGAAATTGCATCATAATGCATATTTGAATAACCGGTATTTTATTACCTATTCCGAGTATCTCATTTATGAAATCAAGTATTTTGAAACTGAAATTAGATACTTATCAAGGAAAACTAAGTACTTTAAAAGTTTCATGCTTAGTAGGGAATTTGATATTTTTTTTACAAAAAAGATATCACATGAGAATAATTTGTCATCCAAATGCATCTTCCAAGGAAAGACCAACACTTGGTGAACTTACATAGCATATTTGAATATCCAGTATTTTAATATCGATTATGTAATATCCAAGCCTGGTGAACGGTATAGTTTAAGATTTCGTATGTTTATGGATTATTTGGTTAAGATTAAGTTTGATTTAGATGTTAAGAGTTGTGATTATGGGTCATAGTATTGTTGGTTATTATTGTTTTGTGATATTGTTGATATTAGTTGATGGGTAATTGTGTTGCATCAGCGTTGCGATTCGATTTTCGTTGCATGGAGTTGTTTTGGCCGAGAGCAGACCGCACCCGCGGTGATTTGTGCAGCGCTCCCGCGGTCTTTATTGCAGAATTTGTGGAATTGCCGAAGAGACACCGCACCCACGGTGGGATAGGTACCGCACCCGCGGTCGTCGATTTCAGAAATTTGGTTGAGGTGCCGAAGGCACACCGCACCAGCGGTGAGGTATGTAGCGCACCCGCGGTGCATGAACAGTAGAAGCGTGTTTTCGAGATTTAAGTGATATAATGCAAGAGTTGGTTCATTTTTCTCAGTTCTTCTCCCATTTTCTCGGTTTTTCTCTCAATGGGAGGTTAGGGTTTCATTTATTTTCTTTGATTCAAGCTACTTGTTGGATTATTGAAGTGTGATCAAGGTTCTTGTGGGTTCAAGGAGCTAAGGTAAGCTTGTGGTATAGTTTATTCTTGGTTTTGGTGTCGGGAGAAATCATGGGTTTGTTGATGGTGTTGGTTTTATGGATTTAATGCTATGAGTTTGTGATTATTGGATTATTGATGGTGCAAATGATGGTTTATTGTTGTAGGTTGTGTACCAAGGGTATAGATTCAAGGTTCCAAGTGTTGTAAGTGGAATTCATTTCCTTGTGCTCACATGATAATATATGTATTGTGTTTCAATGGTTTTAAAGTGTTATTCCCTTCCATTTGATTCATGCTATGTATTAATACACCTTGTTGTATATTAGAGACATTCTTATGTCTCAATTATGTTAAAGGGAATACAAAAGAAAATAGAGTCTTCAAAGTGTTTGTTTTAATGCCAAAGAGAGAATTCAAATGTTTTATTGGATTGATAGATACATAGTCAGAGATTGCATGCAATTAGTTGATCAACGACCATAGGCTTATATCCCTCAGAGTTATCGATGTATATCGATGGGATATAGGTACAGAGACAGAGTTACTATATAGATATCAATCCAACAGAGAAAAGAGAAATACCATCGTTATTGTTATTCATTCTATGATATTCATGTTTCAGAGTTGATGGTATTTAATGTTTTCAAAGCCATGTTTTCAGAGTGTGATATGTACATTGTTATGTAAGAGTTCCACTTGCTGAGTTTTATACTCATTTTAGTTATTTCATGTGATGCAGATAAGAGCGACGAGCCGGGACGTTGATTGAGGCCGGAGTCATATGCATATAAAGATGAAGGAAGGAAAGATTATTTTGATAGCATTTTTGGACATGATCATAAAAATGATATTTTGTTTTTGATGTATCATTTGATTGATCATGTGTATACTTTTGACTATATGGAAATGTATTTTAAACCTTCTTTCCTTCTAGAAGAAAACTTTAAATTCCGCTGTTATTTTATGAATTCGGGTCAGAGGGTTACATTTAGTGGTATCAGAGCACCGTTCTTCGGACCAATGCATATGACTTCGTCTACTTTCAACAGTCCGGGTATGTCTTCTTCTACATCTAATTATTGTTATTGGTTGATATGTATTATGTGAGCACATTGTAGGAGTATGCCTCCTAAGAGAAAGGCTTCAGAGGGTGAGGATAGTTCTTCCTCTAGAGTTGTCGATGAGTTCGGCAAGCTACTGAAAGAGCAAGCTAAGGTCCATAGTGAGCAGATCCAACAGTTGTTACGTTTGCAAGGAACAGGCCAAGGTAGAGGTCAAGGGAGAGGCCAAGTGGCTCAGGCAGTTGGGACCGATGGGATCTTTACTGCTTTCAAGAGAATGGATCCGCCGGAATTTGCAGGAAGCACTGATCCATTGGTGGCTGTAGAGTGGGTCAAAGCTCTTGAGGCGATTTTCGATCATCTCAACTATGAAGATAAGGACAGAATCAGTTGTGCAGTGTTCATGTTAGTCAAAGCTGCACGCATTTGGTGGAATGCTACCAAGGTAAGTGTTGATGTTCCAGCATTGAAGTGGCAAGAGTTCACTGATCTTTTCTATGACAAGTATTTCCCAGATGCACTTCGAGCTCGGAAGGTGACTGAGTTTTTAGAGCTTCGTCAAGGAGGTATGAATGTTGATGAGTATATTCTGAAGTTTGAAGAGGGCTGTCTGTTTGCTCCGTATATTGCCTCCAATGACAAAGACAAGGGTGCTCATTTCATTAGAGGCCTTCGAGCAGAAATCAGAAGGGACATCAATATGTCGAAGGCGGTGACATTCAAAGAGATTGTGTCTAAGGCTTTGTTGGCCGAGCAAGATGAGAAAGACATTGCCAGAGAGAGACAGGCGAGGCAGCTGTTTGTTGCTCAAAGAGGTCAAGGTTCGAGCCAAAGAGGAAAGGACCATTTTAAAGGGAAAGGCAAGTTGGAGCCGAGTCCTAAACCACCGACAGTTCCATCTGATCTTGAGAAGCCATTGTGTCCCAAGTGCAGTAGACATCATCGGGGAGAGTGCAGATTTGATACTCATACTTGTTACCGTTGTGGCACTGCAGGCCATATAGCCAAGGATTATCCAAGAGGCTCGAGTAAAGAGAAGGTGCAGGGTCGCATCTTTACCATGACAAAAGAAGGTATAAACCATGATTCTTCTGTGATCTCTATCACTATTTTAATTTCAGGCAGAGTAGCTACGACATTGATTGATACAGGTGCTACTCATTCTTTTATGTCTGAACTATTTTTGAGATCTTTGGGTACAGTTCCTTCTGTTATTCCCCTCCAGTTTAATGTTGTTTTGCATTCGGGAGATGTGTTGTGCCCAACATCAATTGTGTATGCGTGCTCTGTTCAAATTGATGGGCGAGTTGTTTATGCCGACTTGATTGTTATTCCGATGGTTGTGTTTGATATTATACTTGGCATGGATTGGCTATCAACTTACCGTGCAGTGATTGATTGCATTGCTAAGACTGTGAAATTTGCAGATGATGGCAATAGGGAAGGTTGGTTTGCCAGTGCAGGTACTTGCTGATCCTTCCTTTTATTTCGTGTCTTGAGGCTGAGAAGTTGTTGTTTAGAGGTTGTGATGGGTTTTTGGGTTCGATTGTGGATATGAATAGAATTGTGAAGTTGAATATTGATGATATTGATAGTGTGAGAGGGTTCTCTGATGTATTTGAGGATGATGTGCCGGGTTTACCGCCGGACAGAGATGTAGAGTTTGTGATTGATCTAGTTCCAGGTACGGTTCTTATTTCTAAGGCTCCGTACAGAATGGCCCCTTCAGAGATGAAAGAGTTGAAGATGCAATTGCAGGATTTATTGGATAAAGGTTTTATTTGGCCGAGTTCTTCGCCTCGGGGAGCTCCGGTTCTTTTCGTCAAGAAGAAAGATGGGTCGTTGCGGCTGTGTATTGATTATAGAGAGATCAACAAAGTGACTACTCAGAATAAGTATCCGTTGCCACGGATAGATGACCTTTTTGACCAACTGCAAGGGGCTACAGTGTTCTAGAAGATTGATTTGCGATCTGGTTATTATCAGTTGAAGGTTAGGGAATCTGATATCCCTAAGACGGCGTTCCGGACCAGGTACGGTCACTATGAATTTCTTGTGATGTCTTTTGGTCTGACCAATGATCCTTCAGTCTTCATGGATCTTATGAATCGTGTGTTCAAGCCGTATTTGGATAGCTTTGTCATTGTTTTTATCGATGACATTTTGATTTACTCCCAGACCAGAGAGCTTCATTCAGAGCACCTCAGAGTTGTTCTTCAGTTGCTGAGAGAGAAGAGGTTGTATTCTAAGTTGAAGAAGTGTGAGTTCTGGTTGGAGCAGATTTCTTTCTTAGGCCATGTTGGCTCGAAGGATGGTATAGCTGTTGATCCAGTGAAAATAGGGGCGAGTCAGAAGTGGGCTATTCCTACTACTGTACCAGACGTACGCAGTTTTCTTGGTTTGGCGGGTTATTATCGTCGTTTTATTTTCGGACTTTTCCAAGATTGCCCTGCCGTTAACTAATCTGACGAGGAAGACTATGAAGTTTGAGTGGTCCAATGAATGCTAAAGAGGATTCCAGGAGTTGAAAGATAAGTTGACGACAGCTCCAGTACTTGCGTTGCCCAGTGGTTCAGAGGACTTTGTTGTTTTTACCGATGCGTCGAAGAAGGGCCTCGGTGCAGTGCTGATGTAACGAGGTAAAGTTACAGCCTATGCTTTTCGTCAGTTGAAGGATTACGAGAAGAATTATCCTACGCATGATTTGGAGCTGGCAGCTGTGGTTTTCGCCCTGAAAATCTGGAGATATTATTTGTATGGCGAAAAGTGTGAAATTTTCACATACCACAAGAGTTTAAAGTATTTTTTTTCACAGAAAGAACTCAATATGCGACAGAGACGGTGGTTAGAGCTTGTCAAAGACTATGATGTGACTATTAGTTACCACCCAGGGAAGGGGAATGTTGTAGCGGATGCATTGAGCCGTACGTCGAGTTCTTCTTTAAGTTCTATGATTCAGCAGCCATTGTTGTTAGATTTGCAGCGAGAGGAGATAGCTTTGCTGGTTCCTGGAACCATTGCTCGTTTTTCGGCGTTGATTATTCGGGCTACATTGACGGACAGAATCCGTAGAGAGCAGGCTATTGATGTTCAGTTGTTAGAGTTGAGAGCTAGAGCAGAGGAGAGAGGTAATTCAGAGTTCGCGACGAATAGAGATGGTTTGGTGACGTTTAGAGGCCGTATTTGCATTCCTGCTGGTGATGATATTCGGCGAGACGTGTTGACAGAGGCACATACAGCGCCATACTCGATACATCCAGGCAGCACTAAGATGTATCAGGATCTTCGTAGACTCTATTGGTGGCCAGGTATGAAGAAAGATATTGCCATGTTTATTTCTCAGTGCCTAACTTGTCAACAGGTGAAGGTCGAGCACCAGAGACCTACTGGGACATTGTTATCATTGCCGATTCCTCAATGGAAATGGGAGGACATTAAGATGGATTTCGTGACTGGTCTTCCCAGAACGCAGGAAGGTTTTAACTCTATTTGGGTTATTGTTGATCGATTGACCAAGTCAGCGCATTTTCTTCCAGTCAAGACGACATATTCCATGAACCAGTATGCCGAAGAGTACATAGCAGAGATTGTTAGACTTCATGGTGTTCCTGTGTCGATCGTGTCTGATCGTGATTCTAGATTTACTTCAGAGTTTTGGAAGAGTTTGCACAGAGCTATGGGTACACGGTTAGCATTTAGTACAGCATATCACCCCCAGAGCGATGGTCAATCAGAGAGAGTTATTCAGATTTTAGAGGATATGCTCAGAGCTTGTACTATCGATTATCCTTGTAGTTGGAATTTAAAATTGCCTCTTGTTGAGTTCACGTATAATAATAGCTACCAAGTGACAATTGGCATGGCACCGTATGAAGCACTTTATGGTAGGAAGTGTAGATCTCCCTTGTATTGGGATGAGATTGGTGAGAGGAAGATGCTGGGTCCAGAGTTAGTCCAACAGACTGCTGATGTTGTTGCTGTTATCCGAGAGAGAATGAAGACAATGCAGTCGAGACAGAAGAGTTATGCCGATGTGCGTCGTAGGCCATTGCAGTTTGAGGTTGGCGATCATGTGTTCTTCAAGATAGCACCTCTTAAGGGTGTGATGCAGTTTGGCAAGAACAGAAAGTTGAGTCCGAGATTTATTGGCCCATTTGAGATCTTGGATAGAATTGGTGATCGAGCTTACAGGTTAGCCCTACCGCCAGATCTTGACAGAGTTCATAATGTTTTTCACGTCTCTATGCTCAGGAAATATGTTGCGAATCCTTCCCATGTTCTTCGCCACGAGCCATTGGATTTGACGCCAAATTTTACGTACCAAGAGATTCCGGTCCAGATTCTGGATCGCAAAGTTAGAGTGTTGAAGAACAAAGAGATCGGCATTGTTAAAGTCCTTTGGAGGAATCATCTGATTGAAGAAGCCACGTGGGAACCAGAGGATGAGATGAAAGAGAAGTATCCTGAGTTGTTTGTGCAGTGACGTCAATTTCGAGGACGAAATTTCCTCTAAGGAGGGGAGATTGTAATATCCAAGCCTGGTGAACCGTACAGTTTAAGATTTCGTATGTTTATGGATTATTTGGTTAAGATTAAGTTTGATTTAGATGTTAAGAGTTGTGATTATGGGTCATAGTATTGTTGGTTATTATTGTTTTGTGATGATGTTGATATTATTTGATGGGTAATTGTGTTGTATCAGCGTTGCGATTCGATTTTCATTGCATGGAGTTGTTTTGGCCGAGAGCAGACCGCACCCGCGGTGATTTGTGCAGCGCTCCCGCAGTCTTTATTGCAGAATTTGTGGAATTGCCGAAGAGACAACGCACCCGCGGTGGGATAGGTACTGCACCCGCGGTCGTCGATTTCAGAAATTTGGTTGAGGTGCCAAAGGCACACCGCACCCGCGGTGAGGTATGTAGCGCACCCACGGTGCATGAACAGTAGAAGCGTGTTTTCGAGATTTAAGTGATATAATGCAAGATTTGGTTCATTTTTCTCATTTTTTCTCCCATTTTCTCGGTTTTTCTCTCAATGGGAGGTTAGGGTTTCATTTCCTTTCTTTGATTCAAGCTACTTGTTGGATTATTGAAGTGTGATCAAGGTTCTTGTGGGTTCTAGAAGCTAAGGTAAGCTTGTGGTATAGTTTATTGTTGGATTTTGGTGTTGGGGAAATCATGGGTTTGTTGATGGTGTTGGTTTTATGGATGAAATGTTATGGGTTTGTGTTTATTGGGTTATTGATGGTTCTATTTATGGTTTATTGTTGTAGGTTGTGTATCAAGAGTATAGTAGCAAGTGTTGCAAGTGTTGTAAGTGGAATTCATTTCCTTGTGCTCACATGATAATATATGTATTGTGTTTCAATGGTTTTAAAGTGTTATTCCCTTCCATTTGATTCATGCTATGTATTAATACACCTTGTTGTATATTAGAGACATTCTTATGTCTCAATTATGTTAAAGGGAATACAAAAGAAAATAGAGTCTTCAAAGTGTTTGTTTTAATGCCAAAGAGAGAATTCAAATGTTTTATTGGATTGATAGATACATAGTCAGAGATTGCATGCAATTAGTTGATCAACGACCATAGGCTTATATCCCTCAGAGTTATCGATGTATATCGATGGGATATAGGTACAGAGACAGAGTTACTATATAGATATCAATCCAACAGAGAAAAGAGAAATACCATCGTTATTGTTATTCATTCTATGATATTCATGTTTCAGAGTTGATGGTATTTAATGTTTTCAAAGCCATGTTTTCAGAGTGTGATATGTACATTGCTATGTAAGAGTTCCACTTGCTGAGTTTTATACTCATTTTAGTTATTTCATGTGATGCAGATAAGAGCGACGAGCCGGGACGTTGATTGAGGCCGGAGTCATATGCATATAGAGATGGAGGAAGGAAAGATTATTTTGATAGCATTTTTGGACATGATCATAAAAATGATATATTTTTTTTGTTGTATCATTTGATTGATCATGTGTATACTTTTGACTATATGGAAATGTATTTTAAACCTTCTTTCCTTCTAAAAGAAAATTTTAAATTCCGCTGTTATTTTATGAATTCGAGTCAGAGGGTTACAGATTATGAGAATCTCATTTTTCAAATCAAGTATTTTAATATTGAAATTAAGTATTTCACAAGTAAAACTAAGTACTTCAAAAAGTTCAATGTTTAGTTGCGATTTTATATATATATATATATAAAATAATTAAATGAAATGAAATGAACATATGTATGTATATATAAAATAATTAAATGAAATGAACATGTCAGCCAGATGCATCTTGGATGAAATGCGAGTACTTGGTGAACTTACGTTGCATATTCGAATATCCATTATTTTAATAACCATTCTGAGTATCCCATTTACCAAATCTAGTATTTTTAAAACTGAAATTAGGTATTTCGAAAGTAAAACTAAGTATTTCAAAAAGTTAAATGTTTAGTTGCGAATTTGTTTTTTTTTAATGAAAAAATAATTAAATGAAATGAACATGTCATCCAAATGCATCTTTGATGGAAATGCGAGCACTTGGTGAATTTACGTTGCCTATTCGAATATCAACTATTTTAATATTTATTCTAAGTATCTCATTTACCAAATCAATTATTTTAAAACTGAAATTAGGTATTTCGAAAGTAAAATTAAGTATTTGAAAAAGTTCAATGCTTAGTTACGAATTTGTTTTTTTTTTAAATTAAAAAATAATTAAATAAAATGAACATGTCATCCAAATGCATCTTGGATGAAAATACGAGCACTTGGTGAACTTACGTTGCATATTCGAATATCCAATATTTTAATACCGATTCTGAGTATCTAATTTGCCAAATCAAGTATTTTAAAATTGAAATTAGGTATTTCGCAAGTAAAACTAAGTACTTTCAAAAAGTTCAATTCTTAGTTGCGGATTTGTTTTTTTTTAAATAAAAAATATTTAAATGAAATGTACATGTTATCCAAATGTATGTTGGATGGAAATGCAAGCACTTGATGAACTTACATTGCCCACTAGAATATCCAGTATTTTATTAACTTTTATGAGTATCTCATTACGAAATCAAGTATTTTAAAATTGAAATTAGATATTTCGCAAGTAAAATTAAGTACTTCAAAATATTCCATGCTTAGTTGCGAATTTGTATATTTTTTTTCAAATGTTCCATGGAAACACCAATAATAACTGAAAGTTTTGAGATTGCATAAAATTGATATTTCAATTTATAATATTAAATAACAACAAATTTGGGTATCACTTAGGGAAAAATAAGTACTGAAGCTTAAAAGTGAGTATTTTTTGCAAAACATTTCTGGAAAAAATTGTAATGGAATATTTGTAATGATAACAACACAACAAATCACAACATATACGAAAATATAAGCGAACAAAACAGTTTAATGATTAAGAAATAATCACTTCATAACGCATATACAAATGACAATTACAAACATAAAATTCGATGTTTTGTTCAATGGCATAAAGTTTTTTCAATATCATTCAAGCAATTCATGAGTTTGATAGCAACATTGTTGTAAACTTAATTTCGGATGTTTGACAAACCGATTATTTATTGGAACTAACTGATCAAATATTCGATCTATACAGCTTGCCTAACTGAAGAGTATCGCGCATATTATCTAAGGCAACCGAACCCAGCTAAACTGAACTTTCGAAGAAAACCAACTGATCAGTTGGAAACTGATCAGTTGAACTTAATTGAATTCTCGAAAACCGCTGACTGATCAGTTGAAAACCGATCAGTTGATATATTCAGCTGTATGCTTCCTTCAACTAAACATGTCTCGGGAAAGAATATTCAACCGACAAAGAGACATAGCAGATTGCAACTAAATACGAAACGCCGCACTTCAATCAATACAGCTTAGAACAACGCATTTCGGTTAAAGCAATTAAGACANATCAATACAGCTTAGAACAACGCATTTCAGTTAAAGCAATTAAGACACCGCATTATAATAAACGAAGCAAACAATGCCCAAGGAATGATGAAGTGGCAATCAACGGATACAAAGATTCAAATATATCTCAAGTTACCGTTGGAAGGGAAGATTATAAATATGACAAAAGATCAGCTGAAAAAATGACGCGCACAGACTCTCTATTCAAAGCTTGCTGTTACTCTGTCAAAATTTTAGCTCACACTCACTTGATTTATTCGTAGCAGTCAAGGCTACAATTTGAGCTCACTAGCACTTTGTACTAATCGTTAAATTCGATAGTGCTAAGATCAGTTACGCACTGAGAACATTCTGTAATACTAAGAGTTTCAGTTTTTGTCAGTGATAAGTCCAAACTGAAGTGGGCCAGTACAAATCTTGTATTCGATCAAAGTCTTTTAGTGGAAATCCTATCCTTGAGATAGAAGGGGTGGCGTAGGAGCAATTGAAATCTCCGAACATCCAGAAACAATCCTTGTGTGTGGGGCCCCGGGTCCGATATCTAATACTAATAATTATAATTGTCACAAACCAAATGATCGAGTAAAATACATAATTTGTGGTTCACAAATCCACATAAACATCGTCAAAATAATTTAATTATCTCAAATGTTTGAAATATAATTTTCAACATGCCAAAATAAAGAAATCTCAATATCATAAAATAGCTCCTAAGACCAGAGAATCCTACTCTAACTCGTATCTCCTCGCCTTGAGCTGGACTCTGGCATCCCAAGCCTCGCCTCACCTACCGTCAAGCACATGAAAACAAGAGGTACCGGACATGCCGGTGAGTATAAACCCAGTATGATACAATCAATCACAAATGAGAGTTAAATTTTCAAATATTTCATATAAATTCATAAAGATGCAATATAATGCAATGCATGATCAGAAGCTGTGGGCTATCAATAAATCTCAAGATCAAGTGAATCATCTGGTCATAGGGTACCCAAGGGAATAGAATCACCCAGCAACATCCACCGACTCATCCGCTCGGGGTGGGGTGCTGTGTTCTACAATCCCAGGACTATGGTGCGCCTATAGAGAGTGTTCAGGCCATAGCAGCGACCTCCGCATACACTATGCCAACTCAACTATAGCCCCATACGTCCAACAAATCAATATATCAAGGCGACCTCCGCCATATCAAATCTGAATCAACAAGTGGCTCAATATGCAATGTCATGATGCAAATCAATATCATCATCTCGATATCATAATCAACTCATCTCAATACAACAATCATCATCAAATCACCAATAGTTCATCAAGCCATAGAGTTTTCAATTTAAAATAAAAATGATACTTTTACCTCGTATGTTATCGACCGTAACATACCTTTCAAATATTACCAAAAGAAGATCAAAATGTGTAGGTGAAAAGTCTTGAACCTTTGAATTCTACTATAACTCAAGGACTTTGATCATCTATCAGAACAGAGTAATTTTTGTTCAAAATTCATAATTATTTCAATACTGCTTTGAATCAAGATCCGTAAATTTCTTAACCTTAATATGCCATAAAAACATTCATTGAATCATTTCATCAAACACATAGCATGCGTGCTAAAGAAATTAGCTCCTATACTTTGCCATTGGCTTCAATTCCATTTTAAATTCAAACCAACACAATTTCAACATCTCAAATATCAACACAAATATCAATTCTAAACTTCATCCCATTTCCAAACTTGAATAAAAATATAACATACTTACACCATCTTGAAGATCTTGGAGAGAGGATCACAAATCTAACTTCATTTCATAATTTTCTTGAACAAATCTCCCATAGATTGAAGAAGAAATTAGAAGATGAAAGGAAAAATAAAGAACCCTAGCTCTAAACCGATGGAGTAGGAAAAAGAGAAAAGAAAATGATACAAAAATCATTCCACAATCAAATATATACCATCCAAACCTCAAAACACGTTTTTTGTACAAGTGCTGGGCGCCATGGCGCGTGATTTGGCACAGGGGCGCGCACCATACTACCCAACAACAAAAATTTCAGCACCGGGCGCGCCATCGCGCGGGATCTGGCGCAGGGGCGCGCACCATACTGCCCAAAAGGTATTTTTATCTTCAGAATTTTCAACAGTGGTAAACTACAAAGTTGTAGCTCTATGTCTTTTCGTAAACCTCTCCAAATTTCAGATCATTTTGAGGTCTGAATAAAAAGTTATGCTAAATCTTCCAACATATGTCATTGTAAGAACGACGATACGCACGGCACACTTTGGGGCGCTTTTGGCTCATCTTCCCTAATGATTTGAACAAAAATCAAAATAAGAAAGTTATAGCCTTATGTCATATCTTTCTAATGGAAGTAGCCTCACATCAATTAGATCAATATACAAAACATTATGCTAAAAACCACAACTACTGCCACATTTTTCATATCGTTTCTGCACTTCCATCACCTATTTAGCTCAAATTCAACCTTTGATTCTACCCATCAATTATCTATTTCATTCTATAACATTCAATACCATTCATACCATAACGTAAAGTCATAAACCATCACAACTAATGCCACAATATTTCAAAATTCGGGCATTACATTGTGTCTTTTATTTCAGTTTTGTATTCTATCTTTCAGTAAGTTAATTTCCGCAACTACTTTAGTTTAACTGATTGTTATTGACCAAAAAGATTCCGAGAA
The DNA here is from genome assembly GCF_012295235.1 of Primulina huaijiensis. Taxonomy (NCBI): domain Eukaryota; kingdom Viridiplantae; phylum Streptophyta; class Magnoliopsida; order Lamiales; family Gesneriaceae; genus Primulina; species Primulina huaijiensis. The sequence goes on along the minus strand of NC_133318.1, from coordinate 6,414,267 downwards.
TCAGTTTCTCACCAAACTGAACTCAAAACTCGAAAAGATCAGTTTTAATTGAGGGTGTTTATTCAACCCCCCTTCTAAACACTCTTGTTTCGTTAATCGATCCTATCAAGTGGTATCTGAGCGGTTGAATCTTGTTCTTCAATACTTTTGATCTATAAACTTGCTAGCATGACTTCATTCAACAAAATTCCTATGTTCTCCAGAGAAGAATTTGATGATTGGAAAATCAGAATGCAGGCTCATTTAGCTGCACAAGATGATGATATGTGGTATGTCATAACTGATGGACCCATGAAGATTCTAAAAACAAATACAGCAGTTGCCATAACAGTTAAGGGGCACCACAAAGAGTAGAAAAGCCCAGAGATGAATGAACAAATGAAGATAAAAGAAAAGCAAATCTTGATAATGTGGCTAAAGACATTCTGTACAAAACGCTGGACAAAGTAACCTTCAGCAAAATAAAGATGTGTAAGACAACCAAAGAAATTTGGGAAAAGCTGATCCAGCTGTGTGAAGGAAATGATCAAACCAAAGAAAATAAACTTTCTGTTGCTGTTCAAAAGTTTGATAACATCAAAATGAAAGTAGGAGAATCAATGCACGAGTATGATGAAAGAGTAGGCAGTATCATCAATGAGTTAAATGCACTTGGAAAAGTGTATACCAACAAAGAGATTGCACTAAAGGTAATGAGAGGTCTTCCCAAGGAATGGGATGTCAAGACCATGGCAATGAGGGAGTCCAAAGATCTGAACCAGATTGAACTTCATGATCTGTTTGCTGATTTAAAGGCTTATGAATTTGAGCTGCAGACCAGAGAAGGAGAACCATCTACCCCTGCAGCCACAACTGCTCTAGCTGCTGTCAGAACAGAACCAATCAGTTCAGTCGAGAAATCTGCTGATCAGTTGAGCAGTGATGCTATGTCATTGTTCATCAAAAAATTTGGAAGGTTCATGAGAAAGAATCAAGGAAACTTCCAGAAGCCATACCAAAGGAACAGTTCCAAAGATGAATCAAATGCCTGCTACAACTGCGGCAAATCAGGTCACTTTATGGCTGATTGTCCTAAACCCAAGAAGGACAGTCAAGGCTCAACTGATAGAAGAAAGAAATCATATGAGCACAAAAGAAGACCCAAGGAAGATAAGAAGTCCTTCAGAAAGAAACATGAGGTACTCTTAGCTGAAGAAAACAAATCTAAATGGGCAGAAACTGACAGTGAGGAGTCAGAACCAGAAAGCTCATGCAGCTCTAGTGATGATGAGGAAATCAAGTGCTTAATGGCTAATGATGCAGAAGAAGAATCATCTAGCCAACAGGTATTTGATTTCAGCTCAACTGATTTCACAAGAGAAGAACTCATTCTAACACTACATGACATGGTAAATGAGTATCAAAAGCTTGCATCATCATTTAAAAAAATCAAAGCAAAGCAAACTGATCCCACAGGCAATAAAACCAAAATTGATGAATCAGTTGATGGGTTGAGTCTAAAAAGGGAAATTGCTGAGTTAAAAGCAGAGAGAAACAAAAATCAGTCATTAATCCAGAAGTTGTTTCTTGAAAACTCAAAACAGACTGAGCTCATTCAGTCTTGGAACAAGTCATCTACTGCACTGAAGGAGATGCAGAATTCACAAAAATCAGTTTCTGATAAAACTGGTTTAGGGTTCAACACTCAAGGAGAAATATATATAAATGACACTCAACCAAAGCCAAAAATAGACAAAGGGAAATACATTCATTTTGTTAAAACATCAGTGATACAAGAACAAATTGAGCCCAGTAAACTGATTGAGAAACCTACTGAGAATATGAACAAGGCTAGAAGATATGGGATTGGTTATAGTCAAAAATTCTCAACTGATTCACAAAGTCAGTCATCAAAGAGGTCTCACAAGAACTATTCGAATAGCTATTTCAAATACTATAACTGCAAGCCAGTTCAGAAGAGATATAGACTGAACAATATGTTGAATAAAACTAAAACAAATATTGTATCATCTGTACACTACACACCAAGCACACAAAAGCCGAGAAAAACCATTTGGAATACAGCTACTGGAAAGTATGTTAGACTAATCCAAGTGTGGATTCCTAAGGGACTAATCAGTTCAGGACCCAAATAGATATGGGTACCAAGTGATATTAGATGTGTGATTGCAGGTAACAGGTACAAACAAGAACTCAATATGGTATTTGGACAGTGGATGCTCGCGACATTTGACAGAAGATGCAAGTGCATTATCCCAACTGATCAAATACATTGGTCCAAACATCAGTTTCGGGGACAATTCCAAAGGTAGAACTGTGGGTAAGGGCAAGCTTATCCATGGTGACTTTACTTTTAAAGATGTTCTATTAGTATAAAACCTGAAGTATAACTTGATTAGCATCAGTTACTTATGCGACAGTGGACTCTTAGTACAATTTTACAAAAATTCATGTTTAGTCAAAACTTCAACTGATGAAATCATACTAACTGGCAAACGTTGTGGAAACACATATAAAGTCAGTTGGAATGATCAAACTTATGCACCAGTTTGTTTTATTGCTTCCAAATCATCTAAAAACTAGTTGTAACATAAGAGACTAAATCATTTAAACTTTAAATCCATTGCCTAGCTGAGTAAACATGAACTTGTAACTGGTTTGCCCAAAATAGATTTTTCAAAAGAAAAATTTTGCTCAGCATGTCAGTTTGGTAAACAAGTACGATCCTCTTTTAAAAACAAGGGATGTAAATATTCTTCCCGATGCTTAGAACTGCTGCATATGGATCAATTTGGTCCAATACCAATCATGAGCTTAGGGAGAATGAAATACACCTTGGTGGTCGTTGACGATTTTTCAAGATTTACTTGGGTTATTTTTCTCAAATCCAAAGAACAAACTGCTGCACAACTGATAAAGTTCTTCAAAAGACTTTAAATGAAAAATCAGCTGGAATTGATCGAATCAGATCTGATCGAGGAACTGAATTCATCAATCAAACCCTTTCAAACTTCCTAGAAAATGCTGGAATTAAGCATGAGCTCTCAGCAGCCAGAACTCCTCAGCAAAATGGTGTAGCTGAGAGAAGCAATCTGACTCTTAAAGAAGCTGCCAGAACAATGCTTGCTGATTCTGGTATTTCTCAAAGATTTTGGGCAGAGGCAGTAAACACTGCGTGTTATACTAAGAACAGATCAATGATTAATAAGAATCATATGAAAACACCATATGAGATCTGGCATGGAAGAAAAAGTATAATTACTTATTTCAAAATATTCGGCTGCAGATGTTTTATTCTTGATAATGGCAAAAATTATTTAAAAGCGTTTGATGCTAAATCCGCAGAAGGAATATTACTTGGATACTCATCAGTTAGTATAGCCTATAGAGTTTTCAACAAGAAAACCCTAAATGTTGAAGAATCTGCTCATGTTGATTTCGATGAAACTGAACTAACTAATAAGTCAACTGATCAAGTTGAGCTAGTTGATCGATTTACAGATATCTGTTGGGAAGATGATGACACAGATGAAAGTCATGGATATCAAAACATACTTCAAACACCTGAACCAGAAGTATTGGACCAATCAGATGTGGAGGAAGTCGTTGCTGATAACCAGTTGACAGAGCATAATGATAACATTCAAATACCAGTTGACGAAGCACCAACTGAAACTGAAAACAGTGTTCAGTTACCAACTGAAGAAATTGCTGATACAACAAATACTGAGTACAGATGGAGAAAATCACATCCACCTGAACTGGTAATAGGAAATCCATCTGATCCAGTAAGAACTCGCAATCAAAATGCTAAATTTATTTATCTATTCAACTTTTGTTTCACAACTAGAACCGAAGACAACTGATGAAGCTCTTGTTGATCCTAACTGGGTGAATGCAATGCAATAAGAGCTAAATCAGTTCACTTATAACAATGTCTGGAACTTAGTTCCAAGATCAATTTCAAAAACTATTATAAGTACAAAATGGGTATACAGAAATAAACTGAACGAAGAAAGTTCAGTTGTACGCAACAAAGCAAGATTAGTGGCACAAAGATATAGGCAAGAAGAAGGAATTGACTATGATGAGACGTATGCTCCAGTTGCAAGACTGGAAGCAATCAGAATCTTTCTTGCTTATGCATCACATAAGAAATTCAAAGTATATCAGATGGATGTAAAGAGTGCATTCCTGAACGGTCAACTACAAGAGGAAGTATATGTTGAACAACCTCCAGGTTTCATAAATCTTGTTTTTCCTGATCATGTCTACCATTTGAACAAAGCCTTATATGGTCTGAAACAAGCTCCCAGAGCTTGGTACGAAACTCTTTCAAAATTTCTAACTGATCATGATTTTTCTGTTGGATCAGTTGATAAGATCTTGTTCAAATTTGCTAAGAATGATCACATTTTATTAGTTCAAATTTATGTTGATTATATCATATTTGGGTCAACTGACCCCAAATTATGCGAAAAGTTTGCTAAGCTAATGCAGGATAAGTTTGAAATGAGTATGATGGGTGAACTGACATTCTTTCTTGGACTGCAAGTGAAGCAACAAGAGAATGGTATATTCATCAGTCAGACTAAATATACAAAGGAGCTGCTGAAGAAATTTGACATGGAATCATGATCAGCTGCAAATACTCTCATGAGCTCATCAGTAAAATTGGACACTGATCAAGGGGGAATATCATTTGAGGCGACATTATATCGAGGTTTAATAGGTTCATTGTTGTACCTAACTACCAGTCATCCTGATATTGTATTTGCTATCTGTATGTGTGCTAGATTTCAAGAAAATCCTAAGCAATCACATTTCTCAGCTGCTAAAAGAATTTTGAAATATCTTAAGGGTACACAAAATGTTGGGTTATGGTATTCTAAAGACTCTACTTTCAATTTAGTTGGATATTCAGATGCAGATTATGCAGAATGTAAGCTTGATCGTAAAAGTACAAGTGGATCTTGTCAGTTTCTAGGAGACAGACTGATCTCTTGGTTCAGCAAAAAGCAGATATCCATAGCTACCTCAACAACTGAAGCAAAATACCTTGCTGCTGGTAGTTGTTGTGCACAACTGATCTGGATCCAGCAACAACTGAAAGATTATGGAGTAATTACAAATGAATCGCCCATATTCTGTGATAATACAAGCACGATTGCTATCACGTATAACCCAGTTCTTCACTCAAGGACCAAGCATATAGATGCCAGGCATCACTTCATTAGAGATCATGTTTTGAAGAAGGACATCAGACTGGAGTATATTTCAACTGAGCAACAAGCAGCTGACATCTTCACCAAACCATTACCCGAGACTAAGTTTTCTTACTTTCGCAATATTCTTGGTTTAATTGACTTGTCTTAAAATTATTATTGATGCTGTTTTACTAATAAAATTATTTGCAGAAAATAAGAACACAACAACAAATTGGAAATGATACTTTATTAAGAATAAAATCGATTCCATGTTACAGAAGATAACTTAGAACCAACTGAATCCTGCCATTGTGTAATCCAATTATTCAACTCATAAATTCGGATTCTAGAAAATGATTCACTTGTAGAAATCTTCTCAATTACATGTCATTCCTTCCATAACATTGCATGTAACAGAACATTGTCATCAACCAGGTCTGTAACATGTCTGACTTCAAAACGATCAATGTATTTTCTTGCTGTTGCTGCTTGAGCACGAGAAGGAGCAGCACCACAACTACTTATCCTCTGCAAATCATGAATTTTGAACCGTGTTGACATCACTTTCGTGAAGACATATTCCTCCGTTGTTTTCTTCAACTCTTCTAAATATGGACTTAATTGTTCAGTAACTTGAACATGAGTACTGCTGCATGCATCAGAATTACTTGAATCCGACATATTGAACGGTTATTATCTCACATTGTATCTCTATCGTCTTTTTTATAGACAGATGACATTAAATGTTGAAGAAGCTAAAGAGTCTCGAGTCAACCGAAGCGTTTTTCTCATTTACCCAAGCTTCTTAATTATTAGTTGTTCATTATCAACTGATATCAGTTTATTATTTATTACTTAATGCTTAACTGATTTCAGTTCATAGTCAACTGATAAAAGTTAGTCTTTCATCAGTTCATCTGTTTAAAGTTTGCAATTCATATATATAACAACTGATGAAGTTTATCATTTGCAGGAAAGAGAAAAACAAAGTTAAGCTAATAAATACTTCATTCAATCATAAACGTTTGCACGGATTACATCATCATATTTTTCCTCTACCACAATTATTCACATTTTCAACCAATCGGATAAGGGTGCGGTAGATGTCTTGACAAAGCTATGAGAACCAGCTATGCGCTTAAGGATTTTCAGTTCTTTACGAAGCATTAGCTGATAGATATGACCATCCTTAAAGACGTCCACCCACACAGCTATGTTCAAGTGCTCCCGCAATTTATTCAACTCTGCCATCAGTTCAGGAGTGGTAGCCTCCCTCCCCAGTATTATACAGAAAATCAAGCTTCTGTAACTTTTCCCAGTAATGAAGACTCTTATAGAAGACCTCATCTTCTATAGCAACCTTCCTGGTCTCCAGAGAAAACGGCAAAGCACTCGAGCTACTCGTATCTGCCATTCTTTGTCTTAAATATTTTCACCAATATGACTGAAACTAACCGTGTTACTTCTATTTATAGCCGAAAATCATGGAAGCTGAAGGGCCGTCAACGTTCCAGCAAACGATAATCTTTTTGACCCTTAAATTTATTTTATATCGTCATTTTAATTATTCTATGCACCGATTAAGGGGGAATATCAGTTTTTGAAAATGTTAACTGAGAGGAAAATTGTTTGTGAATACTCAACTGAAATGAATCAGTTTCCCAACTGATTGTTCAGTTGGATGTTTTACAAATCTTCTCACATAAGTTAACAAATTAAAAAAATTATTATATTCCAAATCAACTGACGTGACTGCAGTTTCATAACGTCGCCTATTTTAAAACCACTAACTTTGTGCACACACGCTTATAGCACACGTACACATATTTTTATTCAAAATTTTTTTGGACTGACACGTGTCCTATAATTCGAACAGTCACGAACATAAGTACTTTACCCGCCCCATTTCAGTTCTTCTTCTTTACGCTTATCCAAATTTCTCAGATAAAAAACAAATTCAAGCATTCTCTTTCGCAGGAAATCATTCAGTTCAAATGGCCAACCAGATCCCAGCTCACATGTTGAACGCTATGGCCATTGATTTTGACTCAGTTTTATCAGTTCAGGAAGCTGATGTTAAGAACGTTTTTTTGAAAATTGAATCTGCTGGTCTCAGGATGTTTTTGGGACAATCTTCCCAGGAGATTTATCCGAAGGAACTTCTTGATTTCTACTCCAATGGTTCTGTCAATCCCGATGGTATCATCACCTCTACTGTTAATGGTAAGTTGTTGACCTTATCTGAAGACTCTTTCGGAGAAACATTTTTGTTGCCTTCTGATGGATTGGCACACCTTGCTGAAGTCAAAGCATCAGATGTTGAAGCTATGCAAACTCTTCTTTCTGCTGATGGACGGAAAAGCAAAGTCTCTGATCCAAAGAAAGAACTGAAACATGAAGTTCAGTTACTAGCTGATATTGTAGCCAAAGGACTATTGGCAAAGGCAGGATCCTTTGCTGCTTTAACCTTGGAAAAATTTCAGGCCCTGGCTATCATTATGGCCGAACGACGACTCAACTGGAAGCACCTCATCTTCAACACTTTGAAGAACATGTTTCAATCCAACAAGCAGTCCAAGGGATTCGCTGTTCAGTTAAGCTACATGATGAAAGTTAAAGGATTGGTGGCTGATGATTTGGAAAGATCATCCAAATTCAAAATTTTCAATGCCAAGAATGTGTTGCCACCCAAGGCCACACTGGATCTCAATCCTGATCAGTTCATTAAGATCAAAAAGGAGATTGGAGCTCAACAGGCTGCTCCTAAGTCTGTAAAAAAGGGCAAAAGCCCTGACTCAACTGAAGACTACAAAGAGAAAGTTTATTATAAGTGAATCAGAATCGGAGAAAATTCCGTCTCATCAGGTTGTCAAGAAGCCTAGAACTCAGAAGACAAAACCANTGCTCGACCAAAGGGAATCTCTATTCGGGAGACAGTGGAAACTACTCGTTCAGGATTGAACATTCCACACATTCTCACCGACAAGAAAGGGAAGGGCAAGTTGATTGAAGAGCCCAGGCCAACAAATGCAGTTCAAACCCATATCGACCTCATTTGGGAACAGGTAAATGCATTTGCCACAACCAAACTGAAAACTTATGACGCTTGGACTATGTACAGAACTCATACTTTTGCAAAACAATTAAAGAGAAAGTCCCAGCTGAAGAAGTTTATCAGGTTGGAAGAAATTGTCTTGAGGATAGTCAAAGCTGCCACTATCGTGCAGGCTTTGCAAAGAAAAAATTATTTCTTTGATCTAATGAGAGCCAAAAAGTTGGCACAACTTGTTGAAGAGCTGAAGACCAACTACATTCCTACGAATCCAACTGCCTACAATGATCGAGCAGTGCTTACTCAATTGGATTCAGATCTTACCTCTTTGCACTTACAGATAAAATTTTGGGAAAGGGATCAGGAATTGGTTATTCATGGAGGGTCTTCCGAAGAAGAAGAAGAAGAATCCACATCATCAAATAAAGAACAAGCTCAGGATATGCCTCGATCCTCTGTTGCTGATCCTCAAATGTACTCATAAGCTGACTTGACACTCGCCAATATTGATGAAATTATTCAGTAAGTACTTTAAGAATCTCAAACAGAGGAACTTGTTTCTGTATCACTTGATCACTCAACTGATCGAGCAGTTCTAGAGGATCCCGTCTTACCCGTAGAGCTTGTTCAGCCTACTAATGTGCCAGCTCAGTCACCTGGTCAAGAAACTACTGAAAATGTGGAAACTCAGTTGCTAAATTCTGAAAATATTCCAACTGACGAGCCAGTCCTCGTTTCAACTGAATCTCCAGCAGAAGCACCAGTTCTTGATGCTCCGACTGAAGATACCACAAATTTGCCTAGTCAGCCGGACAATTCAATTGCTACTCAGGATCCATCTTCTCCTCCACCAGATCAAATTGGAGTTGCTGAAATAATTGTTCCAGAACAGACCATTGCAGAGACAGTTATAACTGACAGGACCTTAGTGGTATTTGATCCGTCTCCGAAGAACAAGCACCTGGAACTTCTGGACAATCTCCACCTCATTCATCTAATGATCTTGAATTAGTTCTTGAAGAAATTCAAGATATTCAGAATAATATGCATAAAATGCTCTCTGCCATCTCTAACATTCAGCATACTCAACTCACCCATTCTCTGAAACTGGAACATGCAGAAGTCTTTAACTCAGAGAAACTGAAGGCAGTTCAAGCTACCGTGACCTCTCTTTCCTTTGCAATTGCTGAAATCAAAAAGAATAGAGGTATAGCTGAAAGTCTCTCAGCGACTCAAGACACTATCAGCAAAAGAGTTGATGCTGTGGAGACACTCGTATCAAGAAAAATAGACTTCATGCAAACCACTGTGCTCAATGCAGTCGCAAACGTAGCCACTTCTGTCAAGATTCTTTCAACCGATGTTAAGAGATTATCTGTCAGAATGGAGGCGTTTGACAAAAAGGGGGAATATATCAACAGATCAGCAGTTCAATGGAGATCAGCTCAATGGATTTGATAAAATGTAGCTACAGAGTATTTCATTCAGATTATTTCATTCTTTCATTGTACGAATCTGTACACAACAGTTAATTATTTTATCTACAACGGACTTGAAGATCATATAAGCTTCAATGATCAGTTATTAGTTTATTAGTTTTGTCAAACACCAAAAAAGGAGAAATTGTTGGAAACTTAATTTCGGATGTTTGACAAACCGATTATTTATTGGAACTAACTGATCAAATATTCGATCTATACAGCTTGCCTAACTGAAGAGTATCGCGCATATTATCTAAGACAACCGAACACAGCTGAACTGAACTTTCGAAGAAAACCAACTGATCAGTTGGAAACTGATCAGTTGAACTTAATTGAATTCTCGAAGACAGCTGACTGATCATTTGGAAACCGATCAATTGATATATTCAGCCGTATGCTTCCTTCAACTAAACATGTTTCAGGAAAGAACATTCAACAGACAAAGAGACATAGCAGATTGCAACTAAACACGAAACACCGCACTTCAATCAATACAGCTTAGAACAACGCATTTCGGCTAAAGCAATTAAGACGCCGCATTACAATAAACGAAGCAAACAATGCCCAAGGAATGATGAAGTGGCAATCAACGGATACAAAGATTCAAATATATCTCAAGTTGCCGTTGGAAAGGAAGATTATAAATATGACAGAAGATCAGCTGAAAAAGTGACGCACACAGACTCTCTATTCAAAGCTTGCTGTTACTCTGTCAAAATTTTAGCTCACACTCACTTGATTTATTCGTAGCAGTCAAGGCTATAATTTGAGCTCACTAGCACTTTGTAATAATCGTTAAATTCGATAGTGCTAAGATCAGTTACGCACTGAGAACATTCTGTAATACTAAGAGTTCAGTTTTTGGCAGTGATAAGTCCAAACTGAAGTGGGTCAGTACAAATCTTGTATTCGATCAAAGTCTTTTAGTGGAAATCCTATCCTTGAGATAGAAGAGGTGACGTAGGAGTAATTGAAATCTCCGAACATCCAGAAACAATCCTTGTGTCTTTTATTTCAGTTTTGTATTATATCTTTCAGCTAGTTAATTTCCGCAACTACTTTAGTTTAACTGATTGTCATTGATCAACAAGATTCCGAGAATCAGTTTCTCACTAAACTGAACTCAAAACTCGAAAAGATCAGTTTAATTGAGAGTGTTTATTCAACCCCCTTCTAAACACTCTTGTTTCGTTAATCGATCCTATCAAACACAATAGTCTTCGTTATTACAAACCTCAAATATTATCTAATACTTGTAAATTAAACAGATTCAGCGTTGATTTACAAAAAAAAATTGACATGCCACCAACGCACGATATATAAGTCTTACCATCACGTCAAAACAGCAAACAAAAAATGGCTACAAAAAATGTAATGCTCCAAAAGGTCGATTAATTCATAGATAATGACGAGTAGGAAATTGAAGGAAAAAAAAGGTTGCTCGCACATAAGAGAAGAGGAGTGGGAAGCGGAAAAGAGGAGTAGAAAGGGAAGATGACCAACAAAAATAGGGTATTTATAAAAAATGTTATTAATTAAAAAAGGGTAAAAATGTAAAAACACATGAAACATGTAGTAAAAAGTAAGTTGGACTTTTGTCCGGTATTAAAACACAAAAAAAAAACTAATAGAGACGGAATCTTAAATAAATAATGGTAAGATGTATTTTTCTTAAAATTGCTATTATATTTATTTATTTATTTTGTGGTCGTTATTATTATTATAATTATCTTGTTCATTTGATGTGTTCATGAATATGGATGAACTTTTCTATACAAAGTTACAAACAAATACATACACCTTTATATTTATTTCATATCTTCGAGGTCGGGTGTTACAACAATATTCTCTTATATATCTTAATATAATACTAGGAAACCTTCACACACAATATACGCACATAAATTAAAATTTTCTAAATCTAAAATATAGTGTTATATATATATATATATATAATGATATTTATGGGGAAGGGGTATGTTGCAAGAAAAAAATTCGACTTTAATAATTATTTCTCCATCTTAGAAGACATCCAACTTGTCTTGTGATTCATATGGGTTGCGGTCATTTGTCTCGTTTAGGAAGAGATTCCAATGAATGAAAGCATTCATGGTATTCACAATCAAGTCAAGTTTAAATAGCTCGATCTCAGGACTTATAAGGATGGGAAACATTTATTAAGGTTTCCCGGCAGACGATAGAATTCATCGCTTCTAACATCTTTGTTGTAAACCATAAATTTTTCCCACCAATCTGATCCATTGTCTTTGCGAGCATCATTGCTTTCGTGAGTGAGCGTACAGTCCAATACGAGGGCAACCACAGCAGCAACAGTCGCATGTGACATGAATACCACAGACATTATATCGTTGAACTGCAGTATGATAACTAAATAAATCATTTGTTTTCAAGTATATGCAATTATAAAATGTGTGTAGAGTGGAATTAATATTGTAAAAGTAGGAGATTTTATTTTCTGGATAGGGGATGGTTAGTTTCCTAGGGAACAATCCACGTGGTTAAGATTTTTCGGGTTTTTATGGATTTCGAGGGACTATCCTAGTTAGGTGATAATTATCATCTAACATCGTGAATCAACATACCCATCTGCTGTTAGTATAGATTGGTCTGCTGCTTGAATGTAGTTCATTTTCTTTAAAGAATTGTGGTAGAGAAAGTCCTACTATGAAGGAGAATCCTAGCACAAACTTGGTTCTGAAACTGTTGAGGTTGCAGAATTGGAGATATGCAAGGCCTGCAGATGCTGTATTAAAACAAAATTTACTAAATTCGAGATACAATGAATCTTGATAAACTTTTGATGGGAACGATATGTTGGGAAATTACATAAGTAAAATGAGAGAGATACTCACAAACATAACCAAAAAAGATGCAGTATGCTGCTGCCATTATTGGTGAAGGTATTGAAGCAAAAACTGCTCCAACTTTTCCTGTTATGTTACTCCATAAGCTCAGGACTAATTCACTTCATGATTTCGAATTTGATTGCAATTTTAAAAGAGAAATATACCTAAAACAGAGAAAAGAATCATAAACACTGCCGATATTTGAACTACACGTCGACTCCCTGATTTCGTTAGGGCCAAAAGACCAGCATTTTCTCTGCATATGAAGATCACACAATCGTTTGTGCGTGAAGAAACATCACATAACGAAATTGTTAATATATTATTTCCCAACTTATACTTAGTATCGTTTAGGACTGTCTTACACTAGTGCTGTGGAACCAGTGACACTGCCAAAAAGGGCATTAAGAAGGGTGCCAATCCCCTAAAACCATCACACATCTTTATGAGTATCATCACAGCAAACCAAAACCAGAAAAAAAAATGCCATCATACTGTCCTAATACAACAATACAAGTTACTTATTCTTACCAGCCAGCCGACACCACGGCCAATAACCGAAGGTGGCACTGGTGTCGCACTTCCATATCTTGCAGCAGCAACAAACGAACCAGTGGACTGCGAAAAAACACAAATAGAACAACTTAAAGAACGATCGAAGAGTTGGTTTCATTTGGCAGAATGTTCACAGTGAAGTTCTCAAAAACAGTTTGTCAATATAGTTTTGAAAATTTAAATCGTAGAACCTCCATAGAAGCAATTAATGAAGCAAACATGGCTACGAAAGTTTGTTCAGCAGTAAAAATAGGAGGACCCCATTGGAATGGATATGGAATGTATATCCTGCAACAAGTTGCCGCAAAAGAAACTGTAAAATTGAATTTCTGATAACATTTACAGAAGAGATGCTGGGATATTAAAGATGAATTATCATAGCAAAGATATACCACGGAGCTGCATTAATAAGTCCAGAGCCATCTGTACGACAATTAAAATACTTGGATTTCTTGAAAGCCCCACTCGAAGTAAGGATTTCTGCATAAACCCACACCATTGCAATAGAGAACAACAACGCGAACCGATCACATATTGGTCGATTAGATTTCACAAATCTTGGAAGATACTGCAGATTGGTGATAAAATTCATCAAAAACAAGTCATGACAAGGATTCAGCATGCTTCTCACTATTCACTGGCCGTAAAACCAACACTTTAAAGCCTGGAATTCCATCTAATACAAAAAAAAGCTTACTAAAAATCAATTACCTGAGAGATAATAACAATGAAAACCAACTCTGGTAATCCAACCGCAACACATTTAGCAATCTACAACATAGATATAAAATCGAACAATGGTGTAAAAGTCACATCCATTAAACAATCACCGTTTTATTTATTAAAACACATATTAGCTAGCCCCACGTTAAATATATACATGCAAGCTTCATGCATCCAATAATATATGCTATATAAATTGTGTTTCAGTCGGTGTATCATAAGGAAACACCATTTATATATCTTACCAATGGGAATCCGAGATAGTAGAGCCCAAGTCCTGTGAAAGAAACTAGTGGAACCATGGAGAGTGGAGTAAAAAACCTATTACAAAGATAGGAACATAATCAATAGGTAATTCATAACTAATGAAAGTAAGATTCAACCATTTACTGCTCACATTCATAAAAAGAAATTAAAATCCATCATTTGAAACAAAATCTTCTCTACAGCAAACCGACCTCACGATATTTCTCCATAAACCACTAAAACCGATGATTATTTGAACACTTGAAGTAACAATCAGGGCGCCTTGTATTTCTCTCATTGTGTGCACAAAGCTCTGATACAAAACAATTATACATATTAAAAATACAAAATTAATAGATTTTTAATAAGGAAGTAGCTAATGTAAATATATAGTTCTTCACCTCCCTGGGAAAGTTCTTTATCGTCCTATATCGCCTGGATTGAATGATTGAAGTCATAGGAATTAAGAATGCGTAGGAACCGCCTATTACCGAAGGCAGTCTTGTACCCAAAAATGATTGCAGGAGTGTATTAATTCCTGAAACAAAAAGTAAGGTTTGTACTACCTTGGCCTTGTCACTCTGCAATGAAATAAAATCAAGGTGGTTGAATGTATTTTACATACAAATGTTCTGTCAATATGATATGAACCAACAAGTAATGCGCGAGATAAAGATCGGAAAGTCAGAGCTAGCCTTACATCAGTCCCTTCCATTTGGGGAACTAGCAAACTTGGAATTAAGACAGTCGAGCCAAGAGCAAGAACATAGTGTTGAAATCCCAGAAGTATAGCTTCCACTGCATCGAGCATGTAAAAAATGAATCAAGAACACTCCATCAAATTCTTTTAGTTCAGTTACACATTAAAAATACATGGTTTAATTTCACAAAAAATGGGAAAGAAAACAAACTCCCACTTTATTATTTCCATTTGAATGATCAAGAATTGGTGACTGCAATAAATAATTAATTTTGCTTTTGTCCATATAAAAAACATGACTTGGAAATTACAACAGATTCTTGGGCTTATATATATGCTACATAAAAATGGAGGGTGCTGTTAGAACTTACGCAGTGGTGGTGAACTGTTGATGCAATATTGAACACCTGTTAGCTGTTCAAGAACTGGATGAGCCTGAGGCTGTGGCTCCGTATTGTTGGGATTATCAGCATTACTAGACATTTTTAAGATGAATTACATCTGATTTGCTTTATCTGGAAGAGTTTATAACTCTGAATTTGCTTAATAGAATTGCATTTTTTAGTCATTACAACACAATCTTGTAATTATTGTAGCTTATAATGTAATAATTTAGTATTTCAATAATTATTCTGTTGAAGATTTCTTACCCGAGACCGTTACAATATCAGAGCAAGATACATAAAAACTTTTACAAACCATTTTCCTTGCGTTTGAAAATTAATATTACTCTGCAGATCTTCTGGCAGTCAATTTAAACTTTAGAGGATTATTTGGTGACGATAAATTAAGAGATCAAAGTGCAGCAAAATATTTGAAATGATAGAAGTCAACATTGAAATATATATAATAATTAATAGAATATAATATTTGGCAATTTAATAATTCACAAATATTATATCTACAATTTAAAAACATAACGTCTCAAAATCTCGAAATTAAATTTGAGTTTTGAATATATTGATGTTAAATATCAATTATAATTAATCCAAATTTATTGATGGTTTTAACCCCGAGTGTTACTGGTGATATAATTGAAATATAGCACCACAAAAAGATCAAGGTGCAATGCAAATGTCACCGTTCAGATTTATTGGATCCCTTTCAAACAATTCAAAGGATTCTGTTTCGTCATTTATATACAGTCGATGGTCCTATAACTTAGGTGTTTTTTTTTGTTTTCAATACAATTTGACCGGAGTTCTGACATATCGATGTGTCTAGCATCCCACTGATATTGTAACAAAATAAGACGAATTTAAAAAACAAAAACAAAAAAACAAACCAACTCATAGAATAAAGACCCAATTTGGATTACATAGATAGAAAAACTAGTGGCCTATTTTGATAATTTCCCCAATTTTATTTATTTTTTTTGATGACGATGAAACCACAACCGTTAGTATTGACGTGCACTGGGTAAACTTTCGAACTAATGCAGTTGCCTGCAAACTATGTTAGTCACGTAAACCGCACATGACAAACTTTGTGCGACATGTTTGCCTGAGAAAGTATTGCTAGAGAGATCAAATGAAACGTCTACTTGTTTTAAAAGTGCAAAAATATATGTTTTTTTAAAAGCTCTCATTTTGAAAATAAACATTTAAATTAATCGCATGCATACAATCCTACTTAAAAACATCTTTTAAAAAAATTATCATAAACAATTACCAATAAAAATATAACGGAGTAAAAGAAGTTATTAAAATTCTAACAACCAACAGTAAAATAGAACAGTGTATAAAATCCTCATATCCTCTCCAAAAACGTAAAATCGTATAGGTGCGGAAAAATCATAGGTCCTCGGGTCGTGTCGCCCACTAGGTCTGCTGACTCAGAGTCCAGCACCTCCAGTCTCCTCGACATCGAACTCACCTGCATCACATACACCTAGTGAGTCTAAAAACTCAACACACCCGTTCCAGAATAACAAGTACATATACAGGCATACAGCAGTGAAAAGTATCATACTTTCATGAACTTAAAAGCATGAACATAAACGTCTCGTGTAAGATCATATCGTGTCAAAGCATGTCATCTCAAATCATCATATACGTAAATATTTTCTGTAATGCCTGAAATTTTATTACGGTAATTTGAGATTAATTATCGATAAATTGATTTGATTATAGCCGGATCATTACGAAAGTTGAATTGGAATAGCATGAGTATGCTTGGGTGCGTGACTAGTAGGTCTCGCGCATATGCGCGGTATGAGAGCGCGCATATGCGCGAGCTGTGTGAGAACCAAGATGCACGGACAGCACTTTGCTCGCATATGCGCGAGGTGGCCAGTAACCCAAGTGCCGAGACAGAGATATTGGCGCACAGGCGCAGATTAGGTGCGCGCACATGCGCGAGTTGCCGAAGAGCCAAGAGTTCGGACCAGAACATTTGGCGCATATGCGCGACGAGATAGCGCGCATATGCGCGCGCAGTAGAGTTGCCCATGCGTCGAGGCCGTAGGTCTCGCGCATATGCGCGGGACTTGGGCGCGCATATGCGCGAGGGGCTTTTGGAGAAAATTCATAGGAGGACACGTATGAAATGGCATGCAATATATATAAGCTTATTCCCTTCATTTCAGAAACGAGACAACCGAACAAAATTCAGGGAAAGCTTCAGTTTCTTCCTTGCTTATACTCGTGATTTTGAAAGATCCGTCTATCAGATTCTCAATCCGAATACAGTTCTGTACTCCTCTCGACACGAGCTACAGTTGGACGTAAGTTTTATTGAGTTCTGTTATCTTTTGAAATTATGGTATTGGAGGAATTATAATTTGATTGATATATGGTGTTTTTGATATATTAGACATCATAGAATCGAAGTCAGATCGAAGAACAGGCTGATTATGGAATTGTTATGATTTTTAGATTATATTGATTAAAATTGGACAGATTTGGATTATCGATTGATTATAGATTGTATCGGATATTGGTTATGAATTGTAATTGATATCCGTTGATATTGTATTGACGGGGATATCGAGATTTTGCCGTTATGCCGTTAATTTTGAATTAGATTGAGTTCTGATCAGATTCAATATTGATATGAGATTGTATATTGATATTATTCCTATTCGATATGTCACTTCAGATTGATATTGACATACTTTGAGTTCGAGACTTCGACAGAATCAGACTGACAGAAAGAAAGGTATAAATTAATGTTAACCGGGAGATTGACTTAAGTCAGATTGGACTTGAGTTTTCCTAAACCACATACTTGTATGTTATTGTTTTCATACTTTTGTATTATTTGAATGAATATGCTTAGTCTATTGAGTTATAGAAAAGCAGAGAATAGCAGATAGCTATTGAGTGAGAGTCGCTGACAGAAGTGCCAGATTATGACAGAGTGATCATTGGCCCATTGCACATTGTCAGAGTAGGCATTGGCGGATATGCCAAGTCTATGGCGGATATGCCAAGACAATGGATATTTGATTTATATCGATGTTGCTTAGGAATGGATCGATTCCTATCGCGGAGATTCGATATATTGTAATATCCAGGAACCAGGATCCCTAGATTAGATATGTGTCGAGTCTGAGATGACGAGTCAAAGAGTTTTATCTGTATTCACTAATGTGTCATAAATTATGATTTATGTTTTGTGATACATGGTTTATGCTTCTGTATATGATTTTATGCATTGCATTGATTCATTGTTTATACTGGGATTATATTCTCACCAGAGTTATCCGGCTGTTGTTGTGTTTGTATGTGTGCATGACAACATGTTGGACAGGATCATGGTCAAGAAGAGGATGAGAGAAAGGACAAGTTAGCGTGGTGATCCGGATCAGAAGTAGATAGGCTTCAACACTTGATATATAGTAGTTGAACCCTAGTTTGGTTTTGTTATATGTTGTACCAAACTTGTACTTTTATACTGATGCGTATAATAGACTGATTCCATTACGTTCCGCATTTTTAAAAAAAATTTTAGACCCTGTTTATCTTCATTGTTTGAATTATTCCATAGGAATGATTAAGAAATAAATTAATGTCCGGGTCCCCACATTTTCCTTTTAATTGAATTCAATTCATTAGTTATGACTTTCGAATCAGCTCTATCGATGGATCCATCTACGTATAACCACGGTACCGGGCGGCGGGGGATATCAGCGACAGCACCCGTCCACTAAGCCCGGGCCTCAGCTCATCATATCTCATATCATCGTATACATATACATCGTCAGTCGCAACCAAATCTCATCTTCTAGGGTAAATAAAGCTCGGCTAGTAAAATAATTCGAACTCTACCATTTTTAGAAAAATTTAATAATTTTTAATCATATTAAGAAGTCTTGAAAATATTTAGTGAAAAATATTTATTATTGTCTTGGTCGTATCCGGTCTCCTTTCCCCAGCCTATTATCGAATATTCAGGTAAAATCCTTCAATTTCATGAAATCATGTCATATAATCATTTAGTCATGCAATCATACCTTTAATCATTTAATATGTATCATGCAAGTATTTAAAATCAATTAAATAAGACATTTTAGCAATTCAAATAATTTGCATGCATGTAGTTAACGTAGGTTGGTTTTTCGGACGTTACAGTTTACGTCATTCATTAAATATAATTTGATTACGTGGCCCCACGTAGTTCATTCGACTTAATTACAAGCTGCACATCACACGTACACACGTTTTTATTTAAATCAATCTTGGACTGACATGTGTCCAAAAATTTGAACAGTCACCAACATAAGTTATCACCCGCCCTTACTCGGTTCTTCTCTACGTCATTTCTAACTCTTCAAGCTTTCAAACTTCCAGAACATTCAAATACTCAAAGCATTTTTCTTTGTAGAGATCCAGAAATCAAGCGAAATGACAAGCCAAACACCCGCATACATTCTCAACACAATGGCTATTGACTTCGAATCAGTCATTTCTGTCAAAAATGAAGAAGTTCGAAGTGTCTTTCTAAAACTAGAAGCAGTTGGCCTGAAGAAATTTTTTGGGTTGGCAAAGCAACAGATTTATCCCAAGGAGATTCAAGAAATTTATTCCGAAAGCACAATCTCTACTGACGGTAAAATCTTATCAACCGTCGACAACCAGATCCTAATAATAGATGAAGAATCTCTCAGTTATCTCTTCGTGTTTCTCCTCTCAACAAATTTGAAATCAAAACTTTTAAAAAGAGGGGGAAAGTTAGGAAATGGAGTCCTCTGGAAGAAGACATTTTGAGGACTGGAGTAGAGAAGTATATGCTCTATGATTTTTTTTATTCATATAGTAGATATATATTGTTTCTCACTGTTGTTTTCAAGACCCACCTTTATCTTGTTAAGAAACCCGGTTACATAGCATAAGCACATCTAAATGTGAGGCTTTTATTATGGCTATGGTCTTTGTGAACTTCCTATCATTTTTGCTTGAATCCTCATTTCTTTTCCATATTTTACTACCATAAACTCGGTTCACTTCACGTCTTATAACGTATGAACTTACCATAAATTCTGTGCTAATTCATTTTTTTTCCATTTCGTGAAGGTATGGAAAAGGAAACTGGAAGGTCATCCTAACTGTCCACCATGACATATTTGAAGATCCGTATGAGGTAAGTGCGGTGGCTTACTGCTATGTATTGATTTCTTACCTCATCTATCCAAGGTATTAATATTGGTTTCTTCAAGTTGATTTGAAGGACAAGTTGAGTAACTTGACAAGCTACCGAGAAGCTGAGAACTTTAGAAAGCATCTCGTGTAAACGGTTTACAGGGATGTCAATTCGGGTTGACTCGGGTTGACTCGGGTTGAGAAATTTTTGAATAGTACTATTGCTCAACCCAACCCAACTCACCCGAATTGACATCCCTGTAAACCGTTAAGGCATGGCAGGCTATCGGACGTTGGCAACCGTTAAGGCATGGCAGGCTATCGGGCGTTGGCTATTTTGACAGAAAGCTTGTTCATATGGTTAGTGAAGTAATGAAATTGTATACGATGACAATCTTACAAATATATATATATATATAGTTTATTGGTATTTGTGTATTGTGCCGTGTAAAATTATCTACAACGGCAGTGGCCTTGTGTAATTGCAAGTTTGTCTTCAACAGACTTTCTTGTTTTTGTTGTAAATTATGATTTTATTAGGGAGATGATGCAAGGTAACTCATGTGCATTTTGCTGTTTGTAAAATATATACCGTCTTGAGTTTCTCTTTAATTTGGCCGCGATTAAAAAAAAATTTATTTGTCAAAAATGGGGACAATTTCTTAAAATTCAGTACATTCTTTTGTATAATTGGGAAATCCGGCAATTGAATTTTCACCGAACAAAATCATAAATTCGTTTTTATTTAGAAAATCCAATTTGTCATTTTTTTAATAGTTTATTTCTTTCTAAAATGTCCTGAATTTAGTTGACAGACATGTTAATAATTTTATAATTTGATATTTAATGAAAAATATATTTTAATCATATCTTTTTNTTTTTTTTTTTTTTTTTTTTTTGGTGAATCATAGATTGCGGAGAAAATTTTAATCCGACAAAAACTGAACACATACTTAAATATACTTTCGGACATTCCAAAAGAAATGTCTCTTACTTTATCCAAGTCCATTTTATTTTTATTTTCATTCACCTAATATATATTCTATCACGTACATGGTTAGGTACATGATATTTATATTTTTTGTGGTTAAAAATAAATCATTTTACAATCCTCTCTAACTATATATTTAAATTTATTAATTTTATTTCGAGATAATATTTTTTTGAGTAAAAAAACAATTGAAAGTTTTAGTTGTTTATAAAATTATTTTAAACATATACAACCTTTTGATTCAATTTTAGTTTCTTAAAACCAAAATTATCAATTTCAGGCAAATAAAATAGGATGTGTTTTGAGAGGGGAAAACTTGATCTTTAGGTTTTTTTGAATTTTATTATATATTTAGTTATTTTTTTTAAAAAAATAAATACATGTTTCTCATGTTTAATAAGTGTAAGTTTTGAATAAAATATTTTGTTATAGTAATAATAATAATAATATAAAATGTAGATAAAATATGGGGAAGTTGGTGAAAAATCCCCAATCAAAACATTTATTTAGGTTCACTCCCTACCCACAAAATTGTAGTACTATGTCATACAAATTGTGGTACACTTCATGTAGAAATGTGGTACATTTCATGTGGAAATGTGGTACTAAAAAAGTATCCAGGGACTGAACACAAAAAAAAACGACGGCTGGGGAATGAAGTCCAATTTCCCTATAAAATATCCTCTGCATGGTTATCTCAGTGGCCCTAATGATTGAAGGTCTGGAACTGTTCAAACTAGAAAATATCTGAAGTGGCCTACCTTCTTTCTTTACACCTTCAAAAATATCTAATATGTCAGTTTGCTAAGAAATCGTATCTCCACCAGCTTTCACATGCCACGATATAATTTTTCTTTTTATGCATTTATCATTATCCTAAGAAATGTATCCAAGATATTTAATACAAGCCTGATTTCAGAAAAAACAGAAGGGCATCGAGGGAAATTATGCTGCTCATACGCAGGACCAATTCTTGATCGTTGTTTTTGGTCCCAAATTTTGAAAAAGATAGTCCCTTTATTCAGTTTCTTCCTTATCCTCTGTGCAACTTGAATTCCATTTGTTGGAATCCTTCCCACAACCCGTCGACTTCAATATTTAACTCTCGAAAATTTTCAACTTAAATAATCAAGTTCTAGGTCGTACCGAGCTGCTAAATTCACTCCAACACATTGATTCTGTCCTTTTGTACTCATATTTCCTTTGTTGAAGTGAAGAAAAATCACAAGTGCGATGAGATATCTTGCTCGCGAGCTGCTCGACTCGGACATCACAATCCCACTCATCAAAGACAACAAAACATTGACCGGCGGATCCTACTATGGAGAAGTGAGTTTCGACAGTAATATGGTGATAATCCTGGCGGCTTTACTTTGCGCGTTGATATGCGCACTCGGGCTAAGCGCGATCGTACGTTGCACCCGACGATGCAACCGATCATCGTCGGTCTATGGGGCCACAGACCATCCAGCTTTCCCTCTAGAGTCATCGGACGTGAAGAAATTGGAGTTGGGGTGGATCCCCGTGGTAGTTTACAGTCCCGGTAAGCGTATCCTGGCAACGGAATGCCCCATCTGCCTAGGAGAATTTGCAGAAGGAGAGGATGTCCGGATTTTGCCGAAATGCAATCATGGTTTTCATGTCAAGTGTATAGACAGATGGTTGGTCTTGCACTCCTCTTGTCCTACTTGTCGTCAGCCGTTGATCGGATGTTCTCCGGCGGAGACTGGGAGTGTTCAAATAAGTTAGTCTTAAGAAATTTATCGCATAGTTTTCATGTATTTGTCAGAGGAAGTGTCTGACGAATAATTTGTGCTTGGATTTTATTGATCTTTGTATAAAAACAATTTTTATTTGAATAATATCTTACTGTTGTAAAAAAAAATATTTATGTTAAAAAGTAAAAGTCTCAAACTCTCAAAATTATCACACTAAACACTTTATAATATTTTTCTCTCAACTCAATTGTGTTTTTCTACACAAATGAGAGATCTATTTATAGAAAATCTTTACAAATAATCCAAAAATAAATTCATCATTAATTATATCATCACACACTAATTTTCAATATTTACTACTCTTATTTTCAACATTCAAATATTCAACACACATGTTTTAAATATTAATTTTCAACCCTCCCCCTTGTGATGATGATCATAATGATTGTCTTCAATACGTGTTTTTATACTGCCTCGTTAAAAACCTTACTAGGAAAAACTCATTGGGATAAAAACCATAGTAAGGGAAAAAGAATGCAGTCACGTAAACTCCCCTCATGTTGACACGAAAAATTCTTCACAAATTTCGTAGATTGCGCATCCCAATATTGTATATATGCTTCCTTAATATTGTCGTAGGAAGTGCCTTTGTGAAGAGATCTGATGAATTTTTACTTGATTGAATGTGAAGAATATCAATATATTTATTCTTCTCAAGCTCCTTGGTGAATGCGAAGAACTTAGGAGGAATATGTTTAGTTCTGTCGCTTTTTATGTATCCTTCTTTCATTTGAGCAACACATGCAGCATTATCTTCATATAGTATTACAGGCTTCTCATCGAATGATAATCCGCATGAGATTTGGATATGTTGGGTCATTGATTTTAACCACACACATTCACGGCTTGCTTCATGTAGTGCGATAATCTCGGCATGATTTGATGAAGTTGTTACGAGCGTTTGTTTCTGTGAACGCCAAGAAATTGCAGTGGCTCCACGAGTAAATACATATCCAGTTTGGGAACGTGCCTTGTGTGGATCAGATAAGTATCCAGCATCGGCATAACCAATTATACCCGGATTAGCATCTTTTGAATACAAAAGTCTCAAGTCTGTCGTTCCTCGTAGATAACGGAATATTTGTTTAATTCCGTTCCAGTGTCTCTTTGTTGGATATGTGCTAAATCTTGCCAATAAATTTACGGTAAAAGATATATCAGGCCTTGTATAATTTGTAAGATACATAAGGGCACCGATAGCACTTAAATATGGTACTTCTGGACCAAGAATATCTTCATCATCTTCACATGGACGGAATGGATCCTTTTCTATGTTTAATGATCTAACAACCATTGGAGTACTTAAAGGATTTGATTTATCCATATTAAAACGTTTAAGGATCTTTTCTGTATAATTTTTCTGGTGAACAAATATTCCACATTCTTTTTGTTCAATTTGTAAACCCAGACAATACTTGGTTTTTCCAAGATCCTTCATTTCAAATTCTTCCTTCAAGTATGACACAACTTCTTGAATTTCCTTATTCGTTCCAATGATGTTTAAATCATCAACATATACAGCAATAATTACGCATCCGGATGTTGTTTTCTTAATGAAAACACAAGGGCAAATTGCATTACTTACATATCCCTTTTTCATCAAGTGATCACTTAGCCTATTATACCACATTCTGCCGGATTGCTTCAACCCATATAATGATCTTAGTAATTTCACAGAATAACATTCTCTGGGTTTTGAACTTTGTGCTTCAGGCATCTTAAATCCTTCAGGGATTTTCATATATATATTACTATCAAGTGATCCATATAAGTAGGCTGTAACAACATCCATAAGACGCATTTCTAAATTTTCAGATACTGCCAAGCTAATCAAATACCGAAACGTAATTGCATCCATCACAGGAGAATACGTTTCTTCATAATCAATTCCAGGCCTTTGAGAAAAACCTTGTGCAACAAGTCGAGCTTTATATCTTACTATTTCATTTTTCTCATTTCGCTTTCGAATAAAAACCCATTTGTATCCAACAGGTTTTACACCTTCAGGTGTAAGGACTATAGGTCCAAAAACATTACGTTTATTTAGCGAATCCAATTCAACCTGGATGGCATCTTTCCATTTTATCCAATCCTGCCGATTTTTACATTCACCAAAAGATTTTGGTTCATGATCTTCATTATCATTTATGATGTCGATTGCCACATTATAAGAAAATATATCATCAATTTCTTCTATATCTTTTCGGTTCCATATTTTTCCAGTATTAATATAATTGATAGAGATTTCATGATTCTCGTCAGTTTGTGGTTCTGACAAAACATTTTCATCATCATGTGTTTCTTCAGGAACATCATTCTCTATTTTGTGATCATTATGTGTTTCTTCAGGAACATCATTCTCTATTTTGTGATCATTGTGTTTCTCTATGAATTTTCTTTTTCGAGGATTTTTATCCTTGGAACCAACTGGCCTTCCACGCTTCAGGCGTTTAATGACATCATGACTATCTTCAATTTGTTTCTTCGGAATTTCAATTCGAGCAGGGGCATTTGCAGCATGTATATATGATTTAGTTACCCCTTTTGTGTCTGCAAATGCATCTGGTATTTGATTTGCTATTCTTTGCAAGTGCACAATTTGCTGTACATCTTTTTCACATTGTTTTGTTCTTGGATCCAGATGTAACAATGATGATACATACCATGTAATTTCTTTTTCGGTATGTTTCTGTTCTCCCCCTAACATTGGGAAGATTTCCTCATTAAAATGACAATCAGCAAAACGTGCTGTGAACACGTCGCCTGTCTGTGGTTCAAGATATCGAATGATCGATGGACTATCATAACCAATATAAATTCCAATCTTTCTTTGAGGTCCCATTTTCTTTCGTTGAGGTGGTGCAATAGGCACATACACCATACATCCAAAAATTCTCAGATGAGAAATGTCTGGTTCTTTACCAAATGCAAGCTGCAATGGGGAGTATTTATGATATGCACTTGGTCTGATGCGAATTAATGAAGCAGCATGTAAAATTGCATGTCCCCATATAGAAATAGGGAGCTTTGTTTTCATAATCATTGGTCTAGCAATCATTTGCAGACGTTTAATCAATGATTCAGCCAATCCATTTTGAGTATGTACATGAGCAACAGGATGCTCAACAATGATTCCCATAGACATACAATAATCATTGAAAGTCTGGGAAGTAAATTCACCAGCATTATCAAGTCTAATTTTCTTGATTGTATAATCGGGAAATTGATTCCTCAATTTTATTATTTGAGCAAGTAATCTTGCAAATGCAACATTTCGAGTTGACAATAAACATACATGTGACCATCTGCTGGAGGCATCAATCAATACCATAAAGTATCTGAATGGTCCACATGGTGGATGGATTGGTCCACAAATATCACCCTGAATACGTTCAAGAAACNATCATGCCAATTAGTTAATATTGAAGAATTATCAACTACCATGTTTGATTCAATGAGACTTATATGTGTATAATGCAATCCAGTAGGGAGCATTGGTAGTTTTTCAATCACATATTTCTTTCCTGATTTATATGTGATAAGACACATATATTTCTCATTCCCTTCATTTATTGTTTGAGTATCATACCCATGGGAATATATATCATTAAAAATCAACAAATTTCTTTTCGATTGTGGTGAATACAAAGCATCATTGATCAAAAATTTTGTACCATTAGGTAACAAAAATTGTGCTTTACCACAACCTTTAATCAAGTCTACAAGACCTGATATTGTATTCACCATTGTTTTTGTTGGTTTTAGTTCCAAGAAATATCTTTTATCTCGGAGAATAGTGTGTGTTGTACCACTATCAGGTATGCAAACTTCCATGGGATTAGTTCCTTGTTTAGCTTTGTTCATGGCATTTTCCAAATTTGAACTTCAAAAAAATATGCAATGAAATAAAATTACTGACAATAAAATACAATACAATACATATTTAAAAATATAACACACTATAAAACATTATCATACGAGTACATGGAAAAATAAAATATTTTACATAATTATTCCACTAGTAAATTGATCATTATCTGAGAAATCAATCAGAAAATCTCCAGCATCAAAATGAGTTGAATCACTCAAAGATTCACTGTGTTCAGCGAAGTTGGTCTCTTTTTCTTTCCCCTTTATTGATTCTTTATAAATTTTGCAAATGTGCTCAGGGGCTCGACAAATACGGGACCAATGTCCTGGAGTACCACATCTAAAACAAGAACTTTCAAATCTTTTTGAGTGATTCTCATTAACACTTATATTATCATGATACCTTTTCGGGGGATGGTTTGGGACGCTCTTTTGAGATGAGTTATAAAAATAACTATCTCGATTATTTTCAAAACAACGGCCGTGTTCACGACCACGAACACTTCCACGTCCACGTCCTCGATTTTATCCTCGACAAAAATCTTGTCTATAATTTTGATTTTGGTTTCCAGTTTTAAATTCATTTTTTCTTACGACATTTACTTCAGAAAATGCCGTTGAACCAGTGGGTCGTGCTTGATGATTTTTCATTAACAGCTCATTGTTCTTTTCCGCCACAAGAAGACAGGCGATGAGTTCAGAATATCTCGCAAATCCACGCACTCTATATTGTTGCTGTAGAGTTATATTTGATGCGTGAAACGTGGAAAATGTTTCTTCAAGCATTTCTGATTCTGTAACCTCATGTCCACAAAATTTTAATTGAGAGATTATTCGATACATCTTGTAATCACTTACTTTCTTAAAATCTTGGAATCTCAACATATCCTATTCATCACAGGCGGTCGGAAGTATAAATTCCCTTATATGTTCAAATTTTTCTTTTAATCCTTTCCACAGAGCCATGAGATCTTTTTCGATGAGATATTCACATTTCAAACCTTCATCAAGATGTCGACGCAAAAATATTATAGCTTTGTTTTTTTCTTGTGATGAAGATATACCATTTTCTTTAATAGTCTCGTTTAGACGCAATGACTCAAGATGCATTTCTACATCGAGAGTCCATGGCATATCATTTTTCCCCGTAATGTCGAGTGCAACAAATTCGAGCTTTGTCAAGTTTGACATGGTGGTACTAAAAAAAATTATGATGTATTTTATTAGTTAATGAATATTGCAATACAAAGTAATAGATAAACAACAAATACAAGTATTCGTAAAAATAAAGAAAACACACGAGGAGGATATTCTCCGATAAATATAAGATTCGTGAGTATTATAACAAAAATAATTAAAAATAACCTTGAGAAAGCCATCTTCTTTTTTCTTCGAAAATTTGATGAAGAATAATTTTAGAGAAGAAGAGAAAGTTGCAGTGATTGAATGTGTTTGTGAGATCATATTCATAGGGCAAAAACTAGCCGTTTTGTTACCGTTTATGATCGTTAGTGTACAAAAAAATAAATGTATGTATTGGTGTAATGTTATGTTAATAATATGGTGGATATAATATTAGGCAGTTTTAAATAATTATGTATATCATATCACATTATTATAATGAGGTGTCATATTTTGTTTAAAAATCTTTTAGGCTTTTATACTTGTCATATCCCTTACCGGGAGTGTGGGATGTCGTCTTAACATCCTCCCAGGATTTATAACAAGTTTTTTTAAAAATTTATTTTTATTATTTCTGATCTTTATTATATAATAACATTATATTATATATTAAATATATAAACAATAAATAAATAAACAATAAAATAAATATTATTACTTTTGTTACCTTTTTCTTTTGTTTTGGAGCTTGGAAAAATATGGAGGACTTTTAGAGCTTCGTGCTGATAACGTGTTGGGAAAAAGTAAAAATTTACGGTAAAAAGTAAAAATCTCAAACTCTCAAAATTATCACACTACACACTTTATAATATTTTTCTCTCAACTTAATTGTGTTTTTTTACACAAATGAGAGATCTATTTATAGAAAATCTTTACAAATAATCCAAAAATAAATTCAACATTACCTACATCATCACACACTAATTTTCAATATTTACAACTCTTATTTTCAACATTCAAATATTCAACACACATGTTTTAAATATTAATTTTCAACGTTTACGACTCAAACCAGCGGCTTGCAATTTTTTAAATTTTTTTGTGATAGGCAAGGCTGCTTTCCAAGGTGTTAAAAAGCAGCAAGGGCGTGAGGTCCATGGGCTGCTAGAGATGGTCTCGAGTAATCCTCGCTCGGTCCACGAGTTTGATAAAACATGATTTTTTCAAAAATTATTGACTAAATTGATATTTTATGAAAATTTATTCGATTTTATTTTAAAAAATCATAGAATTTTTTTACAAAATAAATAATTGAAATGTGATTTTTATTATTTATGTTAAAAGATGTTTTACGGACGGTCGTAATGAGATCTCCGATTATCTAGGCAAGAGTCATGGAAACTCTACGTAATTCACATCACGCATGTCAGTAGAAGTCATAGCTTTCGGG